>NC_092370.1:90905825-91208563 GCF_030028105.1 Mobula birostris | reverse complement strand
ATCTGCTGGAGGAACTCAGTAGGCTGAGTAGCATCTGTGGGAGGAAAGAAAATGCTTCAGGTCGAAAACCCGCATCAGGATGGATCTCCTCCAGTAAATTGTTTGTTGCTCCAGATTCCAGCATATGCAATCTCTTGTGTCTCCTTTTGAACACTGGTGTCATATACATAAGAGAATATTGGCCACTAGTTGTACTCAACATAAACTCTGTTTCACTGGAGTTACGGGGCTATAACCAGTGGCCAATATCCTCACAAGCATTTAACCTACTCACAAAGGTGAAGATATTATCACACAGCGCAATAGATCACTGATATTCAAATTGACTGCAGGGGCAACCAGTTATGTTGGCTCTGGCAGGCTCTGCACTGGCATGTACAGAGGGATGTTGATCCTGACAAATGCTGGCAGAACCACAAGGTATTTCTGGCATTTCCCTTCTTCATTGACAGAAAGCCGGTTAAGCATGGCAAGCATGCTGAATGGAGAGTCCCGGACTTGGTGATAGGGGTTCGCTGGGGCTGTGCTGCTTGCAGTCTGCTGACGAACTCGTCCCAGAGTCCAGCATTAGATTGGCAACTCCTTACAATTCCCAGAATTTGTTCTAAACTTGAATCAAATTAGTCCTGTGCAGGAACAGTAAAGCCAATCACTTAAATGGAGAAGAATGGATGTTATGGAGAAAGGCGAGTTGTGATTATTTTACATACTGTTTTTAGTGTTTTATAGAGTCTTGAGTTCTTAAGATTGTAATTATTGTTCAGTTTTGAATAATTGCTGAATGTTCCTAAACTTAAGGGGCATTAACAAAAGATTAACATATTTTGGCCAGGTGACAAACTTTTTTTTTGTATCCCGCTGGTGGTGCTTGTACTGGTCCCGGCACAAAATGAGATTTATAAAGAGCATGCTATGGGGTCCACACATTACTGTGGGTTCAGCAGGCTGGTGCATGGGGAGCTCAGGCAACCCACCACTGCCAGGAACATCTGGCCTGATAAATACCAGGCGAGTTTCCAGATGTAATTCAGTATGGAGCTGATTGAGATGCAAATCTGCTTATATTCAGCCATGCTCATAAAATCTCAGTACAAATCCAGTGATAGATTTTTTTTATATAGCTGCTGTCCTTTTTTTAATAGTACAATATAACAGCAATTCAAAAATTTATTTTTTATGCCAGAAAACCAGTTGATAAAAAAGTAAGCCAAAGTGGACATCAGAAAAGTTCCAGCAGTTATTGTGTAAAATATTTCCCTGAACAAAATCAATGATGCTTCTATATCTCTATTCCTTACAAGTTTCTTAAAGTTGGGCAACAACATACCAAGCATTTCCCATTGTCGAAAATAATTGGCTTGGGCATGGCAAATATATTTTATTTTGTTTATTTATTTATTTGGAGATACAGTCTGGTAACAGTCCCTCACTGACACTTTAGCCATTAAAGTTAAATGGCAGAAGTTACTTGAAAGTCACAGTCGTGGCTTGGGAGATAGGCTATTTGGCATCAACATGGAAACAGATGGACGTCCATTATGAAGAGCAGCTTAAAACAGTGGTTGATGGTAACCCAAGTGCCTTTCAGGAAAAAAAAGGCTGCCTTGATCCTGTTACTGTAAGTGCTTGCATTTACATAGTATCTTTAACATGCTAAATCCAAACCAAATCAGATTCAGGTTTAATATCATTGGCATATTGTTTTGTGGCAGCAATACATTACAATACAGAATAAAAAGTATAAATTACATTCAGAAGTATATTTAAAAAAATAAAATTTCAGTTAAATAAGTAGTGCAAAAGGAGAGGAGAAAAAATACTGAGGCAGTGTTCATGGGTTCATTGTCCATTCATAAATCTGATGGCAGAGGAGAATAAACTGAAACACTGAGTTTGTATCTTCAGTCTCCTGTGGACTTTTTGTATGGCTGTGAATCACTGGTCTTGAATGACACAGATTTAACCCTTAACGGACTAAGAATCCCCTGGTTTATTCACAACTTTTGGTTTGAGTATGTCCAGTATGTTCTCAAAGTCATTCACTCATTCACACAGGTCTTGATGAAGTCAGTGACAACTGTGACATATTCATTCAGACACAAAAAATAAATCCCTGAATAACGTTCAGATCACTGACTCAAAGCGCATTCCTTGATGCTCACCACTGATGTTGCAGCTCTTTACAAGGTCATAAGATGCTGATTGCCAGTGCTGTAGATAGTAACTACCTAAAGGGGAACATTGTCAATGCCATTTAACTATCATTTAAGTATATCATGGTACGGTTCAGAAGCTACTCACTTATCCTTACGAACACTCTGATGTTAGCAGGGCAGAAGCAGTGCTGCTCTGTCAGTGATGCTGTGAAATCAAAGTACTATCTGCTTTCCCAGGTAAATGCAAAATGACCCACAGCACTGTTGGAAAAAGAGCAGGGGTGTTCTTTGCAGAATCTGGACCAATACTTAATTCAACCAGCCCCATTAAAGCAGGTCACCATGACTTCCTTGCAGTTAATGCTGAGGCATTTCCAATATTACAATAGTAATTACACTTCAAAACCTTTTGCTTAATTGCAAGGAACTTGGTTTGTTAAAGGCGCTGTATAAATGCAAGTGTTGCTTTCTCATTGAGCAGGAGCACATATGGTAGTCATTAGTGTAATTTACTATAGATTGTTGTTATGTATCCCCGGGAAATGTATGAAATCAGGCATGCATGGCATTTAACAAGTAATGCACTGTGGCGTAATTTGTTTCCTGAAAGCAATTTAAACAAAATAGTTCTTAATTAGGGTAAAACTACCAGCACTTCATAATATAAAATGTAGTCAATTTGCATATGTAAAATCAACTATTGGAGTCACAAATCTAGAGATGGAAAGTGAATATAAATTATACAGGGATGATTTATTTTTCAACTCCAAAACACTTGCAGGGTTTAAAATAATTAAAGGTGAATGGTGAATGTTTGCCTGCTGAGCTTGGAATACAAGTGCTGCCCTGATCATCAGATATTCTACTTATGAGAGTCAATTCTCCTGGCATTCCCCTCACTGTAATTGTCATGTTGTGGCGACCCACCTTCTGGCACCCACGAACCGGCTCACAACAGTGCGCGCAGGCAGAGGGCCGGCCCCAAAAAGGGCACCAGGCCATCTTCACCAGCAGGGGGAAAATCCCGCGCGCGGAAAGGGTCTGGGAATATGCATTCCCCACAGCAATCCCGCCCCAGAGAGGGCGGGAACGGGAAGGCTTTAAAGCAGGACGCGAAGTCTGAATAAATCTTTTTCATCGCAGCTCTAACTCACCGACTCCGTGTGGTTATTCTAGCGCTGTGTGTAGCACACCGCTACAATTGGTAACCCTGACGGCCCAAACGATATTTGGACCAGAGATGACCGACGCTGCATCTGTTCACGCAGTTTCGTTAAAACTGCCAAGCTTCTGGACGCTGCGACCCCAATTATGGTTCGAACAAGCAGAAGCACAATTCCACATTCGGCAGATAACCTTGGAGTCCACTCACTACTACTACATGCTGAGCTCATTCGACCAGGAGACAGCTGCACAAGTTGAGGAGTTTATACAGTCGCCCCCGGAGGACGGCAAATACACAGCATTCAAAGCCCTGCTCATAAGGACTTTCGGACTCTCACGGCGCGAACGAGCACGCCGCTTAATGCAACTGGATGGCTTGGGAGACAGGCCGCCGTCAGCATTGATGAACGAGATGCTGGCCCTGGCTGAAGGACACAAACCCTGCCTCATGTTTGAGCAGGCGTTCCTAGAACGACTGCCCGAGGACATATGCCTGCTGCTGTCCGACGCAGATTTCAGCAACCCCCGGGAGGTGGCGGCCCGAGCAGATGTGCTGTGGAATGCCAGGAAAGAGAGAGGGGCATCCGTCGCACAGATCACCAAGCCGTGTGCCCAACGGCAGACCAGACCAGGCCCGACAGCAGAACCTACAAAACCTGGCGACGGGAGTGAGGAGCCCAACGAACAATGGTGTTTCTACCACCAGCGGTGGGGCACAGAGGCCTGCCGCTGCAGACCACCCTGCAAATTCCTGGGAAACGCCAGGGCCAGCCACCGCTGATGTCTATGGCGGCTGGCCATCAGGACAGCCTCCTGTACGTCTGGGACAGGCAGTCGGAACGCTGCTTTTTGGTCGATACCGGAGGGGAGATCAGCGTCTTACCTCCAACGAGTTACGACACCCGCAACAGAGAACCGGGACCCACCCTGAGGGCCGCAAATGGCAGCACAATACGAACCTACGGCACCCGCACAGTGCGGCCACAGTTCAGCTCCAGCCGGTTCACGTGGGACTTCACACTGGCCGCCGTGGCCCAACCACGCCTGGGGGCGGATTTTCTGCGAGCCCACAGCCTGCTGGTTGAACTGCAAAGGAAGCGATTAGTCCACGCCAAGGCTTTTCAAACGTTCTCCCTGGGTGAAACACAGTTGCCAGCCCCACACCTGGACTCCATCACGCTGTCCGATGACGAATTTACCAGGGTCCTGGCGGATTTCCCATCAGTACTGACACCGCAGTTCACGGCAGCCATGCCCAGACACGGAGTACAGCACCACATCCCGACCCAGGGACCGTCCCTCCACGCCTGTGCTCGAAGGCTTCCCCCGGACAAGCTCCGACTGGCGAAGGAGGAGTTCAAGAAGATGGAGGAATTGGGGATCATACGACGGTCTGACAGCCCATGGGCCTCCCCCCTTCACATGGTACCCAAGGTAACGGGGGGCTGGAGACCATGCAGTGACTACCGCAGACTGAACGAGGCTACAACGCCAGACCGCTACCCTGTGCCGCACATTCAAGACTTCGCAGCAAACCTACACGGCGCAAGGATCTTTTCCAAGGTAGACCTCATCCGGGGATACCATCAAATCCCTGTACATCCGGACGACATCCCCAAAACAGCACTTATCACCCCGTTCGGACTTTTCGAATTCCTCCGAATGCCGTTTGGTCTAAAGAATGCCGTACAGACTTTCCAGCGGCTAATGGACGCGGTGGGACGCGACCTGGACTTTGCATTCATCTATTTGGACGACATCCTCATAGCCAGCAATAGTCGGCAGGAGCATCTGTCCCACCTCTGCCAGCTCTACTCCCGCCTGAGCGAATTCGGCCTTACAATCAACCTAGCCAAATGCCAGTTCGGACTCGACACCATCGACTTCCTGGGCCACTGGATTACTAAAGACGGGGCAACCCCGCTGCCCGCCAAGGTAGACGCGGTCCGCAACTTCCCCCGACCCAACACAATCAAAGGCCTGCAGGAATTCGTGGGTATGGTGAATTTCTACCACCGTTTCCTCCCCTCAGCAGCCCGAACCATGCGCCCCCTGTTCACTCTAATGTCGGGTAAGGGCAAGAACATTACCTGGGACGAAGAGGCCACAACCGCTTTCATTAAAACCAAAGAAGCCTTGGCAAACGCCGCGATGCTAGTGCACCCCAGAACAGACATTCTTACTGCCTTCATGGTGGACACATCCAACACAGCAGTCGGTGGAGTGCTGGAACAACTCATCGAGGGCCGCTGGCAACCCCTGGCGTTCTTCAGCAAACACCTACGACCACCTGAACTCAAATACAGTGCTTTCGACCGGGAGCTATTGGCACTATACCTGGCAATCCGGCATTTCAGGTACTTCTTAGAAGGTAGGCCCTTCACCGCGTTCACAGACCACAAACCGCTTGCCTTTGCGTTCACGAAGGTGTCCGACCCCTGGTCGTCCCGCCAGCAGCGACATCTGTCCTACATCTCCGAGTACATGACGGACATCCGGCATGTCTCTGGAAAGGACAACGTCGTGGCGGACGCACTATCCAGACCTACCATACAGGCCCTGTCCCAGGGAGTGGACTATGCAGCGCTGGCAGAGGCACAGCAGGCAGACGCTGAGATCCCCAGTTACAGGACTTCAGTCTCCGGTTTGCAGCTCCAAGACCTCCCCATAGGCCCAGGTGAGAGGTCCCTACTATGTGACGTAGCTACCGGCCAACCCCACCCCGTCGTCCCAGCAGCCTGGCGCCGGCGGGTTTTCGAGTCCATTCACAATTTAGCGCACCCCTCCATCAGGACAACCGTCCGGCTGGTCGCCAACAGGTTCGTCTGGCATGGACTGTGTAAACAGGTCAGTGAATGGGCCAAAACGTGCATGCAGTGCCAAACAGCCAAGGTGCAGCGGCACACCAAGGCTCCGCCGCAGCGGTTCGAACCCACCCGCCGGAGGTTCGACCACATTCATGTGGGTATCGTGGGGCCCCTGCCAATGTCGCGGGGAGCGTGGTACCTAACTATGATAGACCGGTTCACCAGATGGCCAGAGGCAGTCCCGCTCATCGACACCACCTCTGAATCCTGCGCCCGAGCACTGATCGCAACCTGGTAGCCCGCTTTGGGGTACCGGCCCACATTACCTCCGACAGGGGCGCCCAGTTCACCTCCAGCCTGTGGTCGGCTATGGCCAGCCTTTTAGGATCACAGCTACACCACACAACTGCCTACCACCCACAGTCGAACGGACTAGTGGAGCGCTTCCACCGTCACCTGAAGTCGGCTCTCATGGCCCGCCTGGAGGGGCCTAACTGGGTGGACGAGCTTCCCTGGGTCCTGCTTGGAATCCGCACGGTGCCCAAAGAGGATCTGCACACCTCGTCGGCTGAGTTGGTGTACGGCGCACCCCTGGTAGTCCCAGGAGAGTTCATACCAGCCCCAAGGGGGCAAGAGGAAGAACCTACAGCAGTCCTGGACAGACTACGGGAGAGGCTCGGTAAACTGACTCCCATACCCACTTCACAGCACGGACAGAGCCCGACCTGCGTACCCAAAGACCTGCAGAACTGTAAGTTTTTTTTTGTACGACGGGGCAGACACCGGGCACCGCTACAGCGGCCCTACGAGGGGCCGTTTAAGGTGATCAGGAACAACGGGTCCACGTTCGTGCTGGACATTGGGGGGAGAGAGGAGGTTTTCACGGTGGACCGACTCAAACCGGCCCATGTGGACTTGGCGCAGCCGGTCCAGGCTCAGGCACCGCGGCGCAGAGGCAGACCTCCCAAACAGAGGCCGATCCAGACTGTGGACATTGGGGGAGGTATCGCCGGTTCCGGGGGGGGGGGGGGGGTGGGGGGGTGGTTATGTGGCGACCCACTTTCTGGCACCCATGAACCGGCTCACAACAGCGTGCGCAGGCAGAGGTCCGGCCCCAAAAAGGGCGCCAGCCCATCTTCACCAGCAGGGGGAAAATCCCGCGCGTGGAAAGGATCTGGGAATATGCATTTCCCACAGCAATCCCGCCCCAGGGAGGGCGGGAACGGGAAGGCTTTAAAGCAGGCTGCGAAGTCTGAATAAATCTCTTTCATCGCAACTCTAACTCACCGACTCCGTGTGGTTATTCTAGCGCTGTGTGTAGCACACCGCTACAATGTCTAGCTTTATGTAGTGTAGGGTAAGCTGCAACCTATTGGTGTTTCTTGTATCAATTGACCTTGTTCATGTTTAGTTCAGATGAATGCAGAATGTTACCATTTTTGCAAGATGCAAATAAATAGATAGTATCAAGTAAGAGAAAATCTGCAGATGCTGGAAATCCAAGCAACACACACAAAGTGCTGGAAGAACTCAGCAGGTCAGGCAGCATCTATGGAAAAAAGTACAGTCGATGTTTCAGGCCGAAACCCTTCGGCAGGACTGGAGAAATCACTCCTCATTTTTTTGTTTCTCAGTCCTGACAAAGGGTCTCGGCCCGTAAAATTGACCGTACGTTTTTTCCCATAGATGCTGCCTGGTCTGCTGTGTTCCTCCTGCATTTTGCGTGTGCTAAATAGATAAGTCTCTCCTGTTTTATAACTGAATTTATAAATGTGATAAAGGCCTCAATGACCTTTCCTTTATATTCAGAATTTTGTGTGTACATTTAGTCATACAGCAAGGAAACAGACCCGTTATCCCAAATGGGTCAGTCCATGCCGTCCAAAATGTCCTATTCAAGTTAGGTTTATTTGCCAGTGTTTGACACCTAATCTTCTCAAACTTACCTATCCACATACTTGTCCAACTGTCTTTTAAAAGTTGTTTTTGTAGGTGCCACAATCACTTTCTCTGTCAGCTAGCTCATCCCACCCTTTATGTAAAATAAAGCCCCTCAAGTTCTTATTAAATTCATTCTTGATTTCCCAACCTTGGAAAAAGTCTGAGTGTTTTTACCCTATCGACATCCCTCATGATTTTATTATCCTTCATGAAGTAACCTCACAGCCTCCTACATTCCAAGGACTAATTCCCTGGCCTGAACAACCGCAAGTCCTGACATTTATTTATTGAGCTACAATGTGGAATAGGCCCTTCGAGACTTTTAAGCCATGCTGCCCAGCAATACCCCAATTTAAATTAGAGCTGAATCACAGGACAATTTGCAATGATCATTTAACCTACCAACCAGTATGTCTTTGGACTGTGGAAGGAAACCGGAATACCCGGAGGAAACCCTCACAGTCACGGGGAGAACGTACAGACTGTTAGACTGAGACACTTGTTTCTGTGCTGTCTTACTCTTTAATTAAGAGAAATATCCAATATTCCTGTTTAGTCAGCTTATTAAACTTTGCTGTTGGTTTTAAGGGCCTTTGGAAATATATTTGGAGGTGCCTCTGTCCTTTAACTGTGTGATGGCACCTTTATCAGTGTGGTATGCTGCTGCTTCCACAGTCAACAGCAGTCAATTGCATGTCCCAGTCCAAGGCTTGAACTTGCAACCTTCTCACAGGCACAACTGCCAACTACTGGTGTGGAACCTTACATTATAATCTGTATTGTATATGCAAGGGGAATGATATTTCATTCCATTTGAGTGCCTGTTCAGGTATCAGAGTGCTGGAAACCTTCGGAAATCCAAGTGCCAAAATAAGCAGAATAGTCTGGTTCACCACTGACCCTACGTGATGTGGAATTGCTTCCAAGGAAAACAGCTTTGCAAGTCAACAATAAGCAGGAATGGCTGCCAAGGAACAGAACAAAGGAATGGAGATTACTTTAATGTCTATCTTATGCTAAAATAACAGAGGTGATGAATACTAATGAAGGAATGCAGAAAATGCATAACCAAGAATTTGAATCAATCAGTTTTTTAATATTAAAAAATCAAAGAACTTGTTAAAGATAACAGTATGAAAGTAATTTCACAAACAGCTTTGGTGGAACTGATTAACATGTTATTTTTGTAATACTTATTAAGTGCAACATTAAAGGAAAAATGCTTTCAAAACCATTCATTTCCATCAATTCGGGCAGAAAGTAGAGCATTAATATTTCAAGAGGTAGTATGCTTCAATAGAACGCAAGGCACCAAAGATTAAGTTTACTTCAGTGTAACCAGTTTTGGGATCAAACAGCAAAGACAAGCTGCTAATGAGTGCTCTGGAGAGACATCGAACCGCACAAAATGGTACAATATTGTGGAAAGAGAAAGAGCTTCGGAACTTTGCTTTTATGGAGTTCAACAGAATTCAAATGTTTCCATAGATAGTGCTCTGTTATGGATCACGTGGTACCTCCGGGTTCCTTCTGGTTAGTACAGACCTGCTTTAATTGGGGTAGTGGAAAGTTAGATTTGAAGGCTTCAGATCAAGGCAAATCTCAGCAGTGTTCTTCGAGGAGCCCATGCTTTACAGCGGTCTCAGAGACTCTACTATTGAATAATTCTGTAATTAATGCAGAGATGCAATTGATCTACTCTTCCTATAAGTTTTTGGCCCTCTCATATATATGTAACAGTGAGGGAAATATTGATGGAGAATAGATGGAACTCATAAAATGAAGGTACCATAATGTTGTGCCTTTAGGTTTGCTCCATTTGTGATTTCCTCTGTAGAACTGCATTGTCCCTGAATTTATACCTACTTCAGTTGGCAACTGTATCTCCAGTGCCAGGACTGAACATAAGTGATAAGCTTTTAGATCTATGCTCAGACTCATAGCTCTTTAATAGAATGACAAATTCAGAACAAAGGCATGGAACAGCAACATCATTATTTCTTTATCAATGTGAATATTTTATGTATCAAGTTTTTTTAATGATTTGATGGGAAAGTTTTTGTCTATTAAGGTGAAAAGTGATCAAGCATGGTCATAGGATAATAGAAAATTTGCAACACTCAAGGAGGCCATTCATTCTATCGCGGCGACGACAGCTGAGAAAGAACAAACCTGCCTGATTCCATTTTGCACTTGATCTTCCAACTTTCATTTTCATTTCGGGTTTTCATCTCCAGACCTCCAAATACTTCCGGAGGGGTCATCTTCCCTCATCTCCCTTTTAATCCTGTGATCAACTATCCCTGGTCTGTGCTCCCTAGTTGTTGATCCACTTGCAATTCTTCATCCTTAAACATACGTGCAGATTTGGGGATCAATTAATAAATATTGCTTTTCGATATGTCTTTACATACAGTTCCATTTTCATTGAAGTGCAAAATTACAAGAATCAGACTGTTTAGATCGTAAGTCATGGGAGCAGAATTAAGCCATTCAGTCCATCAAGCCTGCCCACCATTCAATTAAGACAGATTGTTTCCCCCTCAGCTCCATTCTCCTGCCTTTTCCCTGTATCCTTTGATGCCTTTACTAATCAAGAATCTATAAGCTTTTGTTTTTAATATTCTCAATGACTTGGCCTCCACTGCCATCTGTGGCAATGAATTCCATAAATTCACCACCTTCTGGCTAAAAAAGAATTCCTCATCTCTGTTCTAAAGGGATGTCCTTCTATTCTGAGGCTGTGCCCTCTGGTCCTAGACTCTCCCACTATTGGAAACATCCTTTCCACATCCAATTTATCTTTCAATATAAATTAGGTTTCAGTGAGATTCCCTCCCACCCTTATTCTTCTAAATTCCAGCGAGTACAGGCCTAGAACCATAAAAAGATCCTCAACTGTTAACCATTTCAGTCCTTCCCTTCCCAGAATCATTCTTATCAACTTCATCCTCTGGATCCTCTCCAATGCCAGCACATCCCTTCATAGATATGGGGTCCAAAACTGCTCACAATTCTCCAAACGTGGACTGACCGATGCCTTATAAAGTTTCAGTATTACATCCTTGCTTTTATATTCCCGTTCTCTCAAAATGAATGATAACATTGGATTCACCTTCCTTACTACTGACTCAACCTGCAAATTAGCCTTTAGTTTAATCTCAAACATGAGAACATCTGTAGATGTTGGATATCTAAAGCAACACACACAAAATACTGGAAGAACTCAGCAGGTCAGGCCGCATCTATGGAAAGGAGTAAGTAGTCGACGTTTCGGGCCGGGACCCTTCAGTCACGTCTCTCATTTGGATGAAAGGACCAAACATCTAGTTGCTAAGTTTGCTGTTGACACAACTACAGACAGTAATATAAGTCGTGAAGAGGACATAGAGGCCATAAAAGGAAAGAGATGAGATTAGTGAGTAGGTTGAAAGACTAAGAGGGATTTATATATCCTACTGAATGATTTGTGGAAGGCTTGTATTTAAGTGCAGTGAAAAGCTAAAAAGATATAGACAAATTTGTGCTGTTTTATCTGGAGTGTTAGAAGCTTATACAATAGTGAGAGCCTTTGATAGGTTAGACAGTGAGAGTATGTTTCCAAAGGTAGAAATGCTAAATTATGGAGGGCATGCATGAAAGGTGAGGTGGTGGTTTAAAGATGACGTGTGGGTCAAGTTGTTTTTACACAAAGAGTGGTGGTTAGAACGGGCTTCCAGGGGTATGATGGAAGTAGACATGAAGGAGGTTTTCAGAGAGAGACAGGAATATGCAGGGAACAGTGTGAATGAAGAAGTTCAGTCTGAGGTTGGAATTGTGTTTGGCGCGGAAATCACTGGCCAAAGGGTCTGTTCCTGTGCTGTATATTTCTATGTTCTATCTTCCATATGTTTATCTTTGTTTATTGCTCATGCAAAAGTAGGGATATTATGCATTAGTTATGTTGGCGCAGTAATGAGACCATATCTCTACTGATCTTGCTTAAGGAAGGGTGTTGTTGCATTGGGAACAGTTTAGAGAAGCTTTACCACAGACATCACTGAAATAGCAGGGTGTTTTGTAAGAAAAGGCTGTATATGCAGAAGTTTTGAAGAATAATAGCAGAGTTACGGAGCCTGATACAAGATCCTGATGGATCTGGAAAGGATGAATGTGCAGAGGATGGTTCCTCTTGTGGGAGAGTCTGGAACTAGCATTACAAATTATAGATGAGAAAGGGCTCTGGGTCTTTGGAACCCTCCCTCACAAAGACAGATGGAAGCAGGATCTTTGAATATTTTTAAGGCAAAGGTTGACCAATACATAATACACAGGGGTAAAGGTTACTGCAATTGGATAGGAATATGGAATTGTGGTTATAATTATGTCTGTTGTGAATTGATTAAATGGTAGAACAGGCTTAAGGAGCCATGTATCAACTCCTGATTCTAATTATTATTTTTGAATATTCATATTTTAACTTTTCCTTCTAAAATCATTCACAGTGAAAGTTTAATCACTTCAGAGGTTGGAAATTAGCGAGTGATATTGCTGTCTTAGTTGCTATTTTAAGTTATTCAGAATATAGAACAAAATTTCAGAATAAGTTTCTATCTGAATGTTTCATTTTCTCATATACTGATGTCTGGAAACTTTTAATCTGTGTGCAGGACCAATGCAAGAAACAGTCTACGATTTCTGGAGGATGATTTGGCAAGAAAATACTGCTTCTATTGTCATGGTGACAAACCTGGTGGAGGTTGGAAGGGTGAGTGTGCCCAGAAGTGAAATGAATCATCTTGAGAGACTTGTCATGGCTTCATTTTCACAGGATGGGGCAGAATGATTTCTTTCACTGATCATATGTGAGTTTTGGTTCCTAGATGTTAGGCAAGTTTCAGTATCAACAAGACCTTGGTTCTAAGTCTGAGTTCTAATCATGAACATTTGACCACAGACTACAACTGGCATGATTTCAAACCTCACCTTTCAAATAATTCAATACATACTTTTTTAAGTTAGCTTTGTCTCAGTAATGGCGCCCAAGACCATCAGATTGTGTTGGGAACTCACTACCAGGGAGGCTGGTGTTGTTCAGCCATGGAATCTGCTGTCTTTATCCAGTCTAGCTGATGAATGATGTTTGACTTTTAGCTTTCTCCTCAATTCAAGGTAATAATTAATGCTGGTATTGCCAGTGACGTTCAGATCTTACAAATGAATATATAAGTAACCAGTGTATAAACAAAATAGAAAATCCTGCTGTGAGCTCCCTGTAACACACTCACTCACCCTCAAAGCAATTTTTAATCATTATAAATGAACTCACCTTAACTGAGATATATGTGTGCCCTCTGCAGAGGATTCAGGAGCCACAGAAAAGTTTCTGGTTCGTGTGTTATAGGCTGCACCTCTTGAAAGTGGACTCTGTTCCCAACTCATGTGCTGCCAGTAAAGGACTTTTTTTTCATTTTCCCAGATCCAGGCTGTTCTCTTTGTTGCTGATATCAAAGTCACATAAAAGCTGTGCTTTGACTGTTTTCTTCTAACGAACCAATTTTTATAGCAGCATATCACGTAACTGCTCACACCGGCCCTGCTTGTATTGAGACTAAAACCTCTGATGTGTCATTAACAGAGATCCATCTGCTGCCTTAGCCGACAGTCCTATTGCATTAAATTGCAAAATCACAAGTGGCAATTTTACTTAATGACTTTTCAATATGTTTAGCAGGAAAATATATTTAGTTTAATGGATGGCTGAGGGTTGGCTGGATGTTTGTTGAGACAGTGAACTGCATCTCCCAAAAAAAGCTGTTGTTTTGTTATTACTTACTGGAGTCACTTTGTGCTTCAGGTCTCTGGTATCTGAGGTGTCTAATTAAGGCTTATTGGACCCACACTGGCTGAATAATTACTCAGGTGCCTTGTGACTTTGAGAATATTTATGTGCAAATCCACCGAATAGAAGATCTCCTTTTGTAGGAAAGATATTTTGTAACAGAGTCTTAGAGTCATACAAAACGAAAAAAGGCCCTTCAGTCCAACTGGTCCATGGTATCCACGCCGGTCCCATAACCTTTAACCTTTTTTCTATTTAAGCTTTTTCTCAAACCATCTTTTAAAACTTACTATTGTACCTGCTTCAACCGCTTCCTCTGGCAGCTCATTCCGCATACATACCACCCTCTGTCTGAAGAATTTTCCCCTCAAGTGTCTATTAGATCTTTCCCCTCTCATCTTAAACTTATGCCCTTTAGTTCTTGATTCCCCAACTGTGGGAAAAAGACTGAGTGCGTTCACCCTATCTATGCTCCTCACCACCCAGTCTCCTACGCTCCAAGGAATAAAGTCTCAGCCTGTCCATCCTTTTCCTATACCTCAGGACTTCAAGTCCTGGCAACATTCTTGTAAATCTTTTCTTCATCCTTTCCAGCTTAAGAATGTCTTTCCCATAGCAGGATGAGCAAGACTGAACACAGTACTCCAAGTGCAGCCTCACTAGCTTCTTGTACAAATATACCATCTCCTACCAACTTTTATAAGACCATAAGGCTTAGGAGCAGAATCAAGCCATTCAGCCCATCGAGTCTGATCTGCCATTTCATTATGGTTGATCCATTTCCCTCTGACTCCCATTTTCCTGCCTTCTCTCTGGAAACTTGCACACCCTGACTAATCAGACCTCCACCTTAAAATACACCCAGTGAAATATTGCACAGATTCATGACCCTCTAACTGAAGAAATTCCTCCTCATCTCTGTTCTAAATGGACAACCCTCTATAATGAGGCTGTGCCCTCTGATCTGTGACTCCCCCACCAAAAGAAACATTGGCTTCACATTCACTCTATTTAAGCCTTTCAATATTTGAAAGGTTTCAATGAGATCCCCCTCATTCTTCTAAATTCCAGTAAGTACAGGCCCAAAGCCTCCAATCACTGCTCATATGATAACACTTTTATTCCCAGAATCTTTCTTGTGAACCTCCTCTGAATTACCTCCTTTCTAAGATATGGGATCCAAAACTGCTCATAATACTCCAAGTGAGGGCTCACCAGTGACTTATAAAGCGTCAGCATTACATCCTTGCTTTTATATTATCATCCCCTTGAAATGAATGCTAACGTTGCATTGGCCTTCCTCACCACTGACTCAACTTGCAAATTAATCTGTGGGGAATCTTGCATGAGGACTCCCACATCCAATTGTGCCTCGGATTTCTGAGTTTTCTCCCGATCCAGAAAACAGTCTATGCTTTTATTCCTTCCACCAAAATGTGTGACCATACACTTCCCGATACTGCATTCCATCTGCCACCTCTTTGCCCACTCTCCTAATCTGTCTAAGTCCTTCTGCAGCCTCTCTGCTTCCTCAATACTACCTGCTCCACCACCTAACTTCATATCATCTGCAAACTTGGCAACAAAGCCATCAATTCCATCATTCAATTCATTGACATGCAATGTAGAAAGAAGCGGTCCCAGCATAGACCCCTGTGAAACACCACTAGCTATGGGACAAACCTAAGAGCTATATTCCCTTGTGTATAAAGCCTTGCATCACGTATATTACAAATTGTACATCCTACCTTGTACCTCTCATCCTGACCCTGACCAAATCTTATTCACCTTGTCTTCAGTGATCCACACTGGCTTTTGGTTACCCAAATCTCACATTTAACATCCTGATACACCTGAAACACACCAAGTATTTCTAGGCACCAGCTCGTAAAAAAGATTGATCGGCATTGAAGGAAGTGCAGCATAGGCATACCAGAATCTCACTGATTCCACCACCAACTACAGCGGCTCACGATGCCTCTGGACTGGTAACAGTATTGTAGCCAACCCAGCTTGCAACGACACCAGATCCAGAACCCGGATTCCACCTCCGCTAATGCCAGTTCCAGTGACCCTGAACACCTTCAGACTGCAAATTGCGTGGCCACAGCTATGTCTGCCTCTTTATTGGCTATGTAGAACAGTCCATGTTCAAAGCCTTCACCGTTAATACTGCCCGACTCTTCCTCCACCGCTTTGACGACTGCATTGGTGCTGCATCATGCACCCATACTGATCTTGTCAATTTCATGAACTTTGCCTCTAACTTCCACTTTGCCCTTAAATTCACTTGGTCCATTACTGATACCTTCCTCCCTTTCTCAATCTGTCTGTCTCCATCTCTGGAGACAAGCTGTCAATCAACTTCTTTTATAAACCTACTGATTCCTGTGGTTACCTTGACTATACCTCTTCCTAACCTGTTTCCTGTAAGAATGCTATTCACTTTTCTCGGTTCCTTTATCTCCACTGCATCTACTTCCAGGATATGACTTTCCTTTCTAGGACATGAGAGATTCTTCCATCTTCAAAGAACAGGGCTTCCCTTCCTCCACTATTGATGCTGCCCTCGCCCGTATTTCTTACATTTCTCAAACTTCTGCGCTCACCCCATCTTCCCACCACCTTAACAGTGATAGATTTCCTCTTGCCCTTACCTACCACCTTGTGAGCCTCCGCAACTTCTCCAACCCCCCCACCCCACTTTCTGCAGAGCTCGCTCCCTCCCCGATTCCTCTGTCCATTTATCCTTCCCCATTAATCTCCACCCGGCCCTTACCCTCAAGCAGCCTAGGTGCTACACCTGACCATTCACCTCCTTCCACATCTCCATTCTGGGTCCCAGACAGCCCTTCCAGGGAATCTACTGGGGTTGTCTGTTGTGTCTGGTGCTCCCAATTCAGCCTTCTCTACCTACGTGGAACCCATCTTAAATTAGGGGACTACTTCATCGATCACCTCGGCTCCATCTCCCTAAAGCAGAACTTCCCAGTGGGCAACATTTGAATTCCCATTCCCATTTCAACATGTCAGTCCATGATCTCCTCTTGTGCCAAGATGAGGTCATCCTCAGGGTGGAGGAGCAACACCTTATATTCCGTCTGGGTGGCCTCCAACCTGACAGCGTGAATAACGATTTCTCCTTCTGGTTAAAAAAAACTCCTTCCCACTCCCCTCTGGCCTTCTTTCATCTCTTCTCACCTGCCTATCACTTCCCCTTGGATCTTCTCCTCCTTCTCTTTCCCCCATGATCCACTCTCTTCCCCTATCAGGCTCCTTCTTCTCTAGCCCCTAACCTTTCCCTCCTGGATAGCTTCACCTATCACCTTCTAGCTAGCCTGCCTTCCTTCCCCCACCTTTTTGTTCTTGCATCTTCCTCACCCCCCCCCCCCCGCTCCGTTTCACTCCTGAAGAAGGGTCTTGGCCAAAACGTTGACTGTTTATTCATTTCCATAGATGCTGTCTGACCTGCTGAGATCCTCCAGCATTTTGTGTGTGATACCAGAATTACATCTGGGTTGAATAATGAGGATGAATTACACCAACTAGGATTGTATTCTTTAGAATTTAGAGGGTGTGGTGAAGCACTCATGTTATTATGTGGAATAATGGGGACAAACAGAGAGAAGCTTTTTCTGCTATTTGGAGAAATCAGGAGAACAATGTCAGCCTTACATCCAGGTCTATCACGACTGAAGTTTGCAAGCTGTTCTACATGCAGCAGGTAGTAAAAATTTATCTTCCTGTTCTGCAAACAGCAATTGATGTGAGCTCAGTTGTTAACCTTAGTTAAGATTAATCAAACTATATTAAGGATTCTGGAGAAAGAGCAGTTGTATGGGGCTGGTTCTTATTAAATGGCAGACAGGTTTGAGGGATTTGTCACCATCTTTCTGATTATTAATGTTAAATTCTTACTCTGTCTCTCCTTATCTCTTTAACCTCTTGAAATCTGGTGGCTCTCTTCCATCCTAGGCCATTTGTCCTGACCAGGGACCTGCCCCATGAAACTTGTGTTTTTGGGAGCAAGTAGGGAAGTTTTAGGAAGCAAGGAAGCAAAACACCAATCAGAACGTGAGCCCACTAACGTTATCAGAAAACTCAAGGCTTTCATTGCAGTGGCACTAGAGTGGCAATTTAGAGAGAGTGTTTGGCTGCTCCTCCAACTGAGTCTGTCTGTCAACTCACAAATATGGAAACAGCATTCAAAATATGAGAAGTCTCTAATTTTGTTATTTCTGGAAGCATCTCATCAGTTGAGAAAGATTAATCCAGCATAGAGGAATGAAATTCCATACAACTCAACAGATTTAAAGCCACAGGGAAGCCATTAGTATTTTATTTTCATTGACAAAGTGAATAGAGGCCAAAAATTTTCCAACTGAGAAATTAGCTGCATTGTGTGATGAACTCAGTGCTGTAGGCTCAAACATTACTCTTGGTGTAAAACTGCATCTTTCACAGTGACAGTTTTTACAGAAACCTCTCAGAATTGCTCAAATTATTTAACATACATGAAGCCTGTCATGATATCAAGCTCTTCCCTGCCACCTCCAACTCCATGCCCATTTATTTGGCAAAGATTTCCAACACCATTCCACTGATGACCCCGCTTCATGTCTCTGACAATCCAATTTCTCTTTTACCTTTTACTTTTGACCTTTTAATCTTCAATTGCCATTGCAACATCAATCACCTCAATTGTCCACGTCCTTCCCAGCCACCATACTCCATCAAGAAGGGGTTAAAGTCTTCTGCTTCTTTCTGAAGCAATGATCTAACGATCCCTTCCATCAATGTTCTCCTACCCCTGACCAAACCTATTCTTACCCTGAACAATTTCTCTTTTGACTACTCCCACTTCCTACAAATCAAAGATATAGCAGTTGGCTCTCTTAGCTACACCCATAATTTGTTTGGCTACATGGAACAGTGATTGTTTCAGTCTTTCTGTGGTGCCACTCCCCAACTTTTCTCTGTAATGTCAATGACTATATTAGAGCTATTTCCAAGGCATCGATTTTATCAGCCTCGCAGCTAACTTCTATCCCACTCTCAAAATTCATTTTTGGTATTTCTCTCTCGTTCCTGAATCTCAAGAGAGTAACTATCCATGGATGTTTACTATAAACTTACTGACTGCTACATCTATTTAGATCATGTCTCTTCCTACCCTGTCTCTTGAAAGGGTGCCATCCTTTCTCCCAGTTTCTCCCGGTCCACTGCATCTGTTCCTAAGATGAGACCTTCCATTCCAGGATATCTGAAATATTATTTTGCAGGAAACATGGCTTCAGTACTACTGTGGTTGATGGAGCTTTCTCTCACATTTCCTTTGTTTCTCAAACATTTGCTCTCACTCCACTTCCCTACAGATAGAACAGAGAAAAAGGTTCCCAGCAATGTATTCCATTCAAGTCCAATTTTTTTCTCTGTATCTTAATATTTAAATCTCTGACTCCTTTGTGATTTTTGTAAACGTTTGCATTTTCACTGCGCAGATGCTGTCTGATCTGCTGTGTACTTCCAGTAGGTTCTGATAGAAAGTAGTCTTTACAAAGCTAAAATATAAAATGAAGAGGAATTCATTTACACAGAAAGATAGAAGATTCACAAGCAGAATGTTGAAGCCAAAATTGCCGAAGGTCTTTGAATGAGATATTGCAATATGAAAGGGAGATAGGAAGAGCAGCGTGGATAAAAATAATTGAAATGAGAAGTAGTCTTGTCTGGATGATAACCAATGTTTCTGTCTATGTCATTCTGAGAAGTCTTTGAAAATAAATGTCTCTTTTTCATAGTAGTAGCAGTGAAACATTCATAACAGACCTCTTTTAAAAGATTTATTCATTCCAATCAGGGCTAGTGTTTTCTGTTTTTGTTTGTTTATTCTGTTTCAGTTAGATTTCCCCTGTTGGTGAAGATAAGATTTCCCCTGATTTGTGAAGGGAAGATCTTGCCTGACAAATCTGCTAGAATTCTTTGATGAGTTAACAAGTAGTTTAGATGAAAGAGAGTTGATCATGTTATATGCCAGTATCTTCTGGAGTTCTTTCACAAAGCACTACACATGAGGAAAGGCACTAGCGTGGATAAAAGATTGGCTGCTTGGCTGAAATCAGAAAATGGGGATAAAGGGGAATACTTTGGGATGGCTGCCAGTAACCAAGGGTTAGTGTTGGCTCTGCAATCTCTCACTTTATATATTAATGATCTGAATGAGGAATTGATGGCATTGTGGCCAAGTTTGCAGATGATATTAAGATAGGTGGAGGAGCAGGTAGGTAGAGAGTCTGCAAAAGAATTTGTACAGGTTGGGAGACCAGGCAAAGAAGGGGCAGGTGGAACACAGCATAGGAGAGTGTGAGGTTATGCACTTTTGAAGGAAGAATGTGGTGTGGAACATTTTCTAAATGAGGAGATAATGGTAGAGCACTTGGGAATCCTAGTTCAGGATTTCCTTGGGTTGAGTCCATAGTATAGAAAACAAATGCAATGCTAGCTTTCATTTTGAGAGGACTAGAATATTAAAGTAAGGATGTATTACTGAGGTTCTGTAAGGCAATTGGCAGACCACATTTGGAATATTATAAGCAATTTTGGGTATTACATTGAAGGAAAGATGTGATGATGCTGGAGAGGGTCCAGAGGAAGTTAACAAGAAGTTAACAAGAGTGAAAGGCTTAATGTATGAAGAGAGTTTGATTTTTCTGGTGGAGTTCAGAAAGTTGAAAACTTTCTCATTGAAGAGTTACAAAATACACGTGGACTAAGATGTTAACTGTCCTGTGCTATCACCAGTGAGATCATCAGTTGATCTGCCACCTGTCTTCAGGAGTTTCGGCCCGCTTATGATCAAGACTCCCTCGAGGTGGTGCTAAAGCACCACCTCCCACTGGTGAGCTTAAAAACTTGGCATCTGCCTCTATCAGAGTTGTTGGTCACTTCTATCCTACACATAGTCTGCTCTTCAGCTGTCTATGCAACTACTGAAGGGTTTGCAAGATAGGTATACACTGTCTGACTATCTGCCCCTCTGAACATACTTGGTCCACACCCATGCTGATCCTTTCTCTGCTGCCTCAGCTACAGCCCTGCTGGTTGACTTGATCTCCCTTCTAGTGAAGCCAAGCTCACACAGCCACTTCTGGAAAGTGAACACAATAAACCCACGGCAGCCTACTTCGAATGGATAGCACGAGACCTTCCAACCTCTGTCTCTGCACTCTGATCTTAATTCTGCATACCTGGTTAACTTGCGCTCATGGGCTTCATCGATGTTGTCTTCCCAGGGTACTGTGAATTCACCAATAACTACTTCTCTACTGGTGTCAGACCATACGATTATATCTGGACGCCATGTTATGAAAGCTATTTGCTCCGGGAAACTGCCTTTCCCATCCCGGTCAGCCTCAACACACCAATCATTGGCTGAAGAAAGTATGCTTGATCGTGAGCCTGTGCTGTACACCCTTGACTCGAAGCCTTCTTTCACAAATGATACGCGATGTTCTGTGCAGCATGGGGCACGAGATAAGTTGTGCTGCAGTACTCTCTGCTCACCCGCTTCTGTTACAACTTTGAGAACGTTGTTATGTCTCCAAGTGTACATACCGCCAGAAAGATTGATTCTGCATGCACTCAAGATATGTTGAAGTGTTCCCTTCTCGCCACAAGCAGCACACTTGTCTGTCTTATGTTCATACCAAGTGCTGAGGTTGGCAGGTGTTGGGAGCAGATCGTACGCTGCTCTGCATAGAAAAGAAATGCGGAGCAGTTCCATCTGCCACAGAACATCCCAAGATAGATGTCGTTGTTCAACACTTTCCCACCAGGTCCAAGACCCTTGTTTGGCCAGGCCAGCTGTTTTAGTTAACCTCTTCTCCTCTCCTACCTCTCATATTTCCTGTGTTACAAGCTCACGGTGCTCCTTACCTGTAGAAGATGACCACCACTTGTGGGTTGTCCGTCCAAGTCCCTGGCGGCCTAGCTGGATAGCCCCAGCCGTCTCCTTGTGCTTCAATCTAGACTCTGCTTCATCAACTGCTACATGGGCTGATCACTTCCTGCCTGATCTCACATCCGGCTGGGTGTTCTTGATGACAGGGTCTTTTGAGTCTTGAAGCATCAAGAATGATCTTACCTTGGCTACCTTGACCTCCTCAACAAGGGATTGCACTGGGATGGTAAGCTTTGTCTGGCTACTGTGGATTGCAACATTGGTGAGGCTGCTTGGTACTCCAAGCCACTTCTTCACATACTTGTTGATCTTCCGTTCCATTGCCTCAACATGGGACATCGCCACTTCATAGACAGTTAGTGGCCACATTATCCGTGGCATCAGTCCGTACTGCAAGCACCACAACTTCAACTTGCCAGGCAAGCCACACTTGTCAACAGACATCAGACCTCTGTTGATCTGTTCTCCTGTCTCTTGAACCCTCTTGGTGTCTCTCAGCTCCTCTGTGTACCATCGCCTGAGGCTCTTAACTGATTGGTCCTGAATGGATGTAATCTCCTCTCCACAAAGGGTGAAATGAAAGTCAACCAACTTTCCTCTCCCAAGAACAAGGCTCCTTGACTTCTTGGTC
Organism: Mobula birostris; assembly: GCF_030028105.1. NCBI lineage: Eukaryota > Metazoa > Chordata > Chondrichthyes > Myliobatiformes > Myliobatidae > Mobula > Mobula birostris. Next base: position 91,186,083 of record NC_092370.1, on the reverse strand, counting down.
TTGAACTTCATTCTTCCCCAATCCATTAGCTCCTCGAGTCTAGATAGTACATTTTCCACTGCCTCCGTGCTGGGACCCAAAAGCGTAAGATCGTCCCTGAATGTTCATATTGGTGGTAACTCCTCTCCGCCATCAAGTGCGACACCTGGTCCCACTGATTCTGCAGCCCTCACAATGACCTCCATGGCTAACAGAAAAAGGATGGGTGAAATTGCACATCCCATTGGGATTCCAACATCCAAGCTCTGCCACCTAGTTGTAAACTGCTGAGTGGAAAACCTCATCCGGAAATCGTTATAGGACACTGAAAGACCTAGCAGAGGAAAGTCACAGCGGTCAGGTCTCTGGCACTGAGTCTGACTCTGCAACTCAGAAGAGAATTGGGGAGAAGAGGTGTGCTGTGGTGATAGGGGATTCGTTAGTTAGGGGAACAGAAGGTCTGTGGACGAGAACAAGATTCCCTGATGGTATGTTGCTTCCTGGGTACTAGGGTCCGGGAGTGAACACCCAGTGGTCATGGTTCATGTCGGTAGGAAGAGTGGCAAGCTTCTGCAAAGGAAGTTGAGAGAGTTAGGTGCTACGTTAAAAGGCAGGGTTGTAATCTCAGGATGTTTACCATGACACAGTGGGAGTCAGAAATAAGAAGATTATACATTTTAAAATATGGCTAAGGAGTTGGTGTCAGAGGAAGGGCATAAAATTTATAGATCATTGGGCTCTCTTCCAGGAAAGGTGGGATCTGCACAGGAGATATAGTTTGCACCTGAACTAGAAAGGAATTAGCAAACACAAAATGCTGGAGGAGCTCAGCAGGCCAGGCAGCAACTGTGGAAAAGAGGATTGTCAACATTTCAGGCTGAGACCTTTCATCAGGACTAGAGGAGAAAAAGAGTTAGAGGGTGGGGGAGGGTAGAAAGAAGCACAAGGTGATAGGTGAAACCGGGAGGGGGGGGGGACAGGTGAAGTAAAGAGCTGGGAAGTTAAAGAGATACAGGGCTGGAAAAGGGGGAATCTGATAGGAGAGGACAGAAGGCCACAGAACAAAGAAAAGGGGTAGGAGCACCAGAGGGAAGTGATGGGCAGGTAAGGAGATAAGAATGAGAGAGGAACTGAGGAATGGTGAAGTTTGGAAGAGTATAGAAAAAATTTACAAGGATGTTGCCTTGTATGTATACATATGCTGAATTATACAAGGAGGACCTGAGTTATAAGGAAAGATTGAATAGGTTAGGACTTTATTCCTTGGAACTTAGAAAATTGAGAGGAGTTTTGGTAGAGGTCTACAAAGTTATGAGGGCTATAAATAGGGTAAATGCAAGCAGGTTTTTTCCACTGAGTTTGGGGGGGACTACAACCAGAAGTCATGGGTTAAGGGTGAAAGGTGAGATTTTTAAGAGGATCATGAGGGGAATCTTCTTCACTCAGAGGGTCATGACAATGTGGAACGAGCTGTCAGCACAAGTGGTGCATGTGAGCCCAATTTCAACATTTAAGAGAAGGTTGAATAGATACGGGGACATTGGGGATACGGAGGGCTATGGACCTGGTGTAAGTCAATGGGAGTAGGCAGTTTAAATGGTTTGGCACTGACTAGATGGGCTGAATGGCCTATTTCTGTGCTGTACTTTTCTATGACTCTATGACCTGAATAGAGTAGATGTGGAAAAGATGTCCCTTTATTCTGAGGGTGTATCCTTTGATCCAAGACTCTCTAAACTAGGAGAGTCTTGGATCAAAGGATACACCCTTAGAATAAAGGGACACCCCTTTAAAACTAAGATAACCAGATATTTCTAAAGGAAGAGGGTGGTGAATCTGTGGAATTTGTTGCCACAGAGGGCTTATGAAAGTGAAGGCCCTAGATGTTTATAAGGCAGAGATTGTTATGTGCTCAATTTTTAAGGTATTTAAGGGTTATGGGGTGTTGGCGCGTGGCCAAGTGGTTAAGGCGTCGGTCTAGTGATCTGAAGGTCGCTAGTTCGAGCCTCAGCTGAGGCAGTGTGTTGTTAAGCAAGGCACTTAACCACACATTGCTCTGCGACGACACCAGTGCCAAGCTGTATCGGCCCTAGTGCCCTTCCCTTGGACAACATCGGTGGCGTGGAGAGGGGAGACTTGCAGCATGGGCAACTGCTGGTCTTCCATACAAACTTGCCCAGGCCTGCACCCTGGAAACCTTCCAAGGCGCAAATCCATGGTCTCACGAGACTGACGGATGCCTATATAAGGGTTATGGAGAGAAGACAAGACAATGCAATTGAAAATATAAGCAATGATTAAATGGTGGAGCAGGATAGATGGACTGAATGGCCTAGCTGTGCTCTTTTCCTCTCTTCTTGGAAAGATAATTTTATGTTTTCACAGATTGTCTTTCCCTATACTGTGCCTGACAATGTTGAGTGAAGTTAATCCTCATGTAAAGTGTAACATCAGAAAATACCGTGGATAATAAAATTAAAACCTTTGCCTTTTTTCCTTGTGAAATGCTTCTATGGAGTTGAATTATTTTAATGCGTGACTAGATATCAGCCTTTGCAGATCTGAAGACTATTTACACTCTCTCAAATATTTTTATCTAAATCCATCTCCTCTGGCTATAAAAATTGGGTTTATATTGATCTCTTTTATATTTTAATTTAATTATTTAGAACATGAGAACTAGGAGATGGAACAGATCATTGAGCTCCTAAGCCTACATCAACATTCAGGGTGATCATGGCACATCTTGTAGAACAGCACAGGAACAGGTCCCTCAGCCCACTATGTTATGCCAAACTAATGAAACTACTAATCAAATTTAGCCCAACTAAATTAATCTCTACTGCCTGCACAGTGTGCATTTTCTTCCATTTCCTGCACATTTATCTGCCTATCTAAAAGGCTCTTTGTGTTGTATTTACCTCACCATCAACCTGACAGTGCATCCCAGGCACCTACCACTCTGTGTAAATAACCTGCTTTGCACACCTCATTTGAACTTACCCTCTCTCACATTAAATGCATGCCTTCTGAAATTAGATACCTCAACTCTGGAAAACAATACTGGCTATCTACTCTGTTTACGAATCTCGTAATCTTATAAATCCCTATCAGATCTCCCAGCAGACTCTGTTGCTTCAGTGAAAACAACTCAAGTTTGTCCATCCTCTACTGCCTTCTGATCCAGGCAACACCCTCTCCACAGCCTTGACATTCTTCTTATAAAGGGGCTACTAGAACTGAATGCAGTACTCTATGTGCAGTTTAACCAGAACTAGGTGTGATGCTGTTCCTATTCTTCTAAACTCTAAACAGTTGAAACCATTGTAAGACCCTCTATAATCTAAGATAAATCAGGATTCCAGTCTACCTTACAAAATGCTGGAGGAACTCAGCAGGACAGGCAGCATCTATGGAAAAGAGTACAGTCGATGTTTCGGGATGAGACCCTTTGAGTTCCTCCAGCATTTTGTGTGTGTCACAAGATCACAAGACAAAGGAACAGAAGCGGGCCATTCGGCCCATCGAGTCTGCTCCGCAGGTCCCCCATGAGCTAAACTATTCACCCATCTAGTTCCAATTTCCGGCTTTTTCCCCATTTTCCTTGATGCCCTGACCAATTAGATACCCGTCAATCTCCTCCTTAAACACCCTCAATGATCGGGCCTCCACAGCCATATGTGGCAACGAATTCCACAAATCCACGACCCTCTGGCTAAATAATTTCTCCTCATCTCTGTTTTTACTGGGTGCTCTCTAATTCTAAGACTATGGCCTCTTGTCCTGGGCTCACCCAACAAGGGAAACAACCTTTCCACATCTGCTCTGTCCAACCCTTTCAACATTTGAAACGTTTCTACGAGATCCCCTCTCATTCTTCTATACTCTAATGAATACAATCCAAGAGCTGACAGACGCTCCTCATATGTTAGCCCCTGCATTCCAGGAATCATCCTCGTAAATCTTCTCTGAACTCTCTCTGACATCAGTACATCCTTTCTAAGACAGGGGGCCCAAAACTGCACACAGTATTCCAAATGAGGTCTCACTAATGCCCCATAGAGCCTCATCAACACCTCCTTACTCTTAAACACTATTCCTCTTGAAATGAATGCCAACATAGCATTCGCTTTCCTTACCGCCGATCCAACTTGGTGGTTAACCTTTAGGGTATCCTGCACGAGGACCCCCAAGTCCCTTTGCACTTCCGATATGTCGCTTAGATTTCCAGCATCTGCGGATTTTCTCTTGTTTGTATTCCAGTCTACCTCCCCAGGCACCACATTCATGTCTCAGACCTCCACCTCTGCTGCTCGCTAGGGGTGGGGATGTTTAACCATTCCCTGTCACCTATCCACCCAATCCCAGCTCCCAGACTCTCAAATTTCTGCAGAAGATTCAGTGAGCCAAACCAATCAGGTCCCTGAATTGCTGCATTGAGAGAGCAGCAACTTACTGAGGTAAAACATACCGCACGCATAACATTTGCACAATTCAAATGTTTCTTTTAAAGTTGGCAATGTAGCTGAAAACTGTTTCTACCCCAAGAAATGAACATGTCCACTGACTTTTGCAAGTTATAACAACTAATTCAAGGAAATATTATTTTCCACAAACTTGAATGTCTTGCCTGCAAGTGCAGCTGGATATGTTTTGAAGATCCTCCTGCAGTTTAGGTGGAGCTTTGTCAGTTTGCTTCATCTTTCCGCACTGGGCAATGCCCTCATCTCAGAAACCACTGTAGTGAACCTTTTCCTACATTGCTTACTGTAAGTTGGGACAGTAGTTTCTTTGATGGAACTAGAACGGTACTTAGAACTCTTGGATGCTGCTTTATTGAAGATACTTTATTTGTGGCAGGGATTGCAATAACACCATTAAATGGTGTACCTCCATGCTGACTTTCTGTGCTTTTCATATGAGTCATTGCCAGGATCTCTCTGATTGGCAGCAGTCAGTTGTCCCACGTTATTTAAGATTCTGCAGATGCTGGAAATCTAAAGAAACACAACCAAAATGCTGCAGGAACTCAGCAGGTCAGACAGCACCTGTGGAGGGATATGAACATCCTCCATCTGGTTGCTTAATGCCCTGGCATGAAAATACCAATGCCTTTGGACTTAAACTTCTACAAAAAGGAGTGGATACGGCCAAGTCCATCACGGGTAAAGCCCTGCCCGCCATTGAGCACATTGACGCAGAGCGCTGTTGCAGGAAAGCTGCATCCATCATCAAAGATACCCACCACCCAAGCCATGCTCATTTTGCTGCTGCCATCAGGAAGGAGCTTCTGGAACTTCAGGACCAAAACTACCAGGTTCAGGAACAGTTATTGCCCCTCAGCCATCAGGCTCTTGAACTAGAGGGGATGACTTCACTCAACATCATTCTCACCATTACTGAAATGTTCCCACAACCTATGGACTCACTTTCAAGGACTCTTCATCTCATATTCTCAATATTTATTACTTATTTATTTATTTAGTTTTTCTCCGCTCAAGCTGGTAAAACTTGAGGTATGGACATAGCCAAGCATACTTATTTCTCAATTGCTAGGAACTTTCAGGCTATCCTGGTGGGGTTTAGTGTTGTGGCTCTCTGGATATGGATATTGCTGTGTAGCCTTAATTGTTTAATACTTTTGTGTAGTGCCTTTGGGATGATACAAGCTGTGGTCTTTCATTGATTCTATTGTATTTCTTGGATTTACCGTGTATGCCTGCAAGAAAATGAATCTCAGGGTTGTATGTGGTGACATGCAGTCCATCTATTTTGATAATAAAGTTACTTTGAACTTTGAATAGTTAACTTTTCAGACTGAGATCGGGTGAGTCCTTTTGAAGGACTTTGACCTGTAAAGTTAATTGTTCATTTCCATCTATAGATGGTCCCTGATTGCTGAATTCCTCCGGCAATCTGTGTAAGCTGCTCTTACTTTCTACCTATCTTCATTTTTCAATTATTGTTGTTATTACAGATTATATTGGTCATTGGGAATTGGTGTAAAACTGGTCAAAATCCTTTTTAAGAAACAGGACTCTAAGAAGGCACCAATACATGGGACAGGAGACACAGAAAGTTGCCTTTGACTTTATGCCCTTTCAATCCACACATCCACAACTTTATTTATGCAAGAAGCACCATTTATAACACCGTAGACTGCTGTATCCCATCTTTAGGTTGCAGAGATTAATAGGTCTGATGTACGTTAAGGCAATCAAAGGATCTGGTGTTAGTGTAGAAAGTTACCACCAGGTCAAAGATCAGCCACGATCTGACTCAGTGATGGAACTGGCTCTTGGAGATAGTAACCTTCTTCCGCTTCTTTCTTAAACTTGTAAATATTAGGGATTGATTAATACCCCAGCCAAGTCCATCTGTACCCCTCCTCTCTTTGGCCTTGCCTGCATAACTGTTTCTTTAAATCCTCCCAGTTTCTTACTTCTTTCTTTAGTGCAAGGGATCACTTAACGATGAAAGAAATGATTTTGACCTTTCGTTTTTCATTTGTGTTCATCTCAGTGAAATACTTTGACAACCTGTGTATTGTCCAAAAGGGTTGGGAAATAGGATTACAGTAGATTGCTTCAATTGAAAAGCTGGAACAGACATTGATACAATGGGCAAATTGCCTTTCACTGTGCTGTACCTCTATGATTTCAAAATAGATTTTAAGATATTAACCTGTCTGGCTCTTAAAACTGTTTTAACCTTCTGGGCCTTTCCAAACATCTTTTTTGACGTTTTAAACTTCATACCACAAACAATATTTTCACCAGATAAACAAGGCTTTCTTTCATTTTTAAACTGTAGCTTTAGTTATTTGATATGTTTATCAGCGCTTGTGTATTAGCATGAATATTCCTGTGTGCTGAAGTGTGTGCGTACATGAATTTGTGTCTGGGTAAGTATGTGTGCACATGAATTTGTGTATGTGTGGGGGGGTGGTTATGTGTGTACATGTGTCTAAGAGAGTATGTATGTATGTTTGCAGACACACTCATGCCTCTCTTTATACTGATTGTGTGTGCCACTGTTCTGCATGTGTGTGCATTCCTGTATGTTGATCTCTATGCCTCTGTCTGCCTGTGACCATTGAGATTCAGTGTCTGTGTTTTAAGATATTGGCTGATTCCCAGCACACTTTTTACAATGGAGCTGAATTATGATTAATGACCAAGTTAAAGAGCAAGGTATTTAGAAATGGCAGCAAAGGTAGTCGATCTTTGGCAGGAGACGACGAGCAAAGCTAAATCAATAAGAGGTTAAGAGAACATGGATCCTCTTTTTATAAGTTATTTTCATGGTTGTAATTTGTTCAAAAATTAAAATGTAATCACCTAATTAACAAAGGCATCTTATTTGTTGGATCAGTGCCCGCAGCATTCTAATGATACATTAATGAAATCTTTTGTGGTAATCAATATGCTGATGGCAATTTACTCCTTTAATTTGACAGCAGTCAGGGTTGGCAGTGTGGTGTGCAGGGGGGCGGTGGGTGGGGGGAGAGAGGAAGATTTTACTGATTGCTCTCTCAATAACTGTGCATCACAGGCCAAGTGCATTGAAATGTGATTTAAACCGACGTAATAATGTGAGGCCCCTTATCAGACTTTCACAGTTCCCCTTTATTCATCCATTACCCATGAAATAATCACTCAGAGGTAGTGTTTATGGTATTTGAAGAGTTTCAAAGGCAACCAGTACACTTTTCCTTTTGTGGGGAAATCTTGCTTTGCCCAGTGAGATAATTAAAAGGGTAATAATAAACTGCCTCCATTTATTGACCATGCCATCATAATCCCATGGGAACCATTCTACATAAAATGACAGCTCCCATACTATTCCTACCATAGTTCTGAAGGATAAAGTGCATCAATATTCATTACCTTGGTTATTCTGCCTGTAGATCTGTTACATACGTTAATGAGTTGTGCATCACTTCGATATGATGTACCTAAAGAAATTCAAGCTGTGCTCTGGGATTGTAATAGGTGTGTGTATTTATATTAATCTGGGACCTGATTTTGCACACAATAGTGAAATCTGGCATTCATTACAATCATATCTGCAGGAGATTTTGCATTGGACTTCAGAGAGTCATTTCAGTGTAGCTCCTCACACATGAGATTCCATGTGTATGGACAAGACAAACAATTGTCTCTCCTTCACCAATCAGACTGTTGATTATTAATGAGTAGCAGAGAACCTGGATCAAATCTGTTTTCCATTTACTTCAGTATCAAAGCAGGTGCAGAAGGTAAAAGGAAATGAGGGAAAACAAAATGTAATGAAAGAAGGATAAATAGGGAGGAAAAAAATTAAAGAATGTGATTTATTTAAAAATCTTCAGTCATAATTGACGAATGAAAAAAAGAAGTTCTGCACAATCTTCAGTGCTGGGGAAGACATTGTGTGCAAAGTCAGGCCCAGATCAACATCAGTAATTAAGACCTACTGTATGTTAACATTTTACGCAGGATAAAATGTAAATTCCCTAGCCATTGGTAGCATGTTAGTGGGTATAGAGCAGGAGCTTTAAGCTGTTGCAGAAGTGGTATTTAAGCAGTACTTAACCATTGCCTCCCCCTAATATAAGAAGAACGGTAGCCAGCAAGAAAGAACGACTCCGCCAAACATCAGATGAGAGGCACCCTCTACATGGTCATACACCTACACCCAGCCGCCTAAAGTCAAGGAAGAGCTTCATGAACAGTGTTGTTCCATTACAATCAACCCCATCTGAAGCCCGCATCGCCTTGTGGAAACACCGGCTCGCCAGTCTGTTGCTGTCCTTGCCGAATTCAGCAACAATAGACAATAGACAATAGGTGCAGGAGTAGGCCATTTGGCCCTTCGAGCCAGCACCACCATTCACTGTGATCATGGCTGATCATCTACAATCAGTATCCAGTTCCTGCCTTATCCCCATAACCTTTGATTCCACTATCTTTAAGAGTTCTATCCATCTCTTTCTTGAAAGCATCCAGAGATTTGGCCTCCACAGCCTTCTGGGGCAGAGCATTCCATATATCCACCACTCTCTGGGTGAAAAAGTTTTTCCTCAACTCCGTTCTAAATGGCCTACCCCTTATTCTTAAATTGTGGCCTCTGGTTCTGGACTCACCCATCAGCGGGAACATGCTTCCTGCCTCCAGCGTGTCCAATCCCTTAATAATCTTATACGTTTCAATAAGATCCCCTCTCAGCCTTCTAAATTCCAGAGTATACAAGCCCAGTCGCTCTAATCTTTCAAAATATGACAGTCCCGCCATCCCGGGAATTAACCTTGTGAACCTACACTGCACTACCTCAATAGCAAGAATGTCCTTCCTCAAATTTGGAGACCAAAACTGCACACAGTACTCCAGGCGTGGTCTCACCAGGGCCCTGTACAGTTGCAGAAGGACCTCTTTGCTCTTATACTCAATTCCCCTTGTTATGAAGGCCAGCATGCCATTAGCTTTCTTCACTGCCTGCTGTACTTGCATGCTTGCTTTCAGTGACTGATGTACAAGAACATCTAGATCTCGTTGTACTTCCCCTTTTCCTAACTTGACTCCATTTAGATAATAATCTGCCTTCCTGTTCTTACCACCAAAGTGGATAACCTCACATTTATCCACATTAAACTGCATCTGCCCACTCACCCAGCCTGTCCAAGCCACCCTGCATTCTCATAACATCCTCCTCACATTTCACACTGCCACATCGGTAAATTTGGTAATGTTACTTTTAATTCCCTCATCTAAATCATTAATATATATTGTAAACAGCTGCGGTCCCAGCACTGAACCCTGCGGTACCCCACTGGTCACCACCTGCCATTCCGAAAGGGCCCCGTTAATCGCTACTCTTTGTTTTCTGTCAGCCAACCAATTTTCAATCCATGTCAGTACTCTGCCCCCAATACCATGTGCCCTAATTTTACCCACTAATCTCCAATGTGGGACTTTATCAAAGGCTTTCTGCAAGTCCAGGTCCACTGGCTCTCCCTTATCCATTTTCATAGTTACATCCTCAAAAAACTCCAGAAGATTAGTCAAGCACAATTTCCCCTTTGTAAATCCGTGCTGACCGATCCTGTTACTGCTATCCGGATGTGTCATAATTTCATCTTTTATAATTGACTCCAGCATCTTTCCCACCACCGACATCAGGCTAACCCGTCTATAATTCCCTGTTCTCTCTCTTCCTCCCTTCTTGAAAAGAGGAACAACATTAGCCACCCTCCAATCCACAGGAACTGATCCTGAATCTATAAAACATTGGAAAATGATTACCAATGCGTCCACGATTTCTAAAGCCACCTCCTTAAGTACCCTGGGATGCAGACCATCAGGTCCCGGGGACTTATCAGCCTGTAACAAGGCGCAAAAATGTGTCCAGTTCTGGCTGGGCCATGTATAGACTGGACGTGGACACGATAAGAAGAAGACCATTGCCTGGTTTCCACAGGAACAAGGCCACTCAGGCAAGGCAGCTGCCTGATTCCTGTATCTAACTGCCTATGTGACTGCTTAAATCTGCTTTCTGTTTTACACTTTAGTGACAATAGAATTATTTCTAAAACAGGATCCATCTTGAACAATTTTGTTCATACTTACATGAACAAAACAGAAATCATAATCTAAAGTAAAAGTTTGGGAATATTGTTAATTTTAACGAAGGCCTTGTAAAATCTTGAGGCCAAATATGTGGCCACATTTCATTTACTCAGAGTAATTGGCTAAAAAGTAGTTGTCAACATGATTGAAAGTCAGTTGAAACACATCCAATGTAAACATAATTTTATTTTTGAGCTTCCAAGCACTCTTTGCATCTTTATGAAGACTATCTATGTCCATCTCTGTAGCATCATTAAATACTGTGGTACCTCATGACATCTGCCAAAACCCAGCCCTGTCTCCGGACGTGCCTAATATCTTCCACCTTCCATGAACTTGCCACCCAGGCTTGCAGCTCATAGTCACATCAAAATACACTGAGTCCCATTCACCCCAGTTCTCACTTCTCATCTGGCCTTGAACTTAAAATTCTCCTTTTTGTTTATAAATTCATTCATAACTTCATCCCTCATTATCTTTGGGACCTTTCCTAGCCTTGTATTCCTTCAGTTCTTCTGCTGTTAAACCTACGGCTGTTCCCATCTCATAGACTCTGTTGCCTTATTTTCCTCTGTTAACATACTCCTTCGAAATTGCCTTGCTGCCTAAATATATCCTTACATATCTTACTGCCAAATTTTGTTTGATAACCTGCCTACAAACCATTTTCTGAGCTTTTCATAAGCTGTTGCTGTTGGTTGATACAAGAAACCTCGATTGCTAAAGCCTGTTTATTTTCTTAACTTCATGTTTGCATTCCTACCTTCTGCTCTCATTGCACCAGAAATTTCCCATATTTGCTTTGCGTCTATTCATCTAAGAGGAAACGGAGGAACATCAGAATCAGGTTTATTAAATTAAAGTGAAATCTGCTGCTTTGCAGCCACAGTACAGGACAAGACATAAGAAGTGCTGTGTTACAGAAAATAAATAAGTAAATGTGCAAAAGAAGAAAAGTGAGGTGGGGTCTATGAACCAGTCTTGAACTTAAAATTCTCCTTTTTGTTTATAAATTCATTCATAACTTCATCCCTCATTATCTTTGGGACCTTTCCTAGCTTTGTATTCCTTCAATTCTTTTGCTGTTCTTCTGCTGTCTGCCAATATGATAGCAGACAGGGAGAAACTGTTCCTAAACCACTGAGTGTGTGCGTGTATGTAGGGTCCCTTACCTCCTCCTTAATGGTAGTAATGAGAAGAGGACACATCCCAGACCATGAGGATCCCTTAATGATGAATGCAACCTTCTTGAGACACCCTCTGTTGAAAATGTCCTCAGTGGTGAAGAGGATTGTGCCTGTGATGGAGCTGGTGCGTCTACAACCCACTGCAGGACCTAGAGTGAATTGTCTTATGAGATACAATACCTTGATCTCTAGCAAGCAGAATGCAGCAGACTTACAGTTCACTTTAAATTTGTCCAGAAAGCCAGGTAATTGAATACCAGAAAACAATGCGAGAAGATCTAGCAGCATCTAATCTTTGAGGTTCACCCAGCAGTGGAAGGAGATTAAAAGCACAATTGGTGCTGGAAATAAAAGACATAATGTTCCTTTAAAAAGCACAACATGGTGATAATTTGAAGATTCCAAGCACAACTGAAAATACTGTGACCTTCCAGTATAAAGAAAAGGAGATCTGAAATATTTTTGTGGTAGACCCTCGAGATCTAATAATGGAAGTCTTCAGTAAGAATGTCCACTTTACTAATTAATTTACTAATCCATTCCTGTGAGTATTATTAAACAGAATAGCTTTCCTCAAAAAAGCAGAAAAGGCTGGTTTGCTGAACTGAAATTCTTATTTTGTTCCCAGTTCAGAGAAGAGAAGGGATATGTGCAAAGAAATGTAAAGTTTCAAGTAAAAGTTACTACAAATGTGCATTGCCGGTTAATGATACGCAATTGAAGCTTTTTATACCTAAAATGATAATTAACGTATCATCAGTCTCAAAGTTTTGACCATCTCAAGTTGGTGAAAGCTATTTATGGCTGGTATTGTACACCACCTATTGTTTGTCCCATCAGCAGCATCGTGTTTGGGCATTTCCATTGTTTCTAAGCAATGGATTGAAAATGATCAGAAAATTACATGTTCACGACGGCCAGCATCATATGGGTTTATGTTGAGATAACGGCCATCAATTGAAATCCTCAGTAAAACTGCCAATTTTCACATCATTAAAGTTCAGTGACTAGCACAGGAATACTAAACCAGGGGTCATTTCTTCCTGCTGAATAATGTCAGGACTCAGTAGCTTAGTGGGAAGAAGTGTTTACTATTCAGGTGCACCGCATGAGTTCTCTGCAGGCAGGCGGCACTGTGGCTTTTGTGGAAAATTTGCAGGTCAATTTCACAAGTCTGCAAAATCTCTCAGAAAGGCATCTTAAACAGTCAAGAGGTAAGTTCAGCTCCAATATTAGGAGTGAAAGAAATGGTAAAGTTGTGTTTATGTTAATAAAGAAAGCTAAGGAAATAATGAGTCATTACCTGAGTGCTGTTTTTGTTTCTAAAAATTACTTTCTTCATCTGCATGTACAGACTGTATTTAATTATATAGCCTTTTAATATTAACATATGAAGAGCACGTATTTCTAATATCAGATTGCATTGATATTGCTCTTGGTTAACAGGTGAAGTGTTGCAAGTATTGGCCGGATGATACAGAAATCTACAGAGACATCAAAGTAACTCTCATTGAAACAGAACTGTTGGCTGAATACGTCATCAGAACATTTGCAGTAGAAAAGGTGAGGAAAATGCTGGTATGTCAAGCTTGAAACTATGCCGTTTGTCACATTAATTCATGGGCCAGTGTTGGCCCATGGAGCACTTGAAGCTTCATGTTTGGACCACCAGATTCAAGAACAGCTGCTTCCCTTCAATTATTCAGTTGTTTTCTTTTCAATTAGATTCATTTTATTTACCACATGTAAATAAAAACATACAATCAAATCAGCATGGGCTGTGATGGGTGGCCCGCAAGAGTCTTCTCGCATTCCCACAGCTCCCTAGCCTGAACTGTACACCTTTGGAACACAGGAGAAAATCAGAGCATCTGGAGGAAACCCACATGGCCACGGAGAACATAGAAACTCTTTACAGTCAGCACTGGGAACTGAACCTCGATCTTACAGCTGGCAATGTAAAAGTGTTACACTAACCCCTATGCTACTGTGCCATCTGGGTGAGGTACAGTGGATTGTTAAATCAACCAGCAAAATCGTAATCACTACCGTTTACCAACACTATGGCCACTTCGATCACTTGGCATTAAAATTAACTTTTTTTGTTCTATTTGTGTCTTGTAGATATTATGTACAATTTCAGTTTAATTTGCCTTTTCCGCGTGAATGCTGCTTTTATGATGCAATGTACCTGTGATACTGGTACATTGCACCTGTGCATCCAAGTACTGTGCATATGACACTAAACTCCACTTTGACTTTGACTCCTTTGTTCCTCAGCAGTGAATTAGGAACAATAGACATTGATGATAATTCAAAAATCAATAGTTCTGACGACAGTCTTTGGTGTGAAATTTTTCTCTTTCTACAATGCTGCCCCAGCTGCTGAGTATTTCTAGTATTTTCTGGTTTCATTTCAGATTTGATGTTTCTTCTTTTTTTTCTTTAAATTAAGTTTTTTCTGGTGTAATTGAAATCTGAGGGAGAGTAGCTGAATGCTGTTGATTGGTAGAGAGAAGCTTAAATCTTTAATATAATTTAAAATAGTTACAGCTTCTTTATTTCCAAGTTAGGGCTTCCAAGGAGAAAACATATGATTTGTCACTGTTTAATAAAGACACATTGAAGGAGGGTTACGATGCATGTGATATGACTAACTGTTTCATTCCAACTGTCTTAGTGTGATTTTTGACACCATCACTTTCTGCTATCTCTGTGAATACTAGGTGATGTCCATAAATCTCCATAGGTAACAAGAAATATTTACAGTGGTTTCATTACTAATTCCTGGGATGTAGGTGCCACGAGCCATGCTAGTACTAGTTACATATTCCCTATGGTCCTTGAGAAGGTGGTAGCTCACTGCTTTCATGAGCCACTGTAACCATTCAGGTGAAGGGATCTCTAATGATATTGCAGTTGCAAGATCTACACCAACTGACGATGAAGAAATGGTGATATATTTTCAAGTGAGCGTTCATGAGATTTGTAGTTGGATTTCCCATATGCCTGCTGTCCTTGTCCATCTTAGTGGTAGATGTTTGGGAGATACTGTCAGAATAACCTGCGTGTGGAACTGCAAAGGGTTCCGTATGGTATACACTGCAGGTGCTTTGCACTGGTAACATATATTTGGGGTGATATATATTTTGAGTAAATCTTTGGGGTGATAGATGGAATACCAGATGAGATAGAGTCCTTTATTGACTGAGGTAAGGAGAACAAGTGCAAAGAATATATATTGGGATTGCATAAAATGTGTTAGACCATTAACTACTGTGTGCTGTTCTGATCACTGCTCTACAAGAGAGGTGTGAAAGTTCCAGAGAGACTGCAGAGGAGATTTATGAGAATGTTTCTTTATGAGAAGTTTAATTCTGACAAAAGGTCATCAGTACTCCGGTTGTTATTGTTTTAACAGGAAAGTGATCCAGATAGGATGAATAGGGATGGCATGTTTCGCCTGACAGAAAGGTTAACAACTATGGAATATCAATCCAAGACAATAAGATGAAGGATTAAAAAGAAAAAAAAATGTGGTTTTCACCTAAAGCGTATTGGAGGTCTGGTGCTTCCTGCTTAAAAGGACATTGGAGGCAGAAATCCTCATCACGTATAAGAAACTTACAAGGCCATGGATCGAGAAGTGTGACAAGGGGTTAACTTCAGCACTTCATTGGGCCCGAATGGGCACTGAGGGAAAATCAGCACCAGGCTGTACCATAAGTTTCTGTAACTCAATGTCTGACCATTTTCAAAAGAAGGGCAATTTGGATTATATGTTGTTGGCAACTTACTTTTATCTTCCAAATTTAAGTTGCAGCTTACTGTATCTGTAACTTTACAGTTCTTAAGGAGATATTCCCTCCTGTTTTTTAATAGAGGGGTGCCCATGAGATACGAGAGATCAGGCAGCTCCATTTCACTGGTTGGCCAGACCATGGTGTTCCATACCATGCTACAGGGCTTCTGGGCTTTGTTCGACGTGTCAAGACAAAGAATCCAGCAGGTGCTGGACCTATTGTGGTGCATTGCAGGTAGGTGCAATCTTATTAGTACACAAGGACAAGTCAACCCATTCAATTCCATCATTCAGTACAATCTCCAGGCTTTGTTCCATATCCCTTAACTACCTCATCTACCAAAACCCAGCAATCCCAGTTTTGAGATTTTTGATGATATGGATGCAGTAATGTGATTCCTTTCATCTCAGTCTGTCCTAAGTATTTCCAGTTGATGGCTCAGTATATCTCTGGTACATTGTGCTCCAATTAGTAATTATCAGAATGAGAAAGACTTTATTTGTGTTGCTACTCATCCAAAAGATCTTCCACTCTGTAACCTTAAGAATTTGTTTCAATTTCTTTGCATTTTTGAAGGTTTTGCCTTGACCAATATGAAAGTGAAGGTAAAGATATAGACTCCAAAGGCTTGAATCTCATCTCACATAATGGCAAAAAATATTTAAAATCAACATTCTAGGTCCTTTCAGGTGGATTTAATATGGAGCGGAGTAATTTTCAAAAAAGACTGAGGGAATTCTTCCAGTGATCTGACTGCTGTGTACCAGAGATTTGAACATAAAAGCCTGGACTGAAAGTCCATCTTTTGAGGGGCTGGTGCTCCATACGAGGTGTTATTCCGTGGATGAGACATTCATACAAGACTGCAGACATACACTTTCATAGAATATACAATAGAACAGCACAGTCCAGGCCTTTGGCCCAACTTGTTGTGCTGACATTTCAACCTGCTCCAAGATCAATCTAACCCTTCCCTCCCACATTGTCCTCCATTTTCATCCATGTGCTAACCTAAGATTCTGTTAAATGTCCCTGATGTATCTGCCTCTGCCACTGCCACAGCAGTGCATTCCAGGCACCTACCTCCCTCAGTGTAAAAACATACCTTGGACATCCCTGCTATACTTTCCTCCAAAAACCTTGAAATTATGCCCTCTCCTATAATCCATTGCTGCCCTGGGAAATAGGTGTTGGTCATGCACTCTTATCTATCCCTCTTATCATCTTATTCAACTCTATCGAGTCACCTCTCATCTTCCTTCACTTCAAAGAGAAAAGCCCCACCTCACTCAATCCAGGCATCATCCTAGTAAATCTCCACTGCATCCTCTGTAAAGCTTCCACAAACTTCCCTTAATGAGGAGACCAGAAATGAAAACAATACTCTAAATATGGTATAACCCAAGGATTCCCAATCTTTTTTATGCCGTGGAGCCATGCCATAGAGTCTTACCATTAACCAAAGAGTCCATGAACTCCAGATAGGGAACACCTGATTTAACCAGAGGTTTATAGAGCTGCAACATTACTTTGCGGTTCTTGAACCCAATCCCCCAACTAATGAAGGCGATTAATTTACACAGCAACTTTGAGGGATCAATGGACAGGGATCTCAAGATCCCTCACTCTTAGGAGAGGCTTCACTTCTGAGGTCATCTGCCACCTCTCTGTCTAGCTGTGTATCCTATCAATGTCCTGTTGCACCCTACAACAGCCTTCTTCACTATCCACACACCACCAACTTTTGTGCCAGCTGCAAACTTACCAACCCAGCCTTCCACTGCCTCATCCAAGTCATTTATAAAAATCACTAAGAGCAGCAGTCCCAGAACAGATCCTGTGGAACACCACAAGTCACCAACCTCCAGGCAAAAAAAAAATGGTCCCTATACTACTACAATCCAACCTTCTTTGGGCAAACTTATTCTGAATCCATGCAGCCATGTTTCCCTGGATCCCATCGCTCCTAACATTCTGACTTAGCCAACGATAGGGAACCTTGTCAAGTTACTAAAATTCATGTACACCACATTCACTGCTCAACCATTCACTGTTTTGTCACTTTTTCAAATAATTCACTCAGACTCATGTGCCATGGCCTGCCTCTTAAAAAGCCATGCTAACTGTTCCTAATCAGTCTATGCTTCTGCAAATTCTCATAAATCCTGTCTTTAAGAATCCCTTCAATAGTTTGCCCACCACCTATGTAAGACTCCATGGTCTGTAATTCCTAGGATTCTCCTCTTATTCCCTTTGTTTTGAACTAGGGAATGACATTTGACACCCTCCAATCATCTGGTTCTACTCCTCCAGCCAGTGAGGATGCAAAGATCATTTCTAAAGATGCAGCAATCTCTTCCCTCATTTCTTATCTTCCTCTCTTTCCTATTTTATCTCTTACTTTAAGACCTTTATAGACTTTTGGATGTTAGACAGTAATATATGGTTAGAGCAGATAAGTGGTGCTCACACCCAATGATTCAGGAACAGCATCCTCCCGTACACCATCAGATTTCTGAAAGGTCCATCAACACCACCTCATCATTCCTTTTGTTTATTTTCGTCATTTATCGTAACTGCCTGAATTTACACTGCACTACTGCTGGAAAACAACATAAATCAGTGATAATAAATCTGATTCTGATTCTGAAGTTATAGATCTTTTATGAATTAAAGCAGACACTCTGTTTATTCATCTTTCCTCTTTCTCGTTCCACCTTACTCTCCTGTTGATCTTTCTCTCTTTCGTCAATTAACCCTCGGTCTCATGTAACTGGCATCTCGCCATGTCTGATCTTATGCCTTATTACAATTTGTTGGACTTGTTTATGTGTGAGTTGCCAGTTGAGTCAACATTATTACAATCCCACATCAGAAAAACTGACTTGGTTATAAAACATATTGGGAAATTTTGAGGTCATGTAAGGTAAATATAAGTGCACAACTTTATGTAATTGATTTCAGATGGCCACAGAGACTTAATTTTACAAAGAAACATCATAGATGAGAGGAGGGTTAGCAATAAAGAATTGTGCCTATCCAACAATATCTAAATTAATGCAGAATATTCACAGACCCAGAGTGGCTGAGTTTGACATAGATGATATTCCATTCATGGGTAGTGCAGTATCTATGTGATGTAAAATTGATAATTCTATTACATTCAACATGTGAGTGTTACTGACAGGTTACGGCAGTTGGTTCAGTGATATTAATTCTCTGTATTTCAGTGCTGGAGCAGGAAGGACGGGGTGCTTCATGGTCATTGACATCATGTTGGACATGGCAGAGAGGGAAGGGGTTGTCGATATCTACAACTGCGTCAGAGAGCTGCGATCACGCAGGGTCAACATGGTCCAGACAGAGGTATGAATTCCAAATGATCTACTAAAGACTGGTCACTCTCAATCCTAACATTCCTTAACCAAATATCCTCCTAAAAAAACCTTAAGCAAATTCCTTAACCAAATCTCCTAAAACTCAAGTGCAAAGAGGACAGGGTGTCTACTGGCTTCACATGACATCAGCCAATCAAATGTTGCACTGCAGAGAGGTTAGGACAGAAAGAGAACAGATTGGTGGACCACACAAAGCCATACAGCTGAGTAACACTGTCCTCTGAGGGGTGCCAATGCTGATACCAAGAACACATCTCCCATTTTCTCACACAGTCCTGGGTCTTAGCCTGGAAAAGGATTCTGGGTGGAAATTGGGTGGTTTCATAGCTTTAGGAGCTCAGAAAGTATGGGTCCATATATTCCACAGGAAGTATTTGCAGGGATTATTCCATACCTTTGTGAAGGGTTGCCACCTTTATTGGGTAGACTGGAACGGTGAAGACCAGATCACCTAGAATCATGCTTTACAAGGCAAAAGGCCACAAGAGCAAGAGAGTGATGTAGGTAGTGAATGAAAACATGGGATTGAGGGGAAAGGACATCTTATTTATGAGGAATGTTTAAGTGCTGCATTTAGTGGGCAATATCAGGGGATGAGTGGCATATCTTCTCGCCAAGATGATGCTGAGCTGCCAGGTACATCGATGTCATGGCTCAGACTTTGTTATTTTGGTTGGGTTTGTAGGGATGGTTTTAGGGACAGAGAGGGGAGTTAGGGGTCAGATTAGGCTTTAGAAACAGGGAAGAGGGAGGGCTAGAGGTTTGGGGTAGTAAATGAATAGTCTGGGCACCAGTTTGAGTCCACGTTGAAGCACTCCACGGTCAAACATAAGAGATCCCAGAAGTCGTATCGCATTGCGGGCTTCAGGAGACAAGCAATCCCCAGGTCAGAGACAGAAATCCACACAGGTGCTGAGTCTCGGGTATGGATGGGAGTCATGAGGACTAGGTAACTAGGGTCAAAGGTCCATGTGAGTCTGGAAGTGGAGGTCTGGAGGTCAAACCCAGCGAAGTTCAGAGGGCAAAGCTGAAGGTTGAA
Source organism: Mobula birostris (assembly GCF_030028105.1). Classification (NCBI taxonomy): domain Eukaryota; kingdom Metazoa; phylum Chordata; class Chondrichthyes; order Myliobatiformes; family Myliobatidae; genus Mobula; species Mobula birostris. The sequence goes on along the minus strand of NC_092370.1, from coordinate 91,166,070 downwards.
GCCTAAGGTTCAAAGACCAAAGGTCAGGGCCTGAAGAATTCATAAGGGTCCAAAGGAGTCTTGAAGGCACAGGTCACTGGGGTGGGAGGTCCGTGCAAGCCTGGAATTTAAGGCCCAAAGGTCAAATCCATCAAATGGCACCCTGGGCTGAAGTCTAAAGTATGGAGGCCTGATGTCTGTGAGCCTGAGAATCCGCGTTTCATGACTAGAGGCCCGGAGGTGGCCTGTCCTGCAGTTGGAAGCCTAGCTGGATGTGTGAGTGGGTGGATGACTGGGTGGTGGGAAGAATGGGAAGGGGCTTGTTTTGCTGCTGTTCAAAGAAAATTCATTATCAAAGTACATACAGTATATGTCACCATATACAACCCTGATATATATTTTCTTGTGGGCACTCACAGTAAACACAAAAAACACAACAGAATCAATGAAAGATTGCACCCAGCAAGATGGACAAACATCCAAACTGCAAAAGACAACAAGCTGTGCAAAATCAAAAGGAAATATAATTACTATTATAATAAACAAAATGAAATAAATATCGAGAACATGAGATGGAGGGTCCTTGAAATTGAATCCACAGGTTGTGGGAACATTTGGCATCAGAATGTGCAGCGATATTTGTGAGCTGTCCCCAGTATTTCCCTGGGTGCGCTGATTGTTGAAGCAAATGACACAATTCCCTGTAGGTTTCAGGATAAATAAATCTGAATCTGCATCTGAAATACATGGAGATCTGTGTTGTGAGGAAGAAGTTTGAAGACTATGGTCAGGCATCACCAATGATCATAAAAGATGGGTATTTTAAGGGATATGTGGATAAGATGTAAAATATTGCTAGTTGGCCAAGACCCGCACTAGAAGGAACCCAACCCACATATTCAACCCTGTTCAGACTGCTTTCCAAGGCTCAGGTTACAGAACAACCCATTTATTATACTCAAGCTATTAAGTCAAGTTTATTGTCGTGTGCATGGATATGGTATGGTACGGCTACAGTGAATAAGCCTGGTTACAGTAGCATCATAGGCAACACACAGAATATGAATTATGTGTAAACTATTCAAAACAGTGCAGAGAGAGAGAGAAAAGTGTGCAACAAAAGACCTGGAGACAATCAGAGACAAATCCATGTCAGTGTAAGAGGTGGTCTATAGTGTTCCATTGCTGAGGTAGGATTAGGATTGTGCGGGTCAATTCAAGACATGATAGTTGTAGGAAAGTAGCTGTTGCTGAACCTGGTGGTGTGCATCTTCAGGTTTCTGTACTTTCAGCCCAATGATAGTAACAAGGAGAGAGAAATACTCCAGTGGAGGGGTTCCTTGATTACAGATGCTACCTTTTTGATGCATCAAGTCCAATAGATGCTGTTAGTGTTGAGGAGACTTGTGCTGGAGATGGACCAGGCTGTGTCTATTATTCTCTGCAGAGTCGAAGGGTCTCGGCCTGAAACGTCGACTGCACCTCTTCCTAGAGATGCTGCCTGGCCTGCTGCGTTCACCAGCAACTTTTATGTGTGTTGCTTGAATTTCCAGCATCTGCAGAATTCCTGTTGTTTGCAATTTTGATCATGCTCACTTTCATTCCTCACTGCAACTCACTTGCATCTCGGACTGCTGTTTCTATTGATGCAGCGATTTCAACTGTTCTTTTAAATACAAGTTGTGCTTCAGTTAGGAGTCATTTTGAGTGCTTGTTTGTAAGATTCCACAAACTAACTGATCTCTCAGTGCATTGTTAAGCCCATGTGTGAATTGACAATGTTCAGACAACTTCTTCAATTCACTCATGTATGTTGACGTGGACTCCCCTTCCTTTTGAATCCACTTATGAAACCTAAAGCATTCTGCAATCAACAATGATTTTGGTTCTACATGTTCCTGCGTTACTTATACAATATCAGCAAGGTTCAGTTTAGCTGGTTTCGTTGGCGCAGTCAAACTTCTAAGCAAACTGTCTGCCTTTCTGCCCAGTGCATTTAGCAAAACTGGCGCTCACTTTTCATTGAATATTTCATTTGCTTCAAAGTACTGCTCAATTTGCTCAGTATACATCAGCCAGTTACCGTCTATGCAATCAAACGTGTCTATCTTTCCAATGTAGCCAGCTATTTCTGCATTTTTAATTTATTGTTACAATCACCTGGTTTTAAACTTGAACATCTCACTGCACTTCGACGGATAGGTTGTTGTCTCGGGTTCGTTTAAAACTGCTTGTCACCCCTATTTTGTTTTGTGACTTAAAAACATAAAACTAATTGAAAGAAAAGCATGGAGTTGAAAATAACATGTCTACTTCATTCTTTATTTTAGCGCGGTGCACACATGACATGGTGGTGTCATGACATATGCCATTCAAATCAGCAAATAAAAATGCTTAATCAAACAATATATTTACAATATTACTCAACTATTACAGAAATATTACATACACAACACACACACTGAAACATTGCCAGTAAGCACTGTCTGACACAGAGTAATTTTGAGTACGTGGTGTGATATGAATTACATCTCACTCAGCAAGAAATCGTTAAGCCTCATGCTCAAAAGTGCCTCTGTGAAAACCTTTCTCAATCTTTAATTCCTGTGCATTTATTGATTCCACTTTGATTGAAAATCACTACTCTCTCCTCTGTCTCAACAGGAACAGTATGTATTCATCCATGACGCCATACTAGAAGCCTGTCTGTGTGGAGATACAGCAATTCCCGCCTCTCAGCTCAGGTCTGCCTATTATGAGATGAATAAGCTGGAGCCACAAACTAATTCTTCGCAGATAAAGGAGGAGTATAGGGTATGCAAAGAAATTTTCCAACACTTCTCATGGTACAAAGGGGTTTTTTATAAAATGGAATGTGTGCATGTCCAGAGCTGATCAAAATGTTCCTTCGAAAATATTTTAATACCTGAAATCTGCTGGGATAGGATGGGTAAATTTTCATTCAGAAGGAGAAGAGTGATACTCCTCATAGAGTCATTGAGCACCACAGCACAGAAACAGACCAGTTAGCCCATTTAGTTCATGTCGACTTGCTCTTCTGCCTTGTTCTATCTACCTGCACCCAGACCATATCCCTCCAAACCCCAGCCATCCACATACCTTTCCAGACTTCTCTTACACGTTACATTTAAGAACCTGTATCTACCACCTTCACAAGCAGCTTATTCTATGCTTGCAACACCTTCTAAGTGAAGAGGATCCCCCTCAGATTCTCCTTAAATATTTTTCGGTCGCTATTTACTCGCAGATGAAGGTTACCACCAGGAAACATTTAGACTTTTTTTGCTTCAGTTTGATTCAGGTCAGAAGCCCATTAGTACCTGGCTATTTATTGTGATCTTATAGTTCTGAATAGCTCACACACTCAGAATCAAATTAGGTCTATCTCACCGTCAGTGAATATCAATCTCCTTTTTGTCACCACTGGACAGAGGAAGCAGGATGATTGTCTGCGCAAAGCATTGACAATTTTTTAAAAAAACTGCAGATGCTGGGAATCTAAAATAAAAACAGAAAATAGAGAGAGAAACAGGATCAATGCCTCAGGCTGATAATTCTTCCTTAGAATTGAGATCTGACAAAAGGTCTTTGACCTGAAACACTAACAATCAATTACAAGTTATTCTGAGGTTCTGGACATTCTTCTTTAGGAAAGGATTGATCACCCTTCCTATTTGTCCCATGAAAAGATGGTGTTGAGTCACTATCTACAGCTGACTGACTTATTAAGTTCTTGAGACTTGACCAGGTGAAATAGGTCATGGATGGGTAAGGAAAGTAAATTTCCTCCCCATAGAACATTCACGAACCACATGGGTTTTTCATTACAATCCAGTAGTTCTTGTGCTCATCATTTCTAAAATAGTCTTTGTATACCACCTTATTAACTCTAGTTAAATAACACAACTGTAATGGGACTTGAACTCCGATTGCTGGTCATCCCAGATGAAAGGTCTCAACCTAATACACCAACTGTCCAGTTTTTCCCATAGATGCTGCCTGACCTGCAGAGTTCATCCAGTTTTTTGTTTGTTGCTCCAGATTCCAACATCTGCAGACTCTAGTGTTTTCTGTGTTTGTGTTGTGTTGTGTTCTCTCTTGTGTTTTGTGTCTCTGGGTTGTTAGTCCAGGTAAATGAACTGCTTCAAAATCACCATGCCCCTGTTAACTTTGTTAAAGTAGATCAGCCACAGGAGGGAAGTTGAAACCAGCTTGATGGATCAATCATTTTGGTTCACAGTTGATGAAAATGTCCATGCAGGGAATTTTAAAATGAGGACCTGGGAGTCCTCAAGCATGATTCCCTAAAGGTTAACTTGTAGCTTGAGTTGGTGGTAAGGAAGGCAATTGCAATGTGTGCATTCATTTCGAGAGGACTAGAATATAAAAGCAAGGATGTAAGAATGAGGCTTTATAAAGCATTGGTCAGACTGCACTTGGTGTATTGTGAGCCCTGTATCTAAGAAAAGATGTGCTGTCATTGGAAAGGGTCCAGAGGAGGTTAATGAGAATTATCCCAAGAATGAAAGAGTTAATGTGTAAGCATTTGATGGCTCTGCTCCTGTTCTAACTGGGGTTTAGAAGATTGAGGGAGAATCTTATTTAAACCTGTCAAATGTTGAAAGGCCCAGAGAGAATGGACATGGAGAGGATGTTTCCAATATTGGGAGAGTCTAGGATCAGAGGGCACAGCCTTAGGATAAAAGTATGTCACTTTAGAACAGAGATGAAGAAGAATTTCTTTAGCCAAAAGATGGTGAATCTGTTTAATGCTGACCAGCAACTCCTGTGATGTGATTCATCGGCTGCATGGAGAGGGGCAGCAGCTTGCTCTCTGTATTGTACTGTCCCGGCTTGCTTATTACATAGACAGCTAGGATGCAATATTCATGTCAGCCCCTGACCAATGGAGGGCCTCAGGTAAATCTGTGGAATTCATTGCTACAGACGGCTGTGGAGGTCAAGTCATTGAGTATATTTAAAGCAGGGATTGATAGGTTCTTGATTAGTAAAGCTGTCAAAAGTTACAGGGAGAAGGTAGGAGAATGGGGTTGAGAGGGATAATAAATCATTCTTAATGGAACGGTGCAGCATACTCAATGAGCCAAATAGAGCAGCTCTATAAAACTCTGGTTAGGCCACACTTGGAGTACTGTGTCCAGTTCTGGTCACCTCACTATAGGAAGGATGTGGAAGCATTGGAAAGGGTACAGAGGAGATTTACCAGGATGCTGCCTGGTTTAGAAAGTATGCATTATGATCAGAGATTAAGGGAGCTAGGGCTTTACTCTTTGGAGAGAAGGAGGATGAGAGGAGACATGATAGAGGTGTACAAGATAATAAGAGGAATAGATAGAGTGGATAGCCAGCGTCTCTTCCCCAGGGCACCACTGCTCAATACAAGAGGACATGGCTTTAAGGTAAGGGGTGGGAAGTTCAAGGGGGATATTAGAGGAAGGTTTTTTACTCAGAGAGTGGTTGGTGTGTGGAATGCACTGCCTGAGTCAGTGGTGGAGGCAGATACACTAGTGAAGTTTAAGAGACTACTAGACAGGTATATGGAGGAATCTAAGGTAGGGGCTTATATGGGAGGCAGGGTTTGAGGGTCAGCACAACATTGTGGGCCGAAAGGCCTGTACTGTGCTGTACTATTCTATGTTCTATGTTCTATGTTCTAAAGGCCTAATACTGCTCCCACGTTTTATGGTCTTATGGAAAGAGAAAGTATTATAAAGCAAACTTCAAAGACCAAAGCCCAATTTGCAGCACTGAGGTTGATCATGAGCAATTATAAAAGCCTCGTTCCAATAAACACACAGTTCAAATGTCACATTCATAAAGTTTCCTGTAATAATGATATTGATGTTAATAATAAATTCAATGTCCTGGCAGAAGTGGGTAAACCTTTAGCATTGCTTCACGCATTAATAGATATGTTTCATAACAAAGGAAATATTGACAAAGGGTAAAAGAGCAGCAGATGCTGGAAATCTTAAGCAACACACACAGAACGCTGGAGGAACTCAGCCGGGCAGCCATCTGTGGAGGGAAGAGTGTCATGATGAAGGATGTCAGTCCAAAACATCAACTATTTGTTCTCTCCATGAGCAGTATTTTGTGCATGCTGTTAGTTAAAATAAGTTCATTTTGATCCATTAACTGTCAAGTTCTATTAAAATATGAATATATTCTGCCACATTCCTCTTTCAGACTCTTAATATGGTGACCCCAACACTACGAGTCGAGGACTGCAGTATAGCCCTCCTACCCCGGAACCATGAGAAGAACCGATGCATGGATGTCCTTCCACCAGACAGATGTCTCCCATTCCTCATCACCATAGACGGCGAGAGCAGCAACTACATCAATGCAGCCCTAATGGATGTGAGTATTTCTGGAGAACATGATGCGTAAGAAGCCGTAAGACTGTGTCAATGGTGGATGTCTGGCAATTAGATCAACTACAGATACAGATTAGATTGCAGGAGAGAGACAAGATCCTATAGACAATATTGGAAATTTGTAATTGGGTTATTATTATCACAAGATAATAACAGTGAAAAGCTTTGATTTACACACCATGCAGGCAGGTCATTCCAAATATAAGTGCATCAAGATATTACAAAGAGGAAAGCAATAACAGAATGTAGACTATAGTTTTACACTTACAGAGACAGCGTCATGCAGGTAAATAGAGTGAAAGGACTGTGACAAAGTAGACTGAAAGATCAAAAACTCATCTTTATTATCTAACAGGTCCATTCAGAAGTCTTATAACAGGTCTCCTTAAGTCTGGTGGGAGATATCTCAGGGGAATGATGCATTGACATAAAGTATCTCCTGGTTCATGCGGCAGATCAACATGCCAGCACACAACACCTCTCTGATCGCGTGGAACAGTTTACTGCCAGTGGTCACTTTCTCTTTGGTTCTGGAGAAAGGTGAGCTGCTGAAAGGGACATCCCCATTGCATTGAGAACAGCAGTGTGCTGACACGTGAGAGTTCTCAGCTCCGTGAGGATACCGTGCTACGCCACCGTGGCATTCAGCAGAGCTCCAAATGGATCAAGGCAGGTCTCCATAGAAACGAGACAAATGCAACCTCAATCTTTAGCTGAACCATGTATGTGACGGAATCCCCACTAAGGAAGTGTCCAATGGTCCATGACATCTGGAGAGAAATCACAGTCTCCTGGCTCCACGCAATCTCCTGCGAGATTCCTATACATCCCTTGTTATCTCCTTCACCTGTGCCAATTACTTTGTTTGTTAATCTGGCTAACACGTCATTATTGTTCAGGAAGGTCCAAGAGTATTAATGAACACCTCACTTTGCTGTCTCCGTGCATTAATAAGTTAGGAATAAGGTGGCTGTTGTTTTTCTGGTGTGTGTTGGCGGTAGCTGAGGACAAAGATAATCTAAAATGAGAACAGTAAATGCTGGAAATTCTCAGTGGGTCAGGTAACTGCTGTGGAGAGAGAAACACATTTAATGCTTTATCAAACCTGGAACTACCTGCTGGTCTAATTTCTTGTTCGGTCTAATCTCTTGTTCATGTTTTTAGAGCTATAAGCAGCCATCTGCCTTCATTGTCACTCAACACCCATTGCCAAATACTGTGAAGGACTTCTGGAGACTGGTGTTGGACTATCACTGTACATCAATCGTCATGCTGAATGATGTGGACCATGCTCAGGTATGTGTCTGCACAAACCACTGAAAGCCATGGGAGACTCTCACCAAATCAGGGAGCATCTGCACAATACTGCTTCAGATCCATCACCTCTCCAATGCATCGAATCATCATGGGTGATTTAGGGTCAGTTTTACATCGAGTGTCAGCGCTAATATTTTCATATTTTTCACCTGTATGCAACAGGATACACCTGCAAAGTGTGTGTGCTGTTGCAGTTAGCAGTTCAAATTACATAGAAACCTGGAGAAAAGTACATACAAAATTGTGTAAAGCTTTCCATTGTCAGAAACAAAGATTTTTTTAAAAATCCAAATAAGCAAATATGTACAGTATCTTTGTACAAGATATTAAAAATTGTTTTACAGACAATGGTGTACATTGGAGTAGTGAATATCAAGGTAATTTACACAATAATCTGAAGATTTTCTGCCCCAACTTCCATTGTATCAATCATTATGTTTAGGTGCACCTACAGCCTTAGTTATAACTGACTTGGACCCTTCTGTACAACATCACAGCCCAAACCAGTGTCTGGCCATCTTTCTTGAAACTGTTGAATAGCTATTCGTGATCCAAGATGGATTACACAGACCTGGAGTACAAGAGGATCACTCACAACACGCTGGAGGAACTCAGCAGTTCGGGCAGCGTCTGTGGAAAAGATTAGTCGACGTTTTGGACCTGAACCCTTCGTCAGGACTGTAGAGGGAAGGAGCAGAGGCCCTATAAAGAAGGTGGGGGGGAGGGTGGTTATGGCAAAATCTCCACATTTTTAATACTCCATATTTAGGGTCGTCTTTCATAAATTTCTTTGACCATTGTAATCTAAGAGACTTCTGTAAGCATGTTTAGTTCCTCCATACTTTTTTTGAAAGTGGTGGTGAAAATGATTCTTTTTCAATATCTATTGAATGTCTCATATTTGCAGGATTGAACAAAAACACATGCCAACAGTACAAAGCTTTCTGAAAGGTTGTCAATAAAATTTTTTTTTAAATTGAATTCAGTAACTGAGGAACTGCAGAGGGCACTTTTCATAAACCCATTAGTGAAAATCCTTTTGTCTGATTACTGAAACGAAATCTGGATTATCAGGTCCCAATTGGTAGAAGTTTCAAAAGCAAGCAACATCATAAATACGATTTGCAAAACTTAAAATCAGAATGTTTGTCTATCATTGTGAGATACAGCATGGAAACAGGCTCTGCAGATCTCCTAAAGTTTGTGCTGACCATCAACAACCCTTTAACAGTAATCCTACATTAGTACAGTACCACTTTTTATTCTCCCCAAATTCTTATCAACTGCTCACTACCGGGGAACTTACATGGGATAATTAAGCTGCCAACTCGCGTGCCTTTGGGATGTGGCAAGAAACTGGAGCACCCAGAGTAAACCAGTACACCTCAGGTTGAGAACTTGTAAACAATACAGGCAGCACTCTGCAGAATAGAACCAGAGTCGCTGGAACCGTGAGACAGCATCTTCATTCGCTGTGTCACTGTCTGTCCACTTAAAGCCATGGAATCTCTCAGTTTAATCATGTCCCTCTGCTTCAGTTCATTTCTAAACATTGTTAGGTTTAGCACGCAGTAGGTATGGTGTCAGCCTGATATAGGTGTAGGTGGTTAGAATGGCTATGTATGGCAACACATCAGTGTTGTGTACTGTCATATCTTAAAGAAACATTCACTCACTGACATGGGAAAACAGCCTCAATAGACTGTCCTGGCACAGAGCCTCACTTGCCAGATTCAGTTGTCAGAAAGTCCAGCTGACCCCAGCAAAAAAGCCTTGACCTTGCATGAAGAATGCTCTGGTAACATTTCTTCAAGGGCTATTTTATTCCATATCTTCAGGGAAGCTATTTGGCTTTTGCAGAAGTTATAGCAGGAGACTGAAAGTTACCATCAAGGAGTGCTATGAAATTTGATTTGTTTGCTTCAGTATTAGGAAACAAATTACCAGAGCTGTGTGAGGCACAGATGAAAGCACAGGTTTCAGCAGGCAATAAACATCAGCGAACATACTCAAGTCCTTCAATTAGTTGCAGAAATAGCCCTAATGATCTAAAAGCAGCCAGCTTTTGCACTGTCAAATAAAAAGGGATTTAAAATGTTGATTCTTGAGCGTCACTTATTTTTCCTCTATATCACTCTGATGGAAAGTACTTATTCACTTAGCCTCTCCTAAAAGTGAAGTAGAACAGATTATTTTTTGGACCATTAACTTTCTCATTTGCAAAATGGGTTTTGATCTCTTGTAAACTGGATGTCTGGGTTTGTAACTAATAAACACATTCAAAATGCCATAGTTTGGCCCAGTTGAAAGCCTTTGGCCACCCTCAAAATATTGATCATTTGGCCAGGCAGCAAACATGAATCATAATTTTTCTACTCCACCTTCACTACTGCACTCTGTGACCTGTAGTGACATTATGTACCAGATTGATGTACCAGATCTGGAAATGGTGCTACTGATCTCTAGTGGATGTATGGAGGATTGTTGCACTGAGATTGTAATGGATAAATTACCTCAGGAAACTATGGAACCAGAACCATAAGCAAGCAACAATGATTTGCTCCGACGCAGTTAACCCGAGCTTCACTGTACTTGTCCTGCTCAGTTAACACTTGGCCACATGTTTTAATGTAATTTCAGCAAATGGGATCATTGCCCTTTTATATAAGGGATAAGGTTTGGATAAGGTTTGGATCAGCTCCAGACCGATGGGGCAGATCTTCTGTAACAATGACAGCTGTAAGACTTTTAACTAGAAAACCTTTGTAGAAAAGGTATCAGCAAATTCCACCATATGTATCGTTGGGGTGAGCTGATAAGTGCACATTTTTAAATTTTAAAAAAAGCCCTTGATCTGAAGTTCTGGGAATATTCTTTTGAGCATGGCAAAGGAAAAACATTAACTTGCAGCATGAGTCACTAGTTCACACCCAGGATCCATATTGAACGGAAACAATGCATCCAGAATTTGGGACTTTATGTCATTTATACTAATCAAGCACAAAAAAAGTTACGTTTGTCTGTGTGCAATTGATCAGAAGTTACTTTCATGCCTTTAACCTTTCACTTATTGATCTTCCCTAGTCAGGAGCTGGACTTCACCAGCCAGCTATTGCTAATTTGTACATATGAATAATTGTCCAACATGCACATGACCCCAGATAATGATACCTTGCCACCAGAGGTGGCTACTTGTGATAATTTCTTCCAGCGTTTCACTTCCCTTGCCATCTCCTGAGACTGGAGATATGAACATGGCTTCACAGGTTCACACATTGCTGTCAGAGATACGTCAATCTTCAGTGGCGACTTGCTATGTAAATATGTCAGTGGACATTTCTGTCTTCTGACCAAAGCAAGTGTACTTCACAGATCGTAAATCAATATTATCAGTCAATATTCACCACTCCTTATCCCATCGCTACTAAATTGTGCATCAAAATATCTATCAAAGGTAAAGCAGTGAGGTTGACATGTCTTTAAAAATTCTTAAAGAGAAGCAGTGATACCCTGATGAAGGGTCTTGGCACATAACATTGACTGATCATATCCTTCCATAGATACTGCTTGACCCACTGCATTCCTTCAGCGTCTTGTGTGTGTGTGTGTGTGTTGCTCAAAGTTTACAACATCTGCAGAATCCCTTGCTGCATCCAAAAGGACTCCCTTATAGTCTTCCACAAAAAACATCATTGACCATTTCGTATTTATTGAGTTTTGGCTATGGAACACTCGCCACATTCTATTAAATTATCAAAGCAGCTTATTATATTTGGAACGCGTTAGGGTGCTGTTTTTTTCTGTAAGTGCAAATGTTTTGCATTAGTAGCTTGTGGATCTAAATATTGATGATTTTTGCAACTAGCTGTGCCCTCAGTACTGGCCGGAAAATGGTGTCCATCGGCATGGGCCCCTCCAGGTGGAGTTTGTGTCCGCTAACCTTGAAGAAGACATAATCAGCAGAATATTCCGAATTTACAATGCATCCAGGGTAAGGAGCTGCTTTGTGCCATGGTGAGAGAAAATAATCAATTAAAATCTTCAGAAGCGCTTTCGAACTCCACTCACCATGTCTAAACATAAGAGCTTTAGATTCCTCACTAGCACTTGACAGTAAGTTAATGATGCTGAGGAGAAGAATGAGTATCCTGTCAGTCCTGTGAATCCAAGCATCTGAACAGCTTTGCTGGATAGTACTTACAGCTTGAAGCATTTCCAATTTTAATATATAATTATGCTCTATAGCTTCTATAGCTCTAATTGAGGGTTGTGTTAAAAATGCTATTTAAAAAGCATAAAATGAAATTTTTTCCTACACATTGCTAACATACTGTCTTAAGCTTATTATGGTTACTGAACATAACATTGGTTGTTAAAATATTTAGACTGGGCTAAAATATTTAAAAAAGCAGCTACTGTGTGGTAAAATTCTGTTGTTTAGTAAAATGTGCTAATTGTTTGATGAAAAAAGAATCTAACTTTAAGTGGTACAAGATATACTTCTAACCTCTCTTCATTACAGGTGTGGTCAGAGTTGAGAGGGTGGATCTCAGCCACTGTTCTCACCAGTTATTTTTTTCTCAATTTAAACAATATTGTCATGCAATTAGGAGGCGTTTAACTGATTCAATTTTAACAGGAGCTTCAAGTGAAAGGGCAGCTTCATAATTGTCAACTTATAAATCTATCCTCTTAGTGACTGGTATAGTGAAATAAATTAGGCATTGTATATTGGCAGGAGAATAGAGTGGAATTTAAAACAAGATACCCTGGAGGACTAATAACTGTTCTGGTCATTGTCTTTAAGATAAAGTGGGGCAAACCCATGGAGATATGGATTGGGGATGGGAAAGAAGAACAGGGTGATTTTGGTGATTGGAGGTTTCTTAATCATTCCCAAAGCTTGCTCACTTTGGGAAAAGCAAATGATGGTTTAGTTTTCATATGTTGATCATCTATAATCCCAGTTGAGGTGATTTGCTAGCCAGCTTGTCCATTTTATTGTTACAATAATCAACCATGCATTGCTCCAATAAAACCACCTACCTTGGCACCTGATCATCAAAAACTTTTCTAAGCACTATTAGTGCAAAGGTTTTATTTAATCTTCTAATATACTGCTCGTAGAATTTTAATTTAGTGCACCTTGCTGATGGAAAGTATTGAGTAGTAAATACGAGAGGTGATTGATAAGTTCGCGGCCTAAGGTAGACGTAATCAATTTTAGAAAACCTAGCACATTTATTTTTCCTACATTTACACACTTAATCCAGTGGTCATGGAGCATACGGATCCTTTCTTTGTAGAAGTCAGTGTCTTGGACCTCCAGAGCACAGCAGGGTGATTGATAAGTTCATGGCCTAAAGTAAAAGGAGATGAGGAGAAACTTCAGACTTTCTGCATTTTCACTCAGTGAGTTGAACTGCACGTGCATGTAACAAGAGCGGTATAACTCATCACCTTCTACCTTAGGCCACGAACTTATCAATCACCCCTGCCTTGGACCACCTGGAGGTCCAAGACGCTCTCGTTACATGCACGTGCAGTTCAGTTCTTTGAGTGATAATGCAGAAAGCTTGAAGTTAATAACTCATCGCCTTTTACCTTAGGCCATGAACTTATCAATCACCCCTGCTGTGAACCACTTCTACAAAGAAGGGATCCGTATGCTCCACGACCGCTGGACTAAGTGTGTACATGTAGGAGGGGACTATGTTGAAAAATAAATGTGCCAGGTTTTCTAAAATTGACTCCTTCTATCTTGGGCCACAAACTGATCAATCACTCCTCGTACCCAGCAGATTAAGCAGCATCTGTGTAGAAACAAATCAAGTTAAGGTTTCGAATCCATGGCCTTTCTCCAGAACTGGAAAAAATTGAGATGTCATGTCATAAAATGCAGAGAAGGTGGGGAAGAAAGATGAAAATACAAGTGAAAATCTGTGATAGAGTTAAATGCAGGAGATGCCAATTATTATTTAATCTCTCCCCTCCTCTTCCCAATCACTTTTTGTTCTCACCTCCCTTTCTCTGCATGATCTTTACCAAAGGTTTTTCCCAATTCTGACGAAAACCCATTTATCTGAGGCAATAACTTTCCTTGTCTCCCTTAACAAAAATGCCTGCTTAATTTTACCTTCCCCATATTTTAAGTTGGAGCTTAGATTTCTCATAGTATTTTGCTTTACATGTTTCTGTAGAGGACAGATAAAATCGTTGGTTTATATTTGCTTGAAAATCTGTTATTGGATAGGAAAAGAGCGTTTTTACGTTCTACACTAAATGGAAAAGGGTTGACACACACAATAAAGGAATACAGAGAGCTCAGTAAATAATTAGTTAAGTTTGCTTAATGACTTTTATTTCCTTTTGTGTCCATTCAGCCTCAAGATGGCTGTAGGATGGTGCAGCAGTTCCAGTTTCTGGGATGGCCCAAGTGTCGAGACAATCCCATCTCCAAACGTTCCTTCTTGAAACTCATCAGACAGGTGGAAAAATGGCAGGAGGAATATGACGGTGGGGAGGGTCGCACAGTTGTACACTGTCTGTAAGTCATGCTTATTTCTCTCTGGCAACTTGTACCTTATTAAAGTGCGTCAAACAAACTGAATTCACCAAAAGGGTGGACGTTATATTGTGGCACAAACAAAGTTCAAAGTAAAATGTATTATCAGAGTACATACATGTCACCATATACAACCCTGAGATTCTTTTTCTGCAAGCATATTTAGCAAATCTATGGAACAGTAACTGTAAATAATGGACAATAAGTTGTGCAAATGCAGATATAAGTAAATAGGAATAAATAACCAGCATGAAATAACAGGATAAGAGTCCTTCCTTAAATGAGTGTAGTTATCCCCTTTTGTTCAAGAGCCTGATGATTGAGGAGTAGTAACTGTTCTTGAACCTGATGGTGTGAGTCCTGAGGAACTTGTAACTTCTGCCTGATGACATAGTGAGAAAAGAGTGTGGCCTAGGTGGTGAGGATCTTTGATGATAGATGCTGCTTTTCTATGATAACATGTAGATGTGCTCAATGGCTGAGAGGGTTTTACCCGTGGTGTACTGGGCCAGATCCACTACCTTTTGTAGGATTTTCCGCTCAAAGGCATTGGTGTTCCGATACTAGGCCATAATTTAGCCACTCAGCACACTTTCCACCACACGTCTATAGGAGTTCTCCAAGGTTTTTAATGACATGCCTAATCTCCACAAATGCCTAAGGAAGTAGAGGCGCTGTTGTGCTTTCTTCGCAATTATATTTATATGATGAGTCCAGGACAGGTCCTCTGAGATAGTGACACCCAGGAATTTAAAGTTACTGACCATCTCCACCTCTGATCCTCTGATCCTCTGATGATTACTGGCTTATCGAGCGCTGTTTCCCTCCCCCGAGGTCTGCAATCAGTTCCTTGGTCTTACTGACATTGAGGGAGAGGTTGTTGTTATTACACTACTCAGCCAAATTTTCATTCTCCCTCCTGTATGCTGATTCTTCACAACCTTTGATACAACTCACAATAGCGGTGTTGTCAGCAAGCTTGTGCATGGTGTTGGAGCTGTACTCAGCCACACAGTCATAGGTGTAAAGAAAGTAGAGCAGGGGGCTAAGTACACATCCCTGTGGTGCTCCTGTGTTGATGGAGATTGTGGAGGAGATGGTTTTGCCAATCCAAACTGACTGGGGTCTACAAGTGAGGGAAAATCCAGGATCCAATTGCACAAGGGGTTACTGAGGTCCAGGCCTTGGAATTCACTGATCAGTTCTGAGGGGATAACGATCTCTGTTTGGATTCAATTGTTTATTATAGTGCCTGATAATTCTTTCCATTTTACCCTTCGAAAGGGAGGACTTTGGAGATTGTAACAGTTTACTTTGAATAGTAGTTCACATTTGGGAGTTATCTAAATAATTTAACAGAAGCATTGTCAAAAAGGCAATATCTTGATTATACACCTGAAAATCCATTACCCAAGTGAATCAATGTGGAGGAGCACTGAATGATCTCACATCTCTGGTGTGAGATCTGACTCCGGTTTAGGTTAATGTGATGGAAGTAATCACACTGTTTGCTGACTGCATACAATTAGTTTGTGAAGCCTGAAGCCCAGTGGAAGTGAATCACCCGTGCAAACCTGCATAGCAATGTGTTGCACAGCAGGGCCAGCCTCACCCAAACAACACATGGTGCGGGAAGTGGCAATGTCCTCCTGGCAAAATAAAAACTGGCTTGAAGTGCAAATTGAGTCCACGTGAGAGATATTTTATGCAAGCACTACCATCACTTAACTGCCTTCATTTAATTAGTTTTATTTATTTATTTTCTTAAACGGCCGATCAAGCAGTACATCTCAAACTACCATTTCTTGTTGGCATCGACTGTTAGGATGTGGCCTCCAGTGAGGGGTTCTGTTTTATTCCCTTTCCCTTGAGTGTCTCTCACCTATTGAGATCATGGCTGGTGCACTCCGATTTCTTTCTGTTAGGTGCATCTTCATATTGCTCCTTCCCATCACATGAACACAAGAAGCCTGGAGAGGGAGTTGGCCACAAAGTCTGTCCCACCATTTAATATGATCAATTCAATTCAATACAAGTTTAATTGTTATTCAACCATACATGATACCCATGGATACAGCTAAACAAGACAGCATTACTCCAGGGCTGAGGTGCAAGATACAGTATCAACAGTCACACACAGCACAAAACACACATAGCACATAAAGATATCAGTCAGATACAGCCACACAAAGATGTCCAGGCCAGGGCCATGAAGGCCACAGAAATCTGCAGCTTCTTTTCTGCCTAGTGAACACTGGGGGCATCAGCATCTCCAGCCTGGATGCCATGTTACACTGCTCCTGGTGGAGTACATCGTGGTTGGTCTATGGTGGCCTCAAATCCTTTTGCTGTGACGGTTCCCCATAACCCTCAATTCTTTACTTTCAAATATTTATCTACCTGGACAATAGATGTATCTTATGATCAGCCCAGCATCACCCTGTGGAGTAGCGAATTCCAGTTATTCACCACCCTTTGGCAGATTACGTTTCTACACACCTCTCTTGGCCCCTTATTTTAAATCGATGTCCCCTTGTATATGACTCTCCCATTTGAGAAAACATTTCAACACCTGTCAACCCTGGTTAGGATCTTACATGTTTGAATAAGGTCACTCCTTTCTTCTAAAGCCCCAGGGAATACAGTTACAAACTGTTGATGCTCATTTGGTGAGAGGGAAATTAGCTGCATGCATCTCATTGGGCTGCCTGCGATATTACACAATCATTTTTTTAGTTAAAGGGGCCCAACATGTACATGGTACTCCAAGTGTGTCCCCACCAACAACTTTTAGAACTGTAACAAAACCTCCCTATTCTTAAATTCCAACCCCTTCACAGTAAAGGGCAACATGCCATTTGCTTCTTGTTGGACCATGCTTGTTATCTGTTCATGTACTTCATGTACTAGGACACATACTTCACTAGAACAGTGCAGCAGGAGCGCCTCCAAGGTGCTCACAACCTTGTTGTTGGGTTTGGAGGCTTACTGCCTCAATGATCTGGAGAAAAAGTGCTGGCTGGAGTCAGGGCCTTGTACTTTGGCTCTTGGTAGGGACAACCATGCCAACCCAGTCAAAGGGTAGAGAACAGACTAAGAGGGGTCCACTGGTCCTCCAGGTTTGGGGTTCAGCTCAGGGCTAACAACCTGAACGGTAAAACAAAATTGTTGCAGAAACAACAATGAAGAATTCTTCAACATCTGAGTGCTGATGGTATTCCTGAGTCTCCACTCGGGACTTGCGTGACTGACAGTACTGTAGTGACAACCGAGTGGGTGCAACTGACATAATGAAGGAAGTCCTGGACCCCACCAGAGATGGAGAACCTTCATTGCTGCCCTAAACACCCACAGTATCCCACCAAACTAATTAAGCTAGTGATGGAGCTTAGAAAAATAGAGGGTTATGGGTAATCCTTGGTAATTTCTAAAGTAAGTACATGTTCAGCACAGCATTGTGGGCCGAAGGGCCTGTATTGTGCTGCAGGTTATCTGTGTTTCTATATGTAACTAAACTAATAAGACCATAAGACAATGGAGCAGAATTAAGCTATTCAGCCTATCGAGTCTGCTGCACCATTTGATCATGGGTGATTTAATTTCCATAAGATCATAAGACACAGGAGCAGAATTAGGCCATTTGGCCCATCAAGTCTGCTCCATCATTTCATCATGACTGATCCAAGTTTCCTTTCAGCCCCAATCTCCTGCCTTCTCCGTATATCTCTTCATGCCCTGACCAATCAAGAATCTATCAACCTCTGCCTTAAATATACATAAAGATTTGGCCTTCACAGCTCCTGTGGAAAGGAATTCCACCAATTCACCGCTCTCTGGCTACAGATATTCCGTCTCATCTCCCTTCTAAAGGGACACTCCTCTATTCTGAGGCTGTGTCCACTAGTCTTAGGAAACATCCTCTCCACATCCAGTCTATCAAGGTCTCTCACCATTTGATAGGTTTCTTTCTTCTGAATTCCAGTGTATGCAGGCCAGGAACCATCAAACACTCTTCATATAACAAGCCATTCAATCCTGAAATCATTTTTGTGAACCTCCTTTGAACCCTCTCCAATTTCAGCACATTCTTTCTAAGATAAGGGGCCCAAAACTGCTCACAATGCTCCAAGTGAGGCTGCACCAGTGCTTTATAATGTCTCAACATTACATCCTTGCTTTTATATCCTAGTACTCCTGAAATGAATGCTAACATTGCATTTGCCTTCCTCACCTCAGACTCAACCTGTAAAGTAACCTTTAGAAAATACTACATAAGGACTCCCAACTTCCTTTGCTACTCAGTTTTTTTTGTATTTTCTCTCCTTTTAGAAAAGAGTGAACCCTTGCATTTCTTCTGCCAAAGTGCATGATCATACACTTCCCAACACTGTATTCCATCTGGCATTTGCCAATTCTCCTAAATCCTTCAGTAGCCTCTCTACTTCCACAAAGATACCTCCACCTCCACCTATCTTCATATCATCTGCAAACTTTTCAACAAAGCCATCAAATCCAGTATCCAAATCATTAACATATAATGTAAAAAGAATCGGTCCCAACACAGACTCCTGTGGAATACCACTTGTCACTGGCAGCCAGCCAGAAAAGGCTTCCTTTATTCACACACATTGCCTCCTGCCAATCAGCCACTGCTTTATCCATGTTAGAATCTTTCCTGTAATCCCGTGGGCTCATAGCTTGTTAAGCAACCTCATGTGTGGCACTAGTCAAAGGCCTTCTAAAATCTAAGTACGCAACATCAATCATTTCTCCTTTGTCTATCTCACTTATTATTTCTTCATAGAATTCCAACAGATTTGTCAGGCAAGATTTTCCCTTGAGGGAACCATGCTGACTATGGCCTGTTTTATCATGTGCCCCCAAGTACCCTGAGACATCATCCTTAATAATCGACTCCAACATCTTCCCAGCCATTGAGGTCAGACTAACAGGCCTATAGTTCCCTTCTTTCCTTCTTTTCCTCTGCCTCTCTCCCTTCTTGAAGAGTGGAGTGACATTCACAATTTTCCAGTCTTCCGGAACCATTCCAGAATCTAGTAATCCCTGAAAGATCGTTACTAATGCCTCCACAATCTCTTCAGATGTTTCTTTCAGAACTCTGTGTGTATACCTCCTTGCTACTGTTTGAGGGGGTCTGTATATAACTCTCATCAGGGTCTTTTCACCCTTGCAGTTCTTTAGCTCTATCCATAATGATTCAATATCTTCCAACCTTATGTCACCTCTCTCTAATGATTTGATTTCACTTTTTACCAACAGAGCAATGCCACCCCCTCTGCCTTCCTACCTATCCTTTTGATACAATTTGTATCCTTGGACATTAAGTTCCCAGCCATAATCTTCTTTCAGCCATTATTCAGTGATGCCTACAACATCATACATACCAATCTGCAACTGTGCTGCAAGTTCATCTACCTTATTCCATATCCCGCCCTTATTCAAATATAACACCTTCAGTCCTGTATTCACCCTTTTCAATCTTGTCCGCCTTTTACATTGCAACTCACCCTGTTGACTGCTATTTTGCCCTATCAACAGCCTCTCCTCACTACACATTGCCTCTGTTTGTAAACCAGCCACCTCATCTTCAGCACTATTATCCACCTTTCCTACAATACATCCTGCATTGAAATATTGGCAGCTAGGACATTAGTTACATCATCCTCAACCTTTTGATTCCTGGCTTTGTGTGAGGTCTTACCAACACCTGCTTCCACAACCTCTCCACTAACTGTTCTGGCACTCTGGTTCCCATCCCCCAGCAACTCTAGTTTAAACCCAACCGTGCAGTCTTAACAAACCTTCCTGCTAGGATATGAGTCACCCTCCAGTTCAGGTGCAAACCATCCTTCTGTGCAGGTCCTACCTTCCATGGAAGAGAGCCCAATGATCTAAAACTCTTATGCCCTCCCTCCTACACCAACTCCCTAGCCACATAGCCTAAACTGTATAATCTTCCTAGTTCTGGCCTCACCATCATGTGGCATGGGTAGCAATTCTGAGATCACAACCCTGGAGGTCCTGCCCTTTAACTTAGCATCTAACTACATGAACTCCCTTTGCAGAACGTTGTCACTCGTCCTACCTACGTCATTGGTACCTACATGGACCACAACTTCTGGCTGTTCACACTTCCACTTAAGAATGCTGAGGAGTCGATCCAAGATATCCCAGACCCTGGCGCCTGGGAGGCAACATACCATCTGGGAGTATCATTCTCACCCACAGATTCTCCTGTCTGATCCCCTACCTAATGAATCCCCTATTAGCACAGAGTGCCTTTTCTCCCCCTTTCCCTCCTGAGTCACCAAGGCAGACTCTGTGTCAGAGACCCAACCACTGTGACTTTCCTCTGTTGGGTCAGCACCCCCCCCCGCCCACCAACTGTATCCAAAGTGATATACCTGTTATTGGGGGGGATGGCCATAGGGGTACTCTATACTGGCTGCTCAACCCCTTTCAACTTCCTGACTGTCACCCTGTTTCCTGTGTCCTACACCTTGGATGTAATTACCTCTCTATATGTCCTATCTATCAGCCTCCCAAATGATCTGGAGTTCATCCAGTTCCAGCTCCAACTCCTTAACGTGGTTTTGTCAGAAGCTACAGCTGGATGTACTTCTTGTAGTTGTAGTCGTCAGGAACACTGGAGGTCTCCCTGCCTTCCCTCAACCCACAAGAGGAGCATTTCACTATCCTGCCCGGCATCTCTACTGTCCTAGCTGAGTAGATATAAAGAAGAGAAGGAAAAACTTGACCTTTTCTCTCCTCTGCTTTCTCTGAGTGAAGCCTTTCTTCGCTGAAGCCTCGAAGAGCTAAAGTCTTACTATCACCACTCTATGTCCATTCAGATGAGTGCCACTGTGCTTGTTGCTGCCTTCCTTTAATTTGCTCTAACTAATTTATCCCAAACACCGATTAACTGCTAGTCAAAGCTTTATTATGCGGCCACGACTCACTCCTGCCTTTTACCCTTGAGCAGTGGACCTAATTGAAGTCTCCTTCTCTCAACACTTCCGATGTCAGGATTGATCTCTGGTCAAAGCTCTATTTCCCTCTCAAACCACTCTCTCCTGCCTTCTTCCTGTAACCTTTGGCATTCTTACTAATCAAGAACCAACTTCCTTACTGTGTAGGATGTGTTCTAGGACTATGAGAGGTTGTGCGTCATTTGCACTCCCAGGAATTTGAAACTGCTTACAGTTTTCACTGCTGCGCTGTCAATGTAAAACGGAGTGTGATTGGTGTAAGTGCTCCTCAAGTTGATAACCATCTCCTTTGTCTTGCTGACATTGTGGAAGAGGCTATTTGCCTGGCACCAGACCTCGAGCTCTTCCACCTCCTAACTGTTGGCTGTCTCATCGTTAATGGTGATGAGACACACCTCTGTGGTGTTATCGGTGAATTTGATGATTTGATTGCGCAGGTATTTAGCCGCGCAATCATGACTCAGCAGTGTACGGCAGTGGTCTCAGCACACAGCCCGGGGGGCGGGGGGCACCTGTGCTGAGGATGATGGGAGGGAGGAGCGGTTCTGCATCCTGACTATCTGAGATCTGTTCATTACAAGACCAACACCAAGTTGCACCGTACTGTATTTAGACCGAGGAGTAGGGTCTGGGGGTCAATACTGTAGAATGCTAGACTGAAATCCAGAAATCAGTGAGCTGGTGTGCACACTCCAGGAGTACTCAGCTTAGGATGTTGCCTGTCCTGGCCACCTTACAGAGACTGACACTCTGCAGAGCTCTTCTCACATTCTGCTGCTGTTACAGGTAGCGGCTGCTCACTTGGAAATGGGGTAGCTTTCGTGGCCGTCATTGTGTCGCATGCATAAGCATTGTTTAGAGCATCAGGGAGGGAAGTATCACTATACAGTTGACTCTGTTTTTCCTTGTGTAGTCAATAATGCCTTTAATGCTCAGCTACATTCATCAGGGATCGTTGATCATGGACTGTTTGTTCCACTCCCATCATGGAGGAGGCTACATAGCATTTACACCAGGACCACCTGACTCAAAAACAGTTACTTACCCCAAGCAGTAAGGCTGATCAACATCTCCACCACGACTTTATTATTTCCTTTCAGTCTCCTAGTGTACAGCAACACTTTAGGGACATACAATCAATCAATATATATAACCTATCTTATGTACTTATATTTATTATGTTCCTTTTTATTGTATTATTTTGTTTTTGTGCTGCATCAGATCCAGAGTTAGAATTATCTTGTTCTCCTTTACACTTGTGTGCAGGAAATGATATTAAACAATTTCGTATTTACAATACAAAAATTGTAAATACAATTTTGTATTTGTATTTATGATGGATATTTACTGCCCAGATCAACTTTCTAAACACAGCAGCGGACACTTCAAAAGATCAAAGTGTTATTTTTGAATAAATTAAACCTCTGTAAATAAAGCAACTTCTTTGTTTAGCTGCTTGTCGTGAATGGGAGCCAGTCTTCAGTTCTTAATGTAAATGGCAAGCAGTAATCAGTTTGAAAGTGAAAGGTCAGCTTTTCAAGCAGTATTGTCTATAAAGCAAAGAATGCTGGCTGCGCTTGGTTTAACTGCTCAGGAGGTGCAGTATAAGACAAATGGTTATTTAATTCAGCTTGAATCCAAACAGACAATGCTAGATGAGTTATTTAGTTCAAGGCAGCTTGCAGACCAGATGTATATTATTATTTAGCATATCAGTAATTTATGACCGTAAGATATAAGAGCAGAATTAGGCCATTCAGCCCATCTATTAGTATGTTGGAAGATTTATGTACTCAAGCAGTCAGCTTCACAGCGTTAATTGTGGGTAACTGGGAATTGTCTCCAGAAGCTATTAGAGCTATTAGTGTTAAAAGGTATCTAAAATAATATCACATGTGTGTGAAGTCACACAAGGGGCACAGAAAAGTATAAATTTAGAGAGAAGTTCAGATTTTTTTGGAATGACCCAGGAACATCAAGATGGATGACGGAAACTATTCGTCTGCCTTTGATTTCTGCGACAAATGACTGGTCTGAGTGAAGTTCGGTGGTGTGCCTTTTTAGTTTATAGAAACTGTATGTGTGTTTTGGAAATCTTTTGTGTTTTAGAAGTAGTTCGTATTTTGGAAATCTTTTATAAGATAGAAATCCTTTGTCAGTTTGAAATGTGTTGTAAGAATATTGTTTGGATTTAAATGTGTATCTTTGAAAATAGATGAACTGTGTTTAAACTACTTTCTTAGCTGGAAGTGTCTCCTCTTTGATAGGAAGGGGGAACCTTCCACTCAAACAGTGGGTAAACAGGAAAGTGAAATAGTCCTTAAAGGTTAGGTGTAATTTCCCTTTAGTAAAGGTTCCCATGGCTATTTATATCAATAGGGCTTAAGGTCCTCATTTGAGTTTAGAGCTTTGTAGTTAGCAAACTCAGTATTGTCACACGTTCATCTTGGGATCTGGATTGTAGTATTAATTATGACCTGGGCACTGAATCATGTTCATTCTCTGGTGCACATACAGGAATGGTGGAGGACGCAGTGGTGCATTCTGTGCAATCAGTATCGTATGTGAAATGCTGCGGCATCAGCGGGCTGTAGATGTGTTCCACGCTGTAAAAACACTGCGTAACAACAAGCCCAATATGGTTGACTTGCTGGTAAGTGCAAATTGAAACTACGACATTTAACTCACAGATAACAGGCATCTATACGCATCGCCTGTTCACCATAATTACATATCTGGCTAGACTTCCCACTGGGATTCTCTATATATTCCTGGAAAGACCTGTGCTGGCTCAACAGACAGCCCACAGGAGGAGATGATAAGAACCCAACCCTATGTAAAATTTGCCAGGAACAGTCACTCTCATCAAGATGGCTATATCTCACATTGGGACAGTTAGGGTTTGGGCTTACATTAGGAACATGTGAAGTTTCCATGAAGACAGGAATAGGGAACAGGAGCAAAGCAAGCTAACCGAGCAGCAAACAATCCGCTGGAGGTACTCAGCAAATCAAGCACCATCTGTGGGAAGAAAAGAACTGTCAATTTTTCAAGTCGAATTCCTGTATCAGGACCCTGTTCTACCATTCAGTCAGATCTATTTTCCCATCTAATCCATATATCAGAGACACAAGATGCTCTGCTAATGCTGGCAGCCTTGAGCAACACCCATAGAATCCTGGAGAAAAACAGTAGGTCAGGCAACAAGTATGGAAGAAATTGTACAGCTGACATTTTGTGCCAAGATCCTTCATCAGGACTCAGTCTATAGATGCTACCTAACTGCTGAGCTCCTCCAGCATTATATGTGTGTTAAGCCCTATGTTCATTCCTGGTGTTCAAATCCAGCTTTGAATGTTTAACAAAACTGAGCAACAGTACTCCTCTGAGGGAGGGAATTCCAACAATTGCAATCTTTTGAGTAACCAATTTGCTCCTCCTCTCATTCCTAAATGGACAGTGCCTTACCCAAAGATTGTGCTCCTTAGTTTTAAATTTTCCATTCTGAGGAATTGAACATCCACTGGGTCAATTGGAAACTGAAGGAGACTCCTGCTTTCCCAATCAATCAGGTCACAGCTAGTCTATTTCCTCAGTCCACTTCTCTTCACCAACCTGATATCCCATGACTCACATTGATTTCTGTCACAAGTAACTAAGTCTCCACAATTCTTTCGCATAGAGAATTCTTACTTCAGATATTCCTATTAGGAGTCCCCTTATTCTTCAAAGTTTCTTCTCATCCCTGTTTCAAAGGGTCCACCCATGAATAAAGGGGAAACCCCATTTAGTCAGGCCTGGTTAGCACACACATTATTCTGGGGAAAAAAATTGCAAGGCTGTGCTTTTGGCATGGAATGACTCATTACTAAAACCTTGGTCTCACAGAATTTATCCTTAAAAGTGTCATCATTTTACACCAACATGAACTGTTAACAGCATCCTACTACCTTAGCTGTATTCTGAAGGGTTTTCACCAGGAATAAAAAGAAACTACCCTCTTGATCCAGCAGTCCATATATTATATTAAAGAGGGGTTAATTATAAAAAGAAGAAAGTGATGTTGTTGACATACCTCATGTTTTTTTTTCCAGGATCAATATAAGTTCTGCTATGAAGTGGCAATTGAATGCTTGAATTCTGGTTGATCAAGATTTAGCAGATACACTGGCAGCCGACGAGACCCATCCCGTCCACATTGAGAAAGCAACTCCCTGATTCTTGGTAAACTGTGATGAGAGAGCTTCACGTCATCAGCCATCAGTTCTACAAGCCAACGCTTCTCCCTAGTTTTTATTCCACTCACTGGGTCCCTCCTGGGCTCAGAGGAAGAGTAAGAGAGAGAGAGAGAGACTGTAAAATTCTGCTTGCACTGCCAGACATTTACTTTAATCCACCAGCTCCCTATACTGTAGCTGTTTAATATTTAAAATAAAATTGATATTCATAGTAAATGTATACACATTATTCAAAATATTGTTAGTTAGCTGTTGTAACTAAAGAGCACAATATCTTTTTTAAATGCAAAGCATTTACTGACAGCCTAGAGAAGTTGACAAATGCCAAGAGCAAAAGTAAATCCATTAAACTCTATCGTTAAATACTTTTCTAAGTCTATTCCAACAATAATCTTCCTTATAACCTGAGACTGTACCCTCCCTGACTCTCACTCACTGCCCGAGAGCTGTTACATTTCCCCATGTAAAACAACTTCAAATACTCTCCAGTCACCTGGGGCCATTTTATTCTTCATGTGAACAATTCTAATTGCAAATATGTTAAGTCTCTATTCTTGTACAGTTGGAGTTCAAGTTTATCAATAAATACCATGAAAATTAGCTTTTTTTACAGAGCATTACAGACTATAATAATCATTTCTAGCTTGTTCCTTTTTAATACAATTTTCCTTCAGAACCTTATATTTAATTGTTTTTTTCTCTCCAACCTCCAACTTCATGTTCTTTGAGAAACAGTTGAGGTCTTCGCTTACATTAAAGATTTTACATCAGCACAGTTCACAACAATTTCAGTTCTTTTAGTTCATCCATTCACAATTGCACCCTTGCTTATCTGTGTTTTGCCTCCAGTTACCCACTTCTGCTCTGAATCTGTATTCAAAAGAAATGCCAAGAGGTTGAAGTTGAGCTGGCTTTCACAGCCAGGGAGAGTGAGTGTCTGATTTCTACTCCCCTTTGAATGGTGAGCTGATATGACTGGTGGGGGTGGAGGGGAGAGGGGTGCGGTGGCAATGGTTGAGTTGCCAATCTCACTGTAAAAGTTGCTTATTCTTCTGTCTGGAGAAGTGGGTTGATATTCTGACTACTGGGTTGTAAGGTGCCACAGTGAAGATGTCTCGTAACATAAAGAAGAGACTGATTAGTTTGTATAGCGTCATTTTAAAGTGCCTCCCTAGGCCAACCTAGCCCTTGTCCCCATCGCCTATTCACCTTACTACTGGCTGTTCAACAGTGTGGAATTCCGTTCATGGTAATCCTAGAAAATCATAAGCAAAGCCAGTGGGTCACCAGAAATTAATGTCAATCATTAACTCCATTCCTGAGATGTTAATTCCATCCTCTCCCGGGCTGTTGTCTATGGCAGATCCAGATTTTGCAATGATCCAACCTAGGGTTATTCTTGCAATTTCATTCTGTGTCCGTCACAAATATGCCTTCATCTATTTCTGTTTACATAGCTTGCCTTCACAGTCTGACTCCACCAATCTGCTACTAAAGCATTCGCCTGTACTCTTCTTACCTCCTGTCTGAGCTTCATCGGTCCCCCTCATGGCTGGTGTCCTTATCCTCCATTCAAAAATAAACTTGAACTCGTCTAAGCTCTTCTGCCCACCCCCTCCTTAAAAATAAGCCATCACACACATATTTGACAATTCTCCATTGTCTCCTTTTCTTTCTTTTAGGAAGTTTGTTTGACCTATCTGTTTGGCCAAATTTTTGACCATCTTTGCCAATTTGCTCAGTGTTATTTTGTTCTTTAATGTTTTGTCTCCCTTGTTCTGCATTGAAATATTTTTCTACATTAAAGTCTACTTTCATGCAAGATTTTGATGTTATCAGGTTAATCTGAACAGCACTGCACTGGAACAGATTCCTGTGCTGTTTTCACCATTCCAACGACCATGGGCCAATCTCAGCTGTCGATGCTAATCACTAGGGAGTCTGCAGTTGCTCCTAGTGACAGCATTGGGCTCACCCTGACTCTGAGTGCTGCAGTTGCAAGATGGATCCTATAAATCACCCCTTCTGTAGATGGCAAACACAAGGAAATCTGCAGATGCTGGAATTTCAAGCAACACACATAAAAATTGCTGGTGAACACAGCAGGCCAGGCAGCATCTATAGGAAGAGGTACAGTCGACGTTTCAGGCCGAGACCCTTCATCAGGACTAACTGAAAGAAGAGATAGTAAGAGACTTCAGTTGGTCCTGACGAAGGGTCTTAGCCCGAAACGTCAACTGTACCTCTTCCTATAGACGCTGCCTGGCCTGCTGTGTTCACCAGCAATTTTTATGTGTGTTCCTTCTGTAGATGGGCTGTGGTTGGTAGTTTAATTGGCCCATGTAATTTATCCCTCATGTCAAGGAGTGCTAAGAAAATTAGATATACAGGTGGGAGATTATATACTATGGGGGGAATGGGATTTCCCTAAGAGTCAACATAGACGGACTGGGCAGAATGGCCGCCTCATGGGGAGATATGGAAGTACGAGAACCTCACATTAACCGGTACGGTTAACACGCAGGATTCCCTTACTACTCTGCAGTGTTCAAAATGTTGCGGTCCAATGCCTTAAGATTTTACAAATAAAAAATTAACACAAATGTGTACAATAGACATTTTTAAAATGACCTGTGTATGCTTTAATACCAGTAACACCATTTTCACCCATCAGTGAATTGGGTCTGGGCACTCCCAAGAGTGGTCTGTTTAAGTGTGAGTGCCATTTCTGCAACATCTGTCACACATGTGATGACATCATCAGCATGCACTGTTTTTGCATCCACTGTTGGTACACAAGAGTTCGAAGTTTAACCTGTGCTTTCTCACTTATTCTTAATCAACAATGAGTAAACACTGCGCCAAGTCGCCAATCATATGTCAATGAAAGTGGGACACTGTTTTACGTGTCAACCTTGCATAGGGGCCATGCTAATCTGCTTTCCCACTTCATTGCTCCTGTCTGACTGATCACAGATGTTCTTACGCAGTGCTGGATTGAATTTGAACACATTAAAACTCAGTGGTCCAAGCTTCTGGGTGTCAGTCCAGTCACGTGAGCCAAACGTGGTCGTATCAAGTCAGACATTGTGTTGCCTTCTCTTCAATATTTGTACCACAGCCTGAGGAAAGAAGGTTGCAATGTACTTGGGTGATTGAGCTATAAATTATAAAGTTAATTGATAATATTGGAAGGAATAGATTCAAATGGAAAAACAAATATTCTTCATGTCCTCCTTCGTTACTTTTTCATGAAGTGATTGGCTTTCAGTGTTTTCCTACATTTCTATTGTCTATCATGATTAAAAAGGAAAGGTACGGTCGATTGTGATCTTCCACACCTTTAGAAATTATTTTTAAACAATAATGACAAAGTGAGAGAATGGCTGCAGAGAAGGAGGATAAAATAAAACTCTCTTCCTTCAAGACAACTCAGTATTAACATTGGCCCCTTGGCTTAGTATATAAAGATTGAAGCAGAGACTAGTATTTCAGTATGACCGACTGATAAGGATTTAGTAGTATCAGTATTATCAGTTAGCTCTGGTGTTAGTCAACTTCTAATGAGGAATTTGATTGCTTGTGCTGGATCACTGAATGCAATGCTGTTCGAGGCACAGTATGCATTTCAATTTTGTGGAGAATACAGTCCCTGGTTACCTTTTATAATCCTTATATTAAAAAAAACATTTAGTGTATGTGGCTTATATAATCTTAATGGACCATTTGTATGTTTGAAAGTTTTCCTTTTCTTTTGCCATGATTGTTACCCATCAGCTTGTCAACTTACAAATAATTGCTGAGCGCAGCTATAACAGCAAAAGCCAGAAATTAGTCAGACCCTCAATGAATGAGCCAAAGCTTTATTCTTCATTTGTTTATATTGTAAATATTTATGATTCATCTGATTATTTATTCATGAAGAAAACTCCTTTTGTGAAGCACCGTGAGTGACAATCGTTTTTCCAGAAACCTTAGTATTGTCCACAGAATGATATTGTTAACTTTTTGTTTATCTTGTGTTGCAGTAATTGATCGTGCAATAAAGAATTATCCGACCAGCATTCTGGATGTTCTTTGCTGGTGCTACATCTTCCCTTTTCTGTTGTCTTGCTGCTGTGGCATTGTTAATGAAAATATATAATTCAAAGCCATGGTCCATTTCCTCAAACAATTGATCACAGAATAAAATGTTCCAATCTCACCTAGAATGAGTTTATTAATCAATAGTTTGCAATGCCTTCAAATACCCTATTGTTCTTGATTAATGGTTGGAATTTAAGAAGATGATAATTAGGAAATAATTCTGTTAGACAAATATGTAGTGAAGATACAGCCATGGAATCATTAATCTAATTTTCAGTCTGCCTGAGATTTGTTACAGAAGGATCCAGGTTCTTCTTTCAATCCTTCTTCCCAATTTGTTTTTGTGGTATCGTAATTCATCTAAAAACATCAATCCTCAGTGCCTCTATACAATGGCATTGTGGGGTAAATATGATGGAGCAGTGAGTAATTCAGTCAAGAGAAAATGCAAAACGTGGTCTCTGGTCTTAAGTATAACAAAGTCAGCACCATTAGGCTGGCACGGCAGCACAGAGGTTTGCACAACACTTTACAGTATAGGCGACGCGAGTTCAATTCCCACCGCTGCCTGTAAGGAGTGTGTCCATTTTCTCTGTGGCTGTATGTGCTTCCTATGGGTGTTCTGGTTTCCTTTAACAGTCCAAAGATGTACCAGTTGGTATGTTAATTAGTCATTGTAAATTATCCCCTGATCAGGCTCAGATGAAACCGGGGGGATTGCTGGACAGTGCGGCTCAAAGGGCTGGAAGGACCTATTCAGCACTGTATCTCAATCAATAAATAATGCCTGCCGAGCTGGATTCAGACTCCTATGGTTATATCCCACAGGTTACAGCCCACATCAAAGTACTATGGTTCATTATTGTCACAAGAACTGAGGTACAGTGAAGAGCTTTTGTTTTGTATGCTATCCATATAGATTGTGCCATAGCATAAATACACCAAAGCTGTACAAGGGAAAGGCAATAACATAATGTAGAATATTGTATTACAGTTACAGAGAAAGGGCAGGGCAGGTAGATAGTAAGGTATACTAAATATAACAAGGTGGATTCTGATGTTCACCATTCAATTACTGCATATTATAACCTCGGGATAGACGCTGTCCATGAACCTGGTGGTATGTGCTTTCAGGTTTTGTATTTTTTGCATGATGGAGGGAGGTGAGGAAGGAGAATGCCTGGGGAGGGTGGGGGTCTTTGATTACGTTGGCTGCTTTACTGAGGCTGCAAGAAGTGGAAACAAACTCCATAGAGGGGAGGCCAATTTTAATTACAGACTGAGTTGTGTACAAAACTCTCTACAATTTCTTGCAGTCTTGGGCAGAAATGTTAACATACCAAGCTATGATTTAACTGAATAGAATATTTTCTGTAGTGTATTTGTACAAATTGGCGAGGGTCAAAGGGGAATTGCCAAGTTTCCTTCGCCTTCTGAGCAAGTATAGGCACTGGTCAACTTTATTGGCAATGGCATCAATGTTCTTGAATCACTACAAGCTACTGGTGATGTTTACACCTAGCATGATTTAGCACGAATGGCAGATGGAGAATCAAACAGCGAGGGGATCAAATGCTATCGTTGTAAAAATAAATTAATTTTTATCGCAGTGTAAAGGAAGGAAGGCAGTAGCAAACGGAAGGTTCCTAATAAGGGAACAAGCCGAGTTCACACAAGCTGACTACAGTTGCTTTCAACTTATCAGAGCCACCATCGATATTGAGACATCTGAAGGAGAGATTAATAAGATCAAAGCAACAACACCGGACAAGACCAAGTGGAACTGGAAACATGAACATAGTACACAATGCAGATCTTTGCCACTATACAAGTTAAACAGTTGATGCGGCTCCAGGTGG
Source organism: Mobula birostris (assembly GCF_030028105.1). Taxonomy (NCBI): domain Eukaryota; kingdom Metazoa; phylum Chordata; class Chondrichthyes; order Myliobatiformes; family Myliobatidae; genus Mobula; species Mobula birostris. Next base: position 91,134,594 of record NC_092370.1, on the reverse strand, counting down.
ACAGGGTGTAATATGTAATATCATCCCTGGCAAAACTGAAAGAGAGAAAATTGTACAAATGTTGCACTGAACTCCCGTACCAAGGCATGATGAAGATGATAAATGGAAAGAAAGGAAATGCAATTTGATGTAATTGAACAGAAGCTTATTCCAATCTTTGGCAGCCATGTAGCTCATTAAATTGAACTGATAATAGTACCAATACGCTGATGGACAAATTGTACACTCAGCAAGAAGCAGCTGCCAGATGAATTTATAAATGTGTTTGAAAGAGATGAAAAGATGAATGGAAAATACATCTTTCAAATAGATTCAAACTACATTCTCAAACTAGATACAAGTAAAAGTACAGTATTCCAATAATTTGCAAAGAGAAACGGAAGACTTATCTTGAAAGACTGAGAGACATTAGGTAACAGGGGGTTGATACACTTGAGTATCAGGTTGTGTGTAAGTAGAAGTGTATAGCCTTTAAAATATGCAGTCTCAACTGCTGGAGTACCAAACAGCATGAAAATTATTTCCATTACAAGAAAATCTTTTTCTCATTCCATCTCATCCTTCTTGTCACTGAGACTTAAGTACAAAAAGGGCTGTCAGGCAGAATTTGTGAGGAGAGAAACAGAGTCAATGATGGTTCATTGGCATAAAACGTTGAATCCGTTTCTCTCTCCGTGAATCCTCCTTCACCTGCTGAGTAAATCCAACACTTTCTGTTTTTATTCCAGATATTGCAGCTTCCTCTGCTGTTTCTTTGCCCTACATTATCATTCTTATTTTCGACCCTCATAGAAATCCGCTTTATGTTCTCACCTAAGTATTCTGTGTTGAAAAGTTCTGAGTTGTCATGCTGGCTTCTGTTCATTGACGATAACCAGAAATCAAGAGATTGGGTGACCATTTGCGTCCGAATTTCATCTCAGCTTTATTGAAACCAGTAGAGTAAATTTTGACTAAAACTGCACCTCTCCATTGATTCAGCACACCTGCTCATCATCCAGCCCTGGGTGAGTAAATGAACAGATAAATGATTGAGTGATTGGACGGGAATAAATGAGTGATTAAGCGGACAGATCTGGAGGAGTAATTGAGTGAATGATGGAATGAATGTTCATTCAAGACTATGGAGACAGAATAAGGATAAGGCTGATTTGATGATCCACGGAGTCAAAATCGAAAAAAAACTGGGCTGATTAGCCTAATTTGATAGTGTGATGACTACGGTTAAAATAATATATGAAATGTGGATAACTGAATGAATGAATGGTGGAAGCACGCCAGAATGTGGTAACGCCCACAGCAGTAGTTAGAAGGGTGTTCATTAATCCAGTATTCTTTGTAAATCACTGATGAAATAGTCAATTTGCAGCTGTCTACAAATTTCAGACAGCAATTCTTCAGAATTCAAAAAGGAAATGTCGAACCGTACAATGATGTGGACAGGAAAGGCAATGATGTATTCTTGGGCAGCAAGTAAGAACTCAGGAAATTCCAAGGTGCATGATTTAGATTAACAATAATCCAGGCAGAGAAAGATGATCAAACTTCCTGCTGTTCTTTATGTAGAAAGTGGGGTGAACAGCTGTCACCATTAATGGGAGCATGCTGCAGAGAGCAGAAACAGAAACTGTTCAAGGAGAGTAGCGTTCGCTAGGACTGGTTGCCTTAAATTAGGAGAGATTAGACAGGTTGATACTGTTTTCTTTGGAGTGAAGCAAGCTGTATGACATTATAGAGGTTTATAAAATAATGAGGGGCACAGAAAAGGTAGACGGACACATTCTTTTAATGATTCAGACTTTTGACAGTCCAGGTTTGACAATCTACCCTGGACCCACAACGCCATCTCACTATTCAAGAAGGCACAGCAGTGTATACACTTTCTGAGGAGTTTGAGAAGTGCAAGGCTCCCTGCCCCAATCCTGACAACTTTCTACAGGTGGATCATTGGGAGCATCCTGTCGGGCTGCATCATTGTGTGGTACAGACGTTGCAAGGCATCAGACAGCAACACCCTACAGAGTTCATCACCGATCAGCAGGGTCTCCCTCCCCATTATTTGTGACATTTATCAGGCGCGTTGCAGAAGAAGGGCTGAAAGCATTGTTAAGGATCCCTACCAACCATCCCACAATCTTTTTAACCCACTACCATGAGGAAGGAGGTACAGAAACAACAGGACTAGGACTGTGGTACTGGGTAACAGCTCCTTCCCTCAAGCTGTGAGACTAATGAATATCCTGACACTGTTAGCTGTTTACTGTTTACCTGTGCTTTTTGAATTATATTTTATATCTTATTTATAGTACAGTATACTATATTGATTTATGTGCTGTGTGTGATTAGTTTTGCATCGAGTGGGTATGTAGAATTAGTTGCCAGAGGTGGGTATAGTTACGATGTTTAAAAACATTAAGACAGGTACATGGATGAGAAAGGTTTAGAGAGAGATAGGCCAAACACAGGTAAATAGCACTAGTTGAGATAGGCATCTTGGCATGTATGACTGACTGACCAAAGGACCAGTTTCTCTGCTGTATAGCTGACTCCACTGATCTGAATAGGAACAGGTTGCAAGTAACAAAAAAAGGGTACAAATCATTGGAAAGAAATGACAAATGAGAACTAACGCAAGATGATATGTATCATATTATATTATCCCTTTGTGTTTTATTACTCCTTTCCACCAAAATTTAACTTATTCATACCAATTGCAACCATACTTCTGTATATCAATAAACTTTTGTTATCATTAAGTTTGCATATAACATTTACATTATGTCAACAAGCCATAATTTTTTCAGTCCCAAACACTTTTTCAACAATAAATTTGAGAGGTTACTGTACAGAGCTCTGGACCTTGATATCCAGTAGTGGGAGAAAACTAAATTGTTATTTTCCCCTTTGATTCTTTACACTAGCTGTACCAAGTTACAGTGCATTCCCCAGCACATAGTCCTGCACCCTTGAACATGCAGCAACTATCAAGAGTACCAAGTTTCAGGAAGACCATGGTGCACTTTGACTGATTTGATCATTTCATTTTCATTTTTAAAATCTTTTTTATTAATTATTTTAAAGATCAAGAAAAAAAATACATTAAGGTAATCAAGTCAACATGTCAATACGTACAATGAAGAATTAAATTACCAAATAACTGATTAACAAAGCTAAACAATATATCAATAATAATAAGAAAAAATAAAGTGTTAAGAATATTTTTTAAGGAAAAAAAAGAACCCCTACTAACGAAAACAAAAAAAAAACTCTGCTAACAAAAAAAAATGAAAAAAAAAACATCGGGAGCACAACCCCAGAGCTATACGCCATACAAATTTCCATAAAAGAAAAACATTAATCCGCCAACTCAAATCCATTTAAACAAGAATCAGAAGGAAACCTTCTTAATTAACTCAAATCAGATGATAGTAATGGGCAAATAAACCCCACCTTTTCTCAAAGTCAAATCGAGGATCAAAAGTTCGACTTCTGATTTTCTCCAAACTAAAACATAGCATCAAAGTGGGAGCAGAGACATCTTTCCATTTGAATAAAATAGACCTTCTGGCCAATAATGTAACAAATGCAATTACATGTTGGTCTGATATAGAAATACCATGAATATATTGGGGATTATACCGAACAAAACTGTCAATTTATTAGGTTGTAAATTAATTTTTAATGCTTTAGAAATTGTAGAGAAAATAGATTTCCAAAAATGTTTCAATACAGAACATGACCAAAACATATGTGTCAATGTAGCTGTCTCGGTTTTACATCTATCACACTGACTATCAACATTAAGAAACATTAGACAGTCTCTCCTTTGTCAAATAGTAATGATGTACAACTTTAAATTGAATTAAAGAGTGACTGGCACAGGTCGAAGAAGAGTTAACCAACTTCAAAATTTGCAACCAGTCCCCTGTTATCAAGGTCATGTTAAGCTCTCTTTCCCAATCTTGCTTAATCTTAAGTGAAGGGTAATTGTACTGTTGTAACAGTAAATTATAGATTTTCCCTATAAAACCTTTCACTAAAGGGTTCATTTTTAAAATAATATCTAACAGGTCAGAATCCTGTACATGTGGAAAATTACTTAAATATTCTTGTAAGAAATGTCTGACCTGAAGATATTGCAAGAAATGTGAGTACGAGAGAGAGTATTTAGCTACCAATTTCTCAAAAGACATCAATCGGCCTTCTTGGAACAGATCCATGAAGGAATCCTTTATTCCTCCAAAGAAGAAAGGTAGGATCACTTAATGAAGGTTTAACTAAATAATTTCGATAAATTAAACTAAGAAGTTTAAATCTTTTGAGATTAAAAAAGTTACGAAACTGGTACCAAATTTGTAATGACTGCTTAATCATAGGATATAAATTTAGATTAGAAGTTTTGGCCAGTTGTACAGGTAAAGAAGCTCCTAATAGCAAGGTTAAGTAAAACTGTTTCACAGCTTTCGATTCCAAATCAGCCCAGGGTCGTCATTCATTTTTATCAGCCTAATATAATCAAGAACACAGATAACGTATATCAACAGCCCAATAGTACATTCTTAAATTAGGCAGGGCAAGACCGCCATCCTTTTTTAATTTTTGAAAATGATATTTTTCAATTCTTGGTCTTTTATTATTCCAAACGGGAGATGAAATCATAAAATCAACCAGATCAAAAAACTTCTTAGTTAAAAAAAAGAATATTTTGAAATACATATAAAAATTTTGGTAAGTTCATCATTTTAACTGCATGAATTCCGATGGCTAACGAAAGTGTAAGTGGATTCCATCTACAAAATAATTGCTTCATAAAATCCACTAAAGGAACCAAATTAACTCTATAAAGGTCTCTGTGATTTTTTAGTGGTAATAATACCTAAATATTTAAAAGAGTCCATAACTTGAAAAGGAATGTCATCATATATAGAAGTAGAATCATCTAGTGGAAATAATTGACATTTATGAAGGTTTAGTTTATATCCCGAAAACTTTCCAAATTATTTAATAATTTCAATAAACTAGGAATGGATTCTTCAGGATTCGAAACATAAACTAAAAGGTCATCAGCATAAAGGGAGATCTTATGAATAGTCCCATTTATGGAAAATCCATGGACATCTTTAGCTTCACAAAGTGCAATGGCCAAGGGTTCCAACACCAAATTAAATAGCAAGGGACCTAACAGACATCCTTGTCTCATACAGAAGATCATTTTGAGAGTCGAAAATCATTTGATCATTTTTTGGTACCAGCCAATGTTTATCTCACTAGGAACAGCCCACAGAGCGGAGTCCTGCTTAATTCCATCTGAAACTTGACAAAGACCACTGCATGCTTTTCCAGACCCTCTTGGCAAAGAAGATGGATGATGATCTCATTTTTTTTATATGTGTTAAATTTTTGTTACATATTTTTGATGTGCATCTAATGGATGAAGCAAAGCAAGTTCAGCAGAAAATCAGTATGAAGAGCTTTGATTATGTAGAGATAAAGATCCAGAGGTGTTTTATGTGCAGTTGAGAGGATCAGTGCATCAAGAGCACATAGCCCATGAAATAAAACCAAAGCCATGGAAGAACACTGCAGACCAATCAGCATCTATATCATCCAGTTCCAGAACCCTTCATCAGAACTGGGAAAAAAAGAGAAAGCAAGTTGATTTTAAATCACAGAGAAAGGGTGGGGGTGGGGGAGGTTAGAATGGAGAGACCAGAGTTACACAAGTGCTTCCGATGCCTGAGGAGACATTTGGTTGATAGATTAATGAAGAAAGTTAGACAAATAAAGGACACGATTCAGGTCAGAGCTTTTGCTTAACCTGAAAACACGAGGAGAATGTTAAGAATGGCCAGCAGAGAAACAGGCTCTGTAGAGTTAATATAATAGACAGAAAGCTATAACAAGCAGAACCAGCCACATCTGAGACAAGCATAGAGAATAAGTTAGTCAGATTTGTTGATTTCAATATTGTGTCCTGAGCATACTCAGACAGAAGATGATGGGTTTTTCCTGAGGCTTACATTAGGCATCATTGAAAGTAAGCTGGTGTGAGAGTGGAATAGAGAATTAAGATGACAGGCAACTTGAATCTTAGGATTGTCCCAATAGATTGAACAGAAGTGCCCTTCAACACTGTCACTTAATCTGTACTTGGTTTCTCCTGTGTAGAGGAGACTGCATTAAAAACATCTAATGCAATAAACTCGATTGGAAACAATGCAAGTAATCTCTGAATCACCTGGAAAACCATTTATGATCCAGGAGAGTGAGAAAAGGTGACCAAGTGAAACACATACTTGCCCTTGCCAGGAGGAGAGGGAGTGAGAGCAGAAGTTCAGGAAACAGGTGAGATGAAAGGTATCTGTCACACTAAGGTAGAGGAGAAACCACTATCAAGGAAAAGAAAGATATCTCAGACATACCTGTAGAGAAAATTTCATCATCAGAGCAAATACAGCACAGAATGAGGAAATGGGAGAATGGAATGAAACCTTTACAGGAAACAGGGTGGGGGAAATATAGTCAAGGTCGCTGTGAGCGTGGGGTTCTGAAAATATATTTGTTGGTAATCCATCCCATGAGATGGACACACAGAGATCCAGAAAAGAAAGGAAGAACCATTCAAAAGTGACAATACATGTAAATGGACATAAATGGACATGAAATAGTAAAGTTACACATGATTATAGAAATCCACACAAAATACAGTCATTGATGTAATGAAGAAAGAACTGACTGAGGGGGGCCTGACTGGGACTGAAAGAAAGACTGGGATACAGAATAGCTTGCACCCTTGCTAACTCTCATAGTTTTGATTTGGAGAAAGTGAGTGTAATTGAAGCCGAATTTGTTCAATGTGAGAACAAGTTCAACTCAGAGAATGGATTTGTTGATGGAGGGCAAACTTTAGCCATCTATTTAAGGAAGATGTAGAAGGCCATCAGACCTTTCTGGTATGGAATTTGCGCGTAATTGTCCAGTTCTATTGCAAGATTATTCATCTTTATCATTTACACAGTCACTTCTTTTCTCAGATACTAATACTGTATGCAGAGCATTTCCAACATTTTCCATCTGGTTTCAGATTCCTCAAGTCCTGATATGTGATTTTATTTCCCTTAATTTGTGTATTCCCTCTCCATTTCACACCCTCCCTCTCCTCCTTACTCTGCCTCTCTCTCTCCCTCTCTAATCTATTAGCTAGATGACCCTGTGGCTCTGTAAATATCGAAATCACCTTGGCAATCCTGCGCTACCCCATCAAATGTGTCCTGTTTATCCTAACCAGCCCTCCCCCACCTTGTTTTTTTTTATTTTCCTGGTGCTTATTAAGGATCTTCAAACCAAAGCAAACCTCTGTTTCTCTCTCCACGGATGCTGCCTAATCTGATGAGTTTACCCACTGTTTTCATTTTTCATTTCAGGTTTTCAGAATACATCATATTTAAATCACATTTTCAAACATTGTATTATTTTCCTTTTCCTCCCCCAAGGCAATAGAATTTGGGAAACCTCCTACTCCCAGTAAAATACAAGGTTCCAGCAAGAGAGGTGAGCCAATTAAACCTGATGCTCATGAATACATTGATGTCAGATACACAAATGTACAAAAGTCACCCAGTGGATCCTTGTTCAATTGTCTCTGGTTTATAGAGTTCACCCAAGATCCTCAGAGGAAGGCAAAGTAAAGGTATTTATCAAAGATAGGTCATCTTGCATTGTCAGGGCAAAGGTGAGAGTAAACAATGTGGAAAAATATTTTTTTCTTCCAAGTGTCTGACACATGCATTTGCAGTTGTTTGACCTCCCAATCAACTGTTCTCAACAAGATTCTGATTTACTTCATGTCTTTAAGACCTGCAGGAAGATAATCTCTATGAAGTTCATGTGTCGTGTATGCATTCTTCCATCCTCTTTAGACAATAAATGCTTAACAAGCAGCTTCCTGTCATGAACAAATCAAATGGAATTATGACAGCAGTTTCCTGCCACGTTGCAGGCTGCAGATTCAGTCACGTCCTCTTATACCTTTCTTTTATCTCAGTGTGCCACACTTCCTCTCCCTTTCTTAAGCAAACATTATTATTTAACAGGAAGTTTTTTGGAATGCCAGTGTATTTACTTTCCAATCTGTCATCAAATCTGCTTTTCCTAAATTAAAACTGCAGCACTTCCTGTGAGATATGCTAATATACTCTCAAGATTATTTCTAATCGTGCTGCAAAGTTTGCCTTTCCTTTGAACTGCATTGCCGTTTGAAGGTATCCTTGATTCTGGGGAGGCTAGCGTCCATGATGGAGCTGGTAGAGCTTACTGTAGCTTTTCCTGATCCTGTGCAGTGGCCTCTCCATACCCGACAGTGATGCAACCAGTTTCCATTGCACACCCGTAGAGATTTGAAAGTTTTTGGTGACACACCAAGTCTCCTCAAATTCCTAATCCAATATAGCCACTGTCGTGCCTTCTTTGTAATTGCATCAATATGGTGGAGCAAGGATCTTCACAGATGTTGACACCCAGTAACTTGAAGCTACTCTCCCTTTCCACTGCTGATCCTTCGATGAGGACTGATATGTGTTCCCATTGCTTCCCCTTCTTGAAGTGCCCAATCAATTCCTTGGTCTTACTGACTTTGAGTACAAGGTTGTTGTTGCCACACAACTTAACCAGATGATCTTTCTAGCTCCTGTACGCCTCCTTGTCACCATCTGAATTTCTGCCAACAATAGTTGTGTCATCAGCAAATCTATAGATAGTGTCTGATCTGTGCCTAGCCACACTGTCATGGGTGTAGAGAGAGTAGAGCAGTGGGCTAAGCATGCTTCCTTGAGGTGCGCCAGTTTGATTGTCAGAAAGGAGGGAGAGATGTTATTTCCGATCCGCACAGACAGTGGTTTTCTGGTGAGGAAGTCAAGGATCCAATTGCAGAGGGAGGTACAGAGGCCCAGGTTTTGGAGTTTGTTAAATAGAACTAAGTATATAATTGTGTTGGATTGCTGAGCTGTAGTCAGTAAACTGCAGCCTGAGGTAGGTATTGTTATTGTCCAGGGGGTACAAGGCCAAGTGGAGAGCCAGTGAGATTGCATCTGCTCAGAGCTATTGTGCTGATAGGCAATAACATCAAGTCCAGGTCCTCGTTTAGGCAGGGGATAATTCTGCCCATGACCAACCTCTCAAATCTCTCAGTAGATGTGAGTGCAAATGGGCAATAGTCGTTGACACAGCTCATCCTGCTCTCCTTGGGCACTAGTATGATTTATGCCCTCTCGAAGCAGGTGGGAACTTTCGACTGCAGCAATGAGAGATTGAAGTTGTCCTTGAACACACCCATCAGTTGGTTGGCACAGGTTTTCATTGCCTACCAGTTACACTATCAGGGCCTAAGGCCTTGTGAGGTTTCACCTCCTTGAAAGATGTTTTGACATCAGCTTCCTGTACCTCATTCCTAATGTCAGCAGCAAGAGGAGAGGATGGCTGGATGCTGGGGTCCTTGATTATGGATGCTGCTTTTTTGTAGCAGCTCTCCTTGTAATGGTGGGGAGGGCTTTTCCTATGATGGACTGGGCTGTATCCACTACTTTTTGTAGGTGTTTCCATACCAGGAAATGATGCAATCAGTCAGGATACGCTCCATTGCACATCTATAGAAGTTTGTCAAAGTTATAGATGACATGCTGAATCAGTGTAAACTTCTAAGAATGTAATATATCTCTATGGAATAGTCAGTATTTTCCAGGTAGACGAATGTTGCCTGTGAATCAAAATGATACTCTGGTTATGGCTGTGTAAATCATATGCATACCCAGCTGAAGAGTGTAAAAGGGGCCAAAGTTAATTAATAACTTTATACACACCTATTTAATCTAGTTTATTAAGATATCCATATGAGCTTGATCTGGCCTGACACCTTTTAATGAGTGGTGCATAGCCCATCTGAAGCAGATTTGCATGTCTGGACACTGGTTCCATGATCAAAATAAAAGAGCAGAGATTATTATCACGAAGATTAAAGACAAGATGGGAATTTAACTCGATTAAAAAAATCACCTAAGCATTAAAGGTTCTGCTATCTGCGTCCATCAAAAACCTCAGCAGACAGCTGAAATAAGGAGCATGGCATTAGGTTGCAGAGAAATTTTTTTGAAGAGGTAATGAATTTGATTAACTAGATGAAGGAGATAGTTTTTAGTCAGCAGTAAATAAAGCTGAAGTGAAATCCTCAGTGAATAAGTCTCAGTCCTTAAGATATGTTGAACTCTAGTTCCTGCAGCTAGGTTTAGTCCATCTTTAACATGAGTTACATTAGTATCGTATACTTATTCAGTGAGTCTTAAAACAGTAAGTTTAGGGGGCACAAAGATATGCAGGAGAATGGCATAGGGTGAATAAGCCAAGCCACACCATCATTAATCGTGCGCATATCAACTAGCAAAATATGGCCCATTCACTTTTATCAGGTCCCACTATAGATTCTTCCACCTATGCAGCTGCTATGATTATGGAATACTTCCTTCATCTGATGTAAATTTTTTTTTAAATTGCTTCATTAAAATCACTGTGGAGGCAAGTTCAAGGGTTAAAAAGAGAAGTGAATCTTGAAAACTTCCTGAATAATTCATGCTACTCCAGTTTGATTCATATAAATGGATCTTATCATTGCATTTCTCATTCAATCTGATTGATGAGTGAGGAATCAAACTGCAACATCTCCCAGCAAGTGCAAGGCAATGTTTCACATCTAAGTTGATAATGTACATAATAAACAGCAAGGGAGACAGTACCAATTCCTATCATACACTACTGTTCACAGGTTTCCAGTCACAAATGCAACCCTTCATCATCACTCTCTGCATCTAGTTACCAAGACAACTTTGGATCCAAATTGCCAACTTGCCCTGGGTCCCATTTTGCATATGGTGTTCCCAGTTATGACCTCCTCTGCATCAGTGAAAAACAATGCAGATTTGGGGATCACATCATCAAGTACTTTTGCTCTGTCCACTGTGAGAGCCAAGATCTCCTGGTAACGAAGCATTTTAATTCTACTTCCAAATCCCACAATGAATTTCTGTCGACGGTCTCCTCTACAGCCAAGTCTCTATTATCTGGATCCCATGGGCTCTCATCATTTGGACCAGTCTCTCACATAGGGCCTTGTCAAAAGCCTTACTAACATCCATGATCCTAGATCAATCACACTGCCCTTACCAATACATTCTGTTAACTCTTCAAAAAATCATTCAAATTTATCAGACATTTCTGCCTAACAAAGCCATGCTTTTTTAAGTTAAAGTTTACATTTCCAAGTGGATATTAATCCTGCCCCTCAGATTTTTTTCCCAATAACCCCACACCACTAACACTAAATTCACAAGTCTATAATTGTCTGGCTATTCCCTGCTGAACTGCATGAACAAAGTTTTTTTGGTGTCCAATCATGCAGTACCTCCCCTGTGGTTAACATAAATTTAAAATTTTCTTTCACAGCTTCGGCAATCACCCCCTAAGAGCCTGGGTTACATCTTATCAGGCTCCGTGAACTTCTCCACATTTAAGCTTACTAAGACATTGAACACCTCCAACTTTTTAATAAGATGAATTTCAATAGTTTCAGTAGTTCCATTTAATATCAGAATATGTATACAATATAACTCCTGATATTATTGTTCTTCCGAGACTTCCACAAAAACAGAAGAGTGCCCCAAAGAATGAGTGACAGTTAAAATGTTAGAACCCCAAAGCCCCACCCTAACCTCCTGAATTCACTAACTACAATGACTTTTTCCTTGGTAAATACAGACAAGAAGTTAAAACCTTATGTACATTCTCTGGTTCCACTAACAGATTGACATTTTGGTCCTTAATGGGTCCCACCCTTTCTTCCTTGCCTTTAATATACTTATAACATGTGCTGAGGTTTTTCTTAATCATGTAACCAGTAATATTTCATGCACTTTCTTGGCACTCTTCTAACTATCCCTCTACACTTTCTCTACACCTGAAAGTATTCATTCTGTTTGGCCTTATATTTACCAAATGTTTCCTTTTCTTTCTTTAACCAGCACTCAATATCCCTTGAGCACCAACACATGCTGCAAAATGGCCTTTCCAGCTTTCAACTTCATATGGTATTGAGAAGTTTATTAGAAGCTTTTTTTAAAACTTATACAAAGTTTAGTGAAACCAGTTAAGATCTGAATAAATATTTCTGGAGGGCAAGCCAAGAAAAGATCATCTGGAATTTTTGCACCAGAAATATCATCACCCTTTCTGTCACCTCATGTATTATTAAGGCATTGGTAAGGCCAAATTTGGAGTATTGTGTACAGTTCTGGTCACCGAATTATAGGAAAGTATATCAATAAAATTGAGAGAGTACAGAGGAGATTTACTAGAATGTTGCTTGGGTTCATCTCCTAAGTTGCAGAGAAAGGTTGAACAAGTTGGGTCTTTATTCTTCAGAGCGTAGAAGGTTGAGGGGGAACTTGATAGAGGTGTTTAAAATTATGAAGGGAATAGATAGAGTTGACGTGGATAGGCTTTTTCCATTGAGAGTGGGGGAGATTCAAACAAGAGGACATAAGTTGAGAGTTAAAGGGCAAAAGTTTAGGGGTAACATGAGGGGGAACTTCTTTACTCAGAGAGTGGTAGCTGTGTGGAACGAGCTTCCAGCAGAAGTGGTTGAGGCAGGTTCGATGTTGTCATTTAAAGTTAAATCGGATAGATATATGGACAGGAAGGGAATGGAGGGTTTTGGGCTGAGTGCAGGTCGGTGGGACTAGGTGAGAGTAAGAGTTCAGCATGGACTAGAAGGGCCGAGATGGTCTGTTTCCATGCTGTAATTGTTGTATGGTTATATGGTTATTAAACTTGTAAGCATTAAGAAATTTAAAATCAGTATTTACACATTTAGCTTTGAGTAATCATGAGAAGTTTAGATCTCAATTTTCATCAGTAAAGTATCAAAATTATGAAACTTTCCCATTCAAATGGCATGTAGCCTTGGTTCTATTTCACATTCCTTTAAGATAGCAAACATTTGTTCAGTCTGAATACATTATTGGCGTCAGCCCAAAGCCATTATCTTGAAGTATATTTCAAGCACTTCAGTCAAGTTTATTGTCATATCCACAATTACAATGAGGTACAGGTACAATGAAAAACTTGCTTACAGCAGCATCATAGGCCGAGATTCAGACAACACACAGAACATAAAAATATACATAAATAAATCAGGATGACTGATCTGCAGTAGGAGACGGTTATCTGCAGGATTTTTCTATTAGGCTATCTTTTTGAAATGTTCAGAGGATTAATAACAAAAATAATCCCTTGTCTTAAACATACATAGATATGCTTGCATATGATAGGATTGGACGTCAATGAAAAAGAAATAAAAACACATTGAGTCACAGTGTGGAATGCACATTTCTGGCATTCCTCCACCCAGTCTCCATCTAAACAATGGAGACACAAGATGGTGCAGCTTCCCACCGTCCTCCTCGTTAAAAATTATCCTTTCCAAAGTATGGTGCCATAAGTTAACTTACACTCCTTCTTCTCTTTCTTTCCTCTGTCATTTCTTTCTTGATTTAAGTGGTCATGGGATGTGGAATGCCCTGGCAATGTCTCCACTTGTCATTTCCTAATGCTTACTGAACTCTGTAAGTCCACTGAAATTACAGACACAGGACACTGCAGATGCTGAAATCTGGAGCAACAAACAAAATGCTTGAGGAACTCAGCGGAACAGGCAGCATCTGGAAAGAAACAAATAGTTAACATTTTGGGCTGCAACCCTTCTGCTGGATTTGATAAAGGATCCAGATGTTGCAACGAGCGAATGAAGCAAACCCAAGTGCAGGACACAGGCACGGAGATTGAGAAGATCTTTCTAGATCTTTCTGTCTCTGTCTCTGGAGACAGCTTATCCACTGATGTCTACTATAAGCCTACTGACTCTCACAGCTATCTGGACTATTCCTCTTCTCACCGTCTCTTACAAAAACGCCATCCCCTTCTCGCAATTCCTCCGTCTCCACCGCATCTGCTCTCAGGATGAGGCTTTTCATTCTAGGACGAGGGAGATGTCTTCCTTTTTTAAAGAAAGGGGCTTCCCTTCCTCCACTATCAACTCTGCTCTTAAACGCATCTCCCCCATTTCACGCACATCTGCTCTCACCTCATCCTCCCGCCACCCCACTAGGGATAGAGTTCCCCTGGTCCTCACCTACCACCCCACCAGCCTCCGGGTCCAACATATTATTCTCCGTAACTTCCGCCACCTCCAACGGGATCTCACCACTAAATACATCTTTCCCTCCCCCCCCCCCGCATTCCGCAGGGATCGCTCCCTACCCAACTCCCTTGTCCATTCGTCCCCCCAAACCCCTCCACACTGATCTCCCTCCTGGCACTTATCCGTGTAAGCAGAACAAGTGCTACACATGACCTTACGCTTCCTCCCTTACCACCATTCAGGGCCCCAAACAGTCCTTCCAGGTGAGGCAACACTTCACCTGTGAGTCGGCTGGGGTGATATACTGCGTCCGGTGCTCCTGATGTGGCCTTTTATATATTGGCGAGACCCGACACAGACTGGGAGACCGCTTTGCTGAACACCTACGCTCTGTCCGCCAGAGAAAGCAGGATCTCCCAGTGGCCACACATTTTAATTCCACATCCCATTCCCATTCTGACATGTCTATCCACGGCCTCCTCTACTGTAAAGATGAAGCCACACTCAGATTGGAGGAACTACACCTTATATTCCGTCTGGGTAGCCTCCAACCTGATGGCATGAACATTGACTTCTCTAACTTCCGCTAAGGCCCCACCTCCCCCTCGTACCCCATCTGTTACTTATTTTTATGCACACATTCTTTCTCTCACTCTCCTTTTTCTCCCTCTGTCCCTCTGAATGTACCTCTTGCCCATCCTCTGGGTCCCCCCCCCTTGTCTTTCTTCCCGGACCTCCTGTCCCATGATCCTCTCGTATCCCTTTTGCCTATCACCTGTCCAGCTCTTGGCTCCATCCCTCCCCCTCCTGTCTTCTCCTATCATTTTGGATCTCCCCCTCCCCCTCCAACTTTCAAATCCCTTACTCACTCTTCCTTCAGTTAGTCCTGACAAAGGGTCTCGCCTGAAACGTCAACTGCACCTCTTCCTAGAAATGATGCCTGGCCTGCTGCATTCACCAGCAACTTTGATGTGTGTGGCACGAAGATTGAGTTAGGATGCTTACTAGGATGTGAACGTTGAACAGCAAACAGGAGGGATCTGGACACGGAGCCTTGACACGGAGAGACAGAGTTTAATAAGTAAACCTTGAAACTGGAGCAAGACTTAGAACACATGGTCCCAAGCGGCCGAGAAACGTTAATTACCACACAGGCAAAACCAACGATCTGGCGACTAGTGGTTGTAATGCCGGGGTTCTTATGCTGCAGGTCTTGATGGAAACCAGGTGTGTCGTCATCAAAGAGAATAAGAAGCAAATGGGAAATTAATGGTCAGAACCGTGGCACAATCAAAGGAAGTTAGGAAAAAGATAGGGAATTAACGATCAGGACCATGACACCAGATGAAGGGTTTCAACCTGAAAATTCTCTGTCCATTCTCTAGAATTTTCTGGAGTGCCACATATGTCCGATCCAGTGAGTTCCACCAGTATTTTATTTATTATTCACTGAAAGTTATCTACTTTGTGGTGTCTGGAGACCTGCACAGGCCAGAGCAGGTAAAGATAGCTGGAGCAGTTTGGATTTGACTTTCAGATCCAACCTTCTGCCATCTTCTTCAAGAACAGTCAATGTTAAAATTCCATTTTCCCATGTTCAAAATTACATCCATTGCCATTATATCTCATCGTCCCTTGGAAAGTTTATGAAAATTGTGTCACCTAACCCTGTTTTGAGTTATGTTGTGTTTTGCTCATGGAACTGCAAAAAAAAACGCATTCTGGACTTGGCCACTATACACCAGAAGCACTATAGCACAGAAACAAGCCTATCTCCTCCATGCCAGACTATAATTCTGCCTAGTCCCATTAACCTGCACATGGACCGTAGCCCTCCATATCATCCCATCCATGGACCTTAACAAACTTTGCTTAAATGTTGAAAGTGAACTCACATCCACCAACCTGCAAATATCAGAGGCGCCTGAACAGCTGCCATGTTGGGATTGCACTGGATTAGCTTTTGAAAGTTCCCTTTCAATTTTTGACAATGGCAGCTTTGGATTTTTGGAAAGCAGTAAAAATCTAAATTAATGTCATTGCAGACTAGGTAACTCTTGTGCGTATAATACAGACAATCTCCACATTATAGCTGTTCAGATTACAGGAATTCATTCTGTGAAAATTATGCACGTGAAATTTATGTGAGGAAGAAGTAATTAAATTAACAGAAATAAGAGAAAATCTGCAGAAGCTGGAAATCCGAGCAACACACACAAAATGCTGCAGGAGCTCAAAAGGCCAGGTAGCGTCTACGGAAAAAAGTACAGTCGACGTTTCGAGTCGAGACCCTTCGGCAGGACTGGAGAAAAAAAATGAGGAGTAGATTTAAAAAGTGGGGGGAGGGGAGAGAGAACCACCAGGTGACAGGTGAAACCAGGAGGGGGAAGGATGAAGTAAAGAGCTGGGAAGTTAGTTGATGAAGGAGATACCACTGTGTCCGGTGCTCCCGGTGTGGCCTCCTGTATATTGGTGACACTCGACATAGATTGGGAGACCATTTTGCCGAGCACCTACACATGCACCAGAAGAAGTGAGATGTCCCAATAGCCACCCATTTTAATTCCATTTCCCATTCCCTTTCCGGTATGTCAATCCATTGCCTCTTCTACTGTCGCGATGAGGCCACACTCAGGTTGGAGGAGCAACACCTGATATTCTGTCTGGGTAGCCTCCGATCTGATGGCATGAACACCGATTCCTCGAACTTCTAGTAATGTCCACCCTCTCACCCCTCCCTCACCATTCTCTCACCTTATCTCCTTGCCTACCCATTGCCTCCCCCTTTTCTTTCCTCCATGGCCTTCTGTCCTCTTCAATCAGACTCCTCCTTTTCCTGCCCTGTATCTCTTTCACCAATCAACTTCCCAGCTCTTTACTTGACCAATCCCCCCAGTTTCACCTATCACCTAGTGTTTCTCTCTCCCCTTCCCCACCTTTTAAATCTACTCCTCATTTTTTTTCTCCAGTCCTGCCAAAGCACAGATCTTTGCATTAGAGTAAATCACAATAGTCTTTATCCAGGAATGCATTCCACTTCCTCTGTAACACAGTGGTGACCAATACACAAAATGATTGATAAAAGTATTAGGTCTAATGAAGAAATAAAGAACCTGCATTCTTCTAGCACTCTCCATGTCCTTTTCAGGAAATGTCCTAATAGATAATAGAATGCTTTGAAGTGTGGTTATTGTTATAAACTAAGAAATGACAGAGAAAATGGTTGCCAGAGTGATAATGACAAAGCTATTGAGTATGAATAGTGCTGAGTGAGAACTAAACATTGACCAAGAGGGTGAGGTTACCTTCCAGATACTTTACAACAATGCACTACAAATAGTTGCATTGCTGTGGAAAAGCAATAGGAGTTTAATACCCCATTTGAAAGATGGCACCTCTGTCACTACTGCGTACTCTCAGTCCTGCATGGCAGTGCTAGTCTAGTCTTTTTCCTGTGTTGATTCACCCTGAAGCTAATGTCATTTCCCCACCACAGTTTGTGCAGTTAATGATGTCATTTTATTCCCAGAATGGCCGATAATGCAACAAAATGTTGTGATTAATAGCGTGTTCAATGAACACACATTTCAACAATGCTGAAGACAGTGGAACCTGTATGATGTGAAATATTCCTCAGAGGTATCATTTTGATGTCGAAAATCATCTCTTGTAATTTTTATTTCTATGAAACTTCATTGCCGGCAAACCTTGGAACAGGTTGAGAATTCTATTGCATCACAAAGCTGGGGCTGAGGCTGAAGCCCCCTCTCACTAAACCAACCGTGCCCCTCAACCTCTTATATTCCACCCTCCTGTTCCTATTAGTTTCTGTTGCCCCTCCACTCAAACCTTTGAACATATCTCCATTTTAGCTTCATGGAGAGGTGACTTTTACAGCACTGATCCAGTTACCTTGAATCAGAGTTTGTTTTCTGCTGTTGTGTTTGCTGCCTACCTAATAAGCAACAGTATGTGTGAAACAGATTGGGATTTATATTCCTTAAAAGGGATAAATCAGAACACCACTATCTCAAGGCAGATGTCCCAGTTTTATAGTTGCTTTTGATGACATCCAATTTGGCATTTAAACCCACAGCACACATCTAGAGCAAGAAAAATGAGTAAAATCCAATTTCCAGGCCATTGCTTCCATAATTAAAATTAATAAGAAGCAGAGGAACTTTTAGAGAGATGAAGGATGAGGGGCCTCGGCCTGAACTATGCTGGGACCAGGGTTTGGTGAATTGCAATACTAGAACTGTAGAAACTAAATAGTAGGGAGGGAGTGAGTTCAACAGCTTGGAAAAGTATAGATAAAGTAAAAGGAAAGGAGAGTGCAGGAGAGGTTATGGAAGTCTAAAGAATTTTTTTAAAAGTGAGACAAAAAGTTTAGGAAGGGATAAGAATTTAACTTCAGGCAACATAGAGACAAATTGAAAAGGGTGGTGGATACAGGACTGCAGATGTTATAATTGAATGCACACAGTGTATGTAATAAGGTAGATGACCTTACAGTGCAATTAGAAATTGGCAGATAAGACATTGTAGGCATCACTGTGTCATGGCTGAAGCTTAACATCCAAAATACACATCATACCAAATGGACTAGTAGGCAGGCAGATGGTGTGAGATAGATCTAAAATAAAAGAAATGAAAACAAATCCTTTGAAAGAAGAGTTTAGAAGATGTAGAATCCTTGTGCAAAGAGTTAAGAAACTGCAAGGATAAAAGAAAACCTTGATGGGGGTTACATACAGACCTACAAACAATAGACAGGATCTGGGGTGTAAATTACAACAAGAGATTAAAAAAAGGCATGTATAAAAGACAATGTTATGATGGTCATGGGGGATTTTAATATGCAGGTAGACTGGGAAAATCAGTTTGGTGCTGGATCTCAAGAGAAGGGATTAGTAGTTGCCTATGAGATGCTTTTTAGAGCAGCTTGTGGTCAATCCCACTCGGGTAAAGGCAATTCTATGTTGGGTGTTGTGTAATAAAACAGATTTGATTAGGGAATTTATAGTAAAGGACCTTTAGAAGGCAGTGATCACAACATGAGAGAATTCATCCTGCAGTTTGAGAGGGAGAAGTTAAAGTCAGATGTATCAATATTACATTGGAGCAAAAGGATCTACAGAGGCATGACGGAGGATCTGGCCAAAGTTAATTGAAAGGAGACACTAGCAGGGATGATGGTAACGGCTGGAGTTTCAGAGGGCACAAGATTGATACATTACATTTCAAAGAAGAAATATACTAGAAAAAGCCTCCAGAAAAGATTCAGAGTCAGAATCAGGTTTATTATCACCGACGTGTGACATGAAACTTTTTAACTTAGCAGCAGTTCAATGCAATACATAATATAGAAGAGAAAACAATAAATAAAATAAAAATAATAATAATAAATAAATAAATTACAGTATATGTATATTGAATAGATTTCAAGGGTTCAATGTCCATTTAGAAATCAGATGCCAGAGGGGACGAAGCTGTTCCTGAATCTCTGAGTGTGTGCCTTCAGGCTTCTGTACCTCCTACCTGATGTTAACAGTGAGAAAAGAGCATGCCTGAAGATGTCCTGGCTACTTTGTAGGCTAGTACCCGAGATGGAGCTGACTAGATTTACAACACTCTGCAGATTCTTTAGGTTCTGTGCAGTAACCCCTCCATACCAGACATTGATGCAGCCTGTCAGAATGCTCTCCATGGTACATTGAGAGAAGTTTTTGAGTGTATTTGTTGACATGCCAAATTTCTTCAAACTCTTAATGAAGTATAGCCGCTGTCTTGCCTTCACTATAACTACACCGATATGTTGGGACCAGGTTAGCCCTCAGGGATCTTGATACCCAGGAACTTGAAACTGCTCACACTCTCCACTTCTGATCCCTCTATGAGGATTGGTATGTACTCCTTCATCTTACCCTTCCTGAAGTCCACAATCTGCTCTTTCGTCTTACTGACGTTGAGTGCCAGGTTGTTGCTGCGACACCACTCCACTAGTTGGCATATTTTGCTCCTGTACGCCCTCTCGTCTTCATCTAAGATTCTAACAACAATGGTTGTATCATCAGCAAACTTATAGATGGTAATTGAGCTATGCCTAGTCACACAGTCATGTGTATACAGAGAGTAGAGCAGTGGGCTAAGCACACACCCTTGAAGTACGCCAGTGTAGATCCTCAGCGAGGAAAATATGTTATCACCAATTCACACAGACTATGGTCTTCTGGTTAGGAAGTTGAGGATCCAATTGCAGAGGGGAGTACAGAGGCCCAGGTTCTGCAACTTCTCAATCAGGATTGTGGGGATGATGGAATTAAATGCTGAGCTATAGTCGATGAACAGCAGCCTGACATCGGTGTTTGTGTTGTCCAGGTGGTCTAAAGCCATGTGGAGAGCCATTGAGATTGTGTCTGCCGTTGACCTATTGTGGCGATAGGTAAATTGCACTGGGTCCAGGTCCTTGCTGAGGCAGGAGTTCAGTCAAGACCAACCTCTCAAAGCATTTCATCACTGCCGATGTGAGTGATACTGGGCAATGGTCATTAAGGCAGCCAACATTATTCTTCTTGGGCACTGGTATAATTGTTGCCTTTTTGAAGCAAGTGGGAACTTCCACCCATAACAGTGAGAGGTTGAGAGTGTCCTTGAATACTCCCGCCAGCTGGTTGACTCAGGTTTTCAGAGCCTTACCAGGTACTCCATCTGGACCTACTGCCTTACGAGGGTTCACTCTCTTTAAAGACAGTCTAACATCGGCTTCTGAGACAGAGATCACAGGGTCATCAGGTGTAGCAGGGATCTTCACAGCTGTAGTTGTGTTCTCCCTTTCAAAGCGTGCATAGAAGGTGTTGAGTTCATCTGGTAGTGAAGCATCACATCATTCATGCTATTGGGTTTCGCTTTGTAGGAAGTAATGTCTTCCAGAGTTGTCGTGCATCTGATGTCGCCTCCAACCCTGTTCAAAAATGTCTCTTCACCCTTGAAATAGCCCTCCACATATCATCCCTGGTTTTCTGGTACAGGCCTGGGTCACCAGATAGATAGATAAGTAGACATATAGATACACACACACACACACACACACACACACACACACACACACACACTCACACACACACAGTATACAATATAATTGCAAATATTATAAATATTATATAAACATCCACAGCCTAGCAAATTTAAAATTCTTCCATTCAGGCCTGAAGTTTTAATCACTGCAGAGGATTTCTTACTCTTGTGGGAAACCATATTTATGGTGAGAAACACTTTGACCTCTTCTTCCATTTCCATCTGTAGGTAGGCCTTAGCTACTGCAAGTCCACTTTGCTGAAGTGTTTCCCTCCAGAAAGCTTTGCAAAGATATCCTCTGTCCTGGGCAAAGGGATTGATCTACTTTCAGTACTGGTTTGATGGTGACCTTAAATTCACCACAGATCATCTTGGCTTCTGGGATCACTAGTGTTGCTCCATTCAACCTTGCAAAGAATTCCTTCAGCCTCCATATGAATGAGCTCACTGGCTACTTTATCACAGATGGTATAAGGAACTGGAAAGGCTTAGTAAAACATGGGTGCAGCATTTTCTTTTAACGCTACTTTACCTCAGATATGTTGCCATCCTTGAACACTGCTGTGACATCATCCAGTACCCTTCTCAATTCACTTTCAAATTGATTCTGTTACAGGAGATGTAGCATTCAGATAGTGGATGGATCTCCAGTCAAGCTGTAGTTGTTTCAGCCAACCACACGCCCACAATGTTTGTCCTCCGTTTTTACCACCTGCAAGCCCAATATGGCTTGTTGTATTTCACTGTTACAAATGTCATTCCCACAGGCGTTATCTTTTCTACAGTATAAGTTCTTAGATGGATATCTGCTAATTATCTTTGAAAAGCTGTTCAAACTCATTTTGTGGTCCTGATGAAAGGTTTTGGCCCAAAATGTCGACTGTTTGTTCTTCCCCATAGATACAGCCTGAGCTCCTCCAGCATTTTTTGTGTGTTGCTTTGATTTTCAGCATCTGCAGATTTTCTCATTTGTCATTTTGTGGAATGACTAAAACAGCAGAGCCAGTGTCCAATTCCCATTCATTTCTGGTGTAAGCCATATTGCTTGTCTGTTGCTAGTTTTCACACTGTAAATCTCAAGGCTACACAATCCTATGTCACTCTCATCACTATCTGACTTTTCATCAACAACATGTGGAGTAATGCTCATTTTGAAACTAACATGACATTTTTCAATCAAGTTATTTTTGTCTGCCCGACATGCTCTTTAGATATATCCTACTTCGTGCATTTTCTACAAGATTTACCTTTAGCTGGTTCAGCACCACAATGTTGTGTCGAACCAGCTAAAAAGCAAATCAAAAGCACCCAAACACTAATTCCTCTTACCTACACCATGTCTATAACCCTCCATCTTCCTTACATCCATGTGCCAAATCCAAAGTGTCTCTTAAAAGCCTCTAATGTATTTCCCTCTACCACCATACTAGACAGTGCATTCCAGGTATCCACCACTCTCCGAGTGGAAAACTTACCCTCAAATCCCCCTTGAACCTTCAAAGCATGCCTCCTGGTATTAGACATTTCAACCCTGGGAAACAGAAACACTCTATCCACTCTATCTATGCCTCTCTTAATCTTTGTAAACCTCTATCAGATCTCCCCTTATCCTCCGACGATCCAGAGAAAACAGCTCAAGTTTATCCAGCCTATTGTGATAGCACATGCCCTCTAACCCAAGCAGCATCCTAGTAAACCTCTTCTGCACCCTCTCCAAAGCCTAAACATCCTTCCTTTCGTGGGGTGACCAGAACTGTACACAATACTCCAGATGTAGTCTAAGCAGAGTTTTATAAAGTTGCAACATAACATTCTGACCTTTGAACTCAATGCCTTGACTAATAAAAGCAAGCATTCCATAGGTCTTCTTAACTATGTTATTGACCTGTGTAGCCACTTTCAAGGAACTACGAACTTGGATTCCAAGATCTCTCTATTCAGCAACACTGTTAAAGATCTTGCCCTTAACAGTGTACTGTCTCCTTGTACTCCTCTGAGATTTTGCATGTAGCTAGAGGGGACACAATGATACTGGTCAAGGACCCAGCAATTTTGTCTCTCACCTCCTTCAATAACTTGTGGTATATTCCATCAGGCCCTGTCGGCTTATTCTCTTAATACTCATTACAAGGCCCAAGACTTCCTCCTCCTTGTTCTCTAAATGCCCTAACATATTTATACACTCAGCACTGATCTCCTGATCCTCCATATCCTTTCCTTGGTAAATACTGAAGCAAAGTACTCATTAAGTACCCAAACTCACATTCTCTGCATCTAAGCAAATATACCCCCCTTTATCCTTGAGTGGTCCCAACCTCTCCCAAGTTATCCTCTTACTCTTGATGTATGTATAGAGTGCCATGGGATTCACCTTAATCCTACTTGCCAAAGACTTTTCATGGCCCCTCCTGGCTTTCCTAACTCCCTTCTTTAGTTCTTTCCTGACTTCTTTATACTGCTCATGTGCTTCATTTGATCCTAACTACTGAAGATTTACACACTTTTCCTTTTCCTTCTTAACTAAATTCATCACCTCTGGATATCCAAGATTTTCTTATTTTTCCAACCCCTTCTAACAGGAACATACCTTTCCTGTATTCTGTGCAATTGATCTTTAAACATATCTGATGTGGTCTTGCCAGAGAAAAGGTGTTCCTAATTAATGCTTCTTAGTTCCTGCCCAATGCCCTCGTAATTTGCACTACTCCAATTTAAAACTCTTCCACAAAGACCATACCTATCCTTATCTGTAGCTATCCTGATAGTTAAGGGGTTACGGTCACTGTTCCCTAACAGGTCACCCTTTGAAAGGGCATTCACCTGCCCATGTTCATTACCTGACAAAAAGTCCAGTACAACCCTTCCTCTCGTTGGGCTGTCCATACACTGGTTTAAGAAATCTTCTTGGATACACTTAAGGAAATCAGCCCCATCTAAACCCTTTACACTAAGCAGGTCCCAATTTATATTAGGGAAGTTGAAATCCCCTATGACTACAACCCTATTATTTTTACACATTTCCTTAAACTGATTATATATCTGCTCCTCAGCAGCCCACTGGCTGTTAGGTGGTCTGCAATACAAACCTACCTGTGTGATTGCACTCTTCCTATTCCTGAATTCCACACAAATTGACTCTGAGCCTGATCCCTCCATTACGTCTTCACTGAATGAAACTGTGATGTTGTTCCTGATTAGTAATGCAACTCCAATCCCTCTTTTACTTCCTCCTCTATCTTTTCTAAAACTTCAAAAATCTGGTACATTAATCACCCTTTCTGCCCCTCTCTCAACCAAGGTTCAGTAATAGCTAGAGCATCGTAGTTACATGTACTGATCCACGCTCTAAATTCATCACCCTTCGCCATAATAATCCTAGCATTAACATATACACACCTCAAACTATCTGACCCATCATACCTGTTATTTCGATTTTACCTTTCAATACCTTCCCTGAAATCTACCTTCTGCTCCAATCCTTCCCCACTGATCTGCAGCCCTGGTTCCCAACCCCTGCAAAACTAGTTTAAACTCTCCCAAGTAGTATTAGCTAATCTAACAACCAGGGTATTGGTTCCCTTCCAGTTCAGGTGTAACCCAGAAAAGTTTCTCATGATCCAAGGACTTGAAACCCTCCCCCCTGCACCATCTCCACAGCCACTAATTCATCGATGCTATCACCCCATTCCTACCTGCAGTTGTCTGTGATACAGGGAGTGATCTGGAGATTACAAACATGGAGGTCGTTCTCCTCAGATTCTTTCCTAACTCTATATACTCACTGTGTAGGACCTCTTCCCCTTTTCTGCCCATGTCATTGGTGTCATTATGCACCAGGACCTCTGGCTGCTCCCCCTCCCCTTTGAGAATATCCTGCAGCCACTCCAATACACCCGGGAGGCAACACACCATCCTGGTGTCTTTTGAAGCCACAGAATCTCCTTTCTGTCTCCTAACACCCTTTCATTCCTGACTGCAACTCACTTGTGTATTTGACTGCTGTTTCCATTTATACAGCGATTTCAACTGCTCCTTTAAATGTGAGTTGTGCTTCAGTGAGTAGCCATTTTGAAAGCGTTCTTGTAATATGTCATAAACTAAATGATCTCTCAGTGCACCACTAAGCCCATTACTGAAATAACAATGCTCAGACAATCTCTTCAATTCAGCCATGTACACTGAAATGGACTTCCCCTCTTTTTGATTCCATTTATGAAACCTAAAGCATTCTGCAATCAACAATGGTTTCATTTCAAAATGTTCCTGCATTATTTTCATGATATCAGCAAAACTCATTTTGGCTGGTTTAGTTGGAGCAGCTAAACTACTAAGCAAATTGTATGCTCATTCACCTAATGCACTCCACATAATTGGAACCCACTTTGCATTAGCTGTTTCATTTGCTTCAAAATACTGCTCAATTCATTTCATATACAATATCCATTTATCTGTTGTGTTATGAGGCTATCTTTCCAAAGTAAACAGCCACTTCTGCTTTATTTATTTATTATTATTATCACCTAGTAATCACTGTTCATGAATTCACCCATTTTCAGCATTTTTTTTAACTCCCAAAGAAGCAATTGCTATGCTGGTTTTTTACTTGACCATTTCTCACTGTGATTTTTTAAAACTTGAACATCTTGCTGTACTTCTATATGTACTTAGTCAGCTCAGATCTGTCTAAAACTTCCACATTGCCACTCTTATGTCTTGTAACTCCAAAACATAACACTATTCAAAAGAAAAAAATGGGAGCCCAGGAGAACTTGGATGTTTCGTTCTTACTTTTCGTAAAAGCGAATTTATGATGTGGTGACATGATAATGTTTGCCATTCACGCACTTTTACATGTAACCCATAATGAATTATATAAAGAACAAACAATGCTTAATCAAACAATTCATTTACAATATTACTTAAATATTACTGAAATATTAAATATACAATAGAGCCAACACAGCTTCAATTATTGAATGGCCTATTAGGATATGTGAAACCCTGTCCCATACAAATTTATAAATGACAGGTGCTTCTATAAAGGATAAAGATGCCAGCTTTGTGGCTTTTAAGGATAACAAATGAAGCTTTCTTTAAGCAATCACTTTAAGGTTAATGTCCTTTCCCTTGTAAGATTGTCAAACAACAAAAAAGGGTAAAAACATGTTTCTCTCTCTTGGATATTTCTTACTATACATTGCTTCAGCTTTTCTCTTGCTTCCAACTTCACATAGTCTGTCAACACACAGATGGTTTCTCATCTCCTCTAATTTAATCGTTTGGACTCCTGTGTAACTACATTGATGGAATGAACTGTCAGAAAACATGTTAGTAGATCTGCAAACAGTGTGTTTATTGGGTCCAACAGCAGGCATGCGACAATTGTACTTGCCACAGCAATATAATAACAGTAGTAAAGTCTTCAGTGTACTTCGTCACAAAGATAGTTTTTGACATTGATCAAAAACCTGTTAATAATGACACATTAGTTGCTTGAACCTAATTTAGTGAAGCAGCATTGGACACCCACCACTCCTCTCCACCTCCCCCCCCCACATCAACATTGCACTCCACTTAGAGACTGCTATTATTAGTGATAGATCATAAAATAGAAACCTAATAATCTGTTACTCAATTATTCAGAAATCCAGTGGTTGGGCATTTGGGGCACCAGGGTAGGGTTTCACTAAACACACTAGGGTTCAGTGCCCCTGCTTTTAAACTCAGTGTAGCCCTGTTTTCTCTGGTGCCTTTGAACTCAAAGTATTTTGCTTCCTATGCTCCCTTTAAACTCACTGGGACTCCGTTTACAACATTTCTTTTAAGCTCATCTGGATCACTTGAGAACCTATTATACGATAGTGCAACATCTAAAAAGGTGAATTAAAATATGTTGAAATGTCATTAGGAGTAATATTCCATAGTCTGGAACTACAATTCAGTAGCACTAAAGTTCCAAAGGTGTTGGATTAATGGCGCTCCAACCTTTCCTTTTTCTTATGTTCTACTTTCTGTCAGAATCTTGTTTGATTTGTTAAGCCAACTATAAAATCCCCACCCCAAAGTTCTTATTAGGGCAGTTGTACACAGTGACACGCACAAACTGCTGGAGGAACTCAGCAGGCCAAGCCAGATTTACGGGAGAGTATACAGTCGACGTTTTGGGCCGAGACCCATCCTACAAAAGGGTCGCAGCCTGAAACGTCGACTGTACTTTTTTCCATAGATGCTGCCTGGCCTGCTGAGTTCCTCCAGCATTTTGTGTGTGTTGCTTTAATTCCCAGCGTCTGTAGAATTTCTTTTGTTTGTGAGTTGTACACAGTGGGCTGCTTCTAGATTAATTTAGAACATAGAACAATACAGCACAGTACCCTGCTATTGTATCTTGTACTACTTTAATGCATTGTTGTAATGAATTGATCTATAGGAACTGTATGCAAGACAAATGATTCACTGTATCTCAGTACATGTGGTTTTAAGAAATCAATTTGCCAATTTAATTTGAGCTCATCCTACTTCAGGAAGAACAAGGGACAGGGATCAAATCTCTCATGTTTGTTGTGCTTTTCCTCACAACGCAGACCTCCAGAAGGAACCCTTAAAAATCACAATATGGCCAGAGCAAATTAAATCTATAGCTGGAGCATTCTCTCCCTGGGACAGAGGAACGTGCAGAGGCTTCTGAAAAACACTGCGGGCAGAAGGCAGTATCCTTATGTGAAGGGCACAGATGGCAGGAGGCTGCCTGGAAGTATCTTCTATGAATGATGGCACTTTTGGGTCCCTTACTATTTGAATTCAAAAGCTGCATTGACCAAAAGTCATAGGTTTCCAACATGAAAGTAGTACCACACAGGAAAAGGCCCTTTCACCCAACCCATCTATGCTGACAAGATGCTGATCTAAACTAGTACCACTTGCCCATGTTGGTCTATATCCCTCTAAATTGCAGACATCCCACCTCTCCCAGAAGTTCCGGGAGTCTCCTGCATATTAATAGTGACTCCCTGATGCCCGCAAATTATATACAATGTCCTGGAAATTGATTTTTTTGAGAGCAAGCGTGAGAGAATGCGCGAGAAAAAGTGAGAGTGCAAGCGCGAGAGCGAGAAAGCAAGCGCGCGCGAGAGAGCGACCACGAGAGAGAGAGCAAGAGCAAGAGCGAGAGAGTTCCAAAAAAAGAAAAAGTAAAACGTACGTCACCCCAGACTACCCTAAAGTGTACCCCTGCCTAATAAGGGTCAAAATAATGACAGTGTTGCTCGCTGCACTGTTTGAAACAGTGACTTTTCTATTGCCCATGGTGGGTTAAAATGTAAAAGACATGTTGAGGTGAGTTTAACAGGTGTCATCCGTTCATTAGCATAGCTAACCTTATTTAAACTAGCTGGCCAGCTGCTAGGGAGCTACTCTATTGCAGACATCCCACCTCTCCCGGAAGTTCTGGGAGTCTCCCACAAATTGATGATGCTACCTCCCTGAAATGAGTTTTTGCAGGGTGGGATGTCTGAAATTGTTCTTATCCTTTCCAAACATCTACTCAATGTAGTTATTGTATCTGCCTCAATCTCTCCCTTAGCAGCTATTTTCAAATAGAGAACACGTATCACTGTAAGACAAATATGGTGCAAGATCTCATCAGAAATGATTTTGAGTCTTGCACTAAAATTGACATTGTTTAAGCAAGATGACCAGCAGAATTCATTAAGTGCCTTCCAAAATTCCATACATTATGAATGACTGGCATCAGATTAATCCTAATCAGTTACAAACACCTTCTCAAAAACTTTTACAAGATTTTGTAATACAGTTTAATTACATGAAAACAGGCCTTTGGGCCTAACCCATCCATGCCAACCAAAGTGTGCTCCTGGTTTATTCCCTTTTGTCTGTATTTGGCTCATATTCTTCTAAACCTTTCTTATCCATGAGTATTTTAAATATCCTAACTGGAATCCGGAATTGGATCAAACTGCTCTACACAGACATCCGTAGTGCAGTCCAGGTCAACGGGTGGGAAACAGACAGCTTCCCCATCAGGTCTGGGGTCAGGCAGGGCTGTCCCCTCTCCCCTGTCTTGTTTGTCTGCTACATAGAACCCTTTGCGGAAACTATCAGGAGGGATGAGGGCATAAGAGGGGTGATGCTGCCAGGCAGTGGAGGGACCCAAGTGAAAACCTCCCTGTACATGGACAACATCACCATCTTCTGCTCTGATCCAAGGTCAGTTCGCAGGTTGATTGGCATCTGCGAACAGTTCGAGCTAGCATCGGGGGCCAAGCTCAACCGCACGGAGAGCGAAGCCATGCTCTTCGGCAACTGGCCCGACCGATCCAACATCCCCTTCACCATCAGGTCTGACCACGTGAGGGTGTTGGGGATCTGGTTCGGAGGGGCTGAGGCGTGCAACAAGAACTGGCAAGAGCAGACTGCCAAGGTGAAACAGAAACTGGGACTGTGGGGAGGGTGCTCCCTGTCGATAACGGGCAAGAACCTGGTCATCAGGTGTGAGGTGCTCTCAGGGCTGCTGTACTTGGCGCAGGTCTGGCCCGTCCCCCACTCCTACAGCTCGGAAATCACCTGAGCAGATTCGTCTGGGGATCCAAGATGGAGCGGGTCAGACGGACCGTCATGCACAAGTCCCTGGACAACGGGGACAAGAACGTCCCCAATGTCGCCCTCACCCTGATGGCCAGCCTCATATGTGGCTGCATCAGGTTGTGTGTAGAACCCAGGTATGTGGGCACCAAGTTCCACTATGTGCCCAGGTTCTACCTGTCACCCTGGCTATGAAGGATGGGTCTGGCCCCACTCCCGCGCAACGCCCCAGTCAGCTGGTCGTTGCCGGCATACCTGTCCTACGTAGAAAAGATTCTTCCAGGACAACACCTTTGACCACAGGGCCACCAGGCAGTAGTTGTCACGTAATGTCCTGCAGGCACTGCAGGAGAAGGACGTGATGGACTCAGTGGGATGGTTCCCCGAGCGGACCGTCCAGTTCATCTGGCAAAATGCCTCATCGCCAGATCTCACCAACAGGCACCAAGACCTCGCCTGGCTGACGGTGAGAGGGGCCCTCCCAGTCAGAGCCCTCCTGTACTCCCGGAATGTCGTCCCCGCACCCCACTGCCCACGGGAGGACTGCAGTGAGGAGGAGTCTGTGACCCACCTCTTTGCACACTGCCAGTTCGCAAAGAGGGTGTGGGCTAGTGTCACGTTTTATCCCCAGCAGCTGCGTAACAGAGGACTCTCTGATATACGGGCTGTTCCCGGGGACGCACACGGAGACCAACATCCGGTGCTGCTGGCAGATCATCAACTCGGTGAAAGACGCTTTTTGCTCGGCCCGAAACTTGATGATCTACCAGCACATGGAGATGTCCGTGGGAGAATGCTGCTGACTGGCACATTCTCGGCTGCAGGAGTACGTGCTGAGGGACGCACTGAAACTTGGTGCAGCCACCGCAAGGGCCCGGTGGGGAAGGACCACAGTATAGGTTTCTTCACCCATGGGAGTGGGGGGGGTCGGGGGTCGGGGGGGCGGGGAGTATACCCCTCAACAATGATGTGGTAAGGTGAACAACTGGAGTGCCACGTGGATGGCCATAAGTACGGATGTGTACTGATTATAATGGAAATGTATGTAACGGATGGAAAGTTATTGAATGGTTTATTGTATATAATTTTACTTTTGAATAAAGTATATTTTGAAATAAAAAAAGCTGTACTCACCTCTATCACTTCCTCTGGCAGCTTGTCATATATATCTACTGACCTCCATATGCAAAACTGTGGACCATCTGGATAACAGGAACACATACAGTATGCTATTGTTTACAGTTTGCCGTTCAACACAATCATCCCATCCAGACTTATCATCAATCTTCAAGACCTGGGCCTCTTTCTTCCCTCTGTGACTGGCTCCACAACATCTTCGCCAGTAGACCTCAGTCACTGAGGATTAATAACAGCATCTCCTCCTAGCTGACCAACAGCACAGGTGTACCTCAAGGTTGCATGCCTTACCACCGCCCCCCCACCGCTCTACTCCCCATGTACACATGACAGTGCAATATCAGCTCCAATGCCATATCAAGACTGACTGATGACACCACTGTGGTTGGACAAATTGCAGAAGATGATGAATCAGGTTGCAGGGCCAATATAGAACATCTGGTTTAGTGATGCAGCAATAACAATCTTTCATTCAATATCAGTAAAACTAAAGAGCTGATTGTTGACTTCAGGAAGGGGAAGTGGCCACAAACGTGCATTGGGAGTCTGCATTGGGAGACCAGCAGTAGAGAAGGTTTGCAGCTTTAAATTCCTGGGCAAGTAACATATCAACGATCTGTCCTGGGCCTAATACATAGATGTAATCATAAGTGTAAGGGGTTTCTTCTTTTATGTTACTGCGAAGGCTAACAAAATGGCTTCTTTGTTATGTTATAATTAAAATGGCTTTTCTGTAATAATAACTGCGATGTAAGGTGTTCTTTCTCTCTCTCTCTGCTTGTTTGGGTTATATTATTGATAAGAGGAAGAACAAACCAATTGGGATAGATGTTATTCTTTCTTGTGTGTCTGTAAGCTATTGTGTTTCGCAGGCTTTGAGGCAGAAGGCGCGATGGGGACAGAGAGAGGAGACGCGATTCTGTGACCCTGGGTGGCAGGACCAACCCTGAGCAGGAGTCCGAGGCCCAGGGTCTTTGGCGTGGAGTGGAGACGAAGACAGACTCGTGTGGAGCATCTGGTTGACCACCGTGGTTGGTCCCAGGTGGTGGGTCGAGGGGTTGGAGGGGATCAAATGGTGGAAAGAAGACTCCGTTAATTGGGTTCCAACTGTTGTGCACGAAGTGATTGAACTTTGATAAATTTGGCACCTTTTATTTTCCTTTTATATTTTATCTCTATTAATTACATAGTTCCAGTAAGATCTGTAAAGTGTAATTATTTAATTGCATATGGTGTATTGTCTGTTATTTGGCGGGGTGGGGTACAATCACACAGCATCTACACAAACTTGATTACCCAGTTTGGCGGGGCCGAAGGCTGCTCCTCCTAGACGAAAGCGAGCTGAGCAAGCCTGAGGCTTATTGGGGGCTACACAAGGAATGAGGGCCAGTATCTTTGCTTTCTGAGAAGGCTCAGGCAGTTTGGCACGTCACTGAACACTCCAGCAGTCTTCTACAGATGCATTTTTGAACATATTTTGATTGGTTACATCATGGTTTGATATGGCAATTCAAATATGCAGGAACATAAGAAGTTACAGAGATTAGTGGACTCAGTACAAAACATCATGGACATATCCTTCCCCACCACCAGCACTATCTACATGATGCACTGCCTCAAGAAGGCAACATCTATCAAATATCCCCATGATCCAGGCAAGGGCACTATCTCGCAGCTACAAATGGGCAGGAGGTAAAGAAACCTAAAGCCCCACATCACAGGGTGAGGAACAGGTTCTTGAACCATGAGGCACGTCCATAATCACTGCAACAATATAATCTCTTTGTTCAGTTTGCACTATCTTTTTTGTTCTAATTGTTTTTCTTATAAACACATTGTATCATTTATGTTTTTCTTGCGAATGCTCCTTTTATAATGCTATGCACCTGTGATGCTGCTACAAGTAAGTTTTTTCTGCACCTGTCCATACATAAACTTATACATACAATAAACTCAAATTTGACTTTGACTTTGAAATGGTTGCCCCGCAAGTCCCTTTTAAACATTTCCCCTCTCAGCTTAAGCATATGCCCTCTAGTCTTAGACTCTCCTACCATCATATCCAGTGTATATCTCATATGATTTTATAAACCTTTATTAGATTACCCATCAGCTTCCTTCACTACAAAGAAAACAGACTTAGACTATCCAGTCTCTTATAACTCAATCCTTCCAATTTTGACATCTCTGCTCAGTGGTTTTTGGGCTTGCTTTCTTAAAAATTGGGTTATTCGGGTTGCTTGCTTTGTGACTGCCTATAAGCAGGCAAATTTCAAGGTGTATGATTTACATATTCTTTGATAATAAATGTGTTTTGAATTTTGGAATGCCTATCAATCCATTCTGCACCCTCTCTAGCCTGCTTACATCCTTCCTACATTACGATGACCAGATCTGCACATAATAGTCCAGGTACTGACTTGCCGACATCTTGTACACCTGTAATACAATGTCCCAACTCTTGATCTTGGTATAACCTTGTTGTTGTGAAGATTTTTGCAGATCTAGCAAAATTTGATCATTTGGGTGGATTTAGAGGTGCAGTTCTGTAAAGTTTCTTTATCTGCACATACTACACACTTTAGAAACTTAACACAATGTCAAAAGAGTCCCACATCACAGCCCATTGAGGGTAAATGTAGAACCATGGCTCTGTAATTGCTCTTCATCAAGAAACCTTTGTGATTGTCTTATTGTATCATCAAGTGTATTTTATTTTCAAGTGCCAGGAACAAAGCACATCAGTGCATTAGAACAGAAGGTATAATAGCACCACTTCCATCTCTCACTCAGACAGGTCACCTGCTGTTCCTTATAGCACTCTTAGGTTAAATTGTTCACTGAAAGCCTTTCTAGCCACTCTTTATCATCAAGAACAATACCTGTCTTTGTGTAAAATGTCAAACACCATAGCAAATTATTGTTAAAAGCTAATCACCAAATCCCATTGATGTGTAAGTCTGAAAGATGATCTAAAGGACAAAAAAGTGGGAACTAGTTCTCATTAAGAGGCATTGTAATCTTTACCTGCCAAATAAATAGAGAGAAAAATTGCTATTACATTTCTGATTGGTCTTTCCTGCAATACATTTGCACAAAGTAGAATCCACTTATTCTTTCTAAATAAACACGGGGACAGCAGTAGCATCAGTAGTAAGGTTTCACATGTTGCAAGCAATGTTTGAGAGCTGGTCATGTAATTTTCATTGTCCATGGAATGTCCTGGAGCCTGCAGGAGTTAGAAATTCACCTCAGTGATTGAAGTGTGAACAGTCAAGCAAGCATTTTAAAAATACCCTGAAAAATCCCTGCACATTGTAAAAAGATGCAAGAAGTGAGTAAAAGGAAAATATATTACTGTATTTCTAAATGGTTGGTGGATCACAGAGTGGGAAGTTAGAAATATTCATGCAAGATATTTCATGGAAGGAATTATTAGAATTTCGTTTACTACCAGAAGTAACTGTTGAAGCAAAGCTGATTGTGACATTTCAGAGGGATTAGATCAGCATTTGAGGGAAAAAATGGTAAAGGTTGTCAAGGATGATATGAACATTGGATTGAAGTTTAACAGCCCATGGCCGGGATGGTAGCTGCTCAGACACGATAAGAATATAATACAAAAGAATTAGGTGCAGGCGTAGACATACGGCCCTGAGAGCTACTCCACTATTCACTAAGTCATGGCTGACGCTGTGCCTCATCACTTTTCTGCCTAATGGCAACATCCACTACCTCCATTAATGCTGAGCCTTTCAGCTTTGAATATACTCAGTCACTAAACATTCACAGCCACCCGAAGAGGATTCCAAATATTTACAACTCTCTGCTGGAAGAACCTCTTCAGTCCTAAATGCTCTCTTAACACTACGCTATTCTCTAGTGGAGGCATGGGAATCTGCAGGTGCTGGAACTTAGAGAAACCACACAAAAATAGCTGAAGGAACTCAACAGGTCAGGCAGCTTCTGTGGAAATAAATGGACAGTCAACATTTTGGGTCTATTCCCTGGTACTAGATTCTCCTGCCTCTTTATTCGAAATGAGTCAAATGAACCCCTTTGTTTGCTGAAAAACCATTCATGTCTGTACCATAAGCTTCTTACAGGAGTCTTCACAGAGGATCAATGGAAGGGTGCAGGATGGGACTTAACATTCAATGTGGGAAGTGTATTTGCAAGGCACCCAATATAATGGACACATAAGCACTCTTTTGTCTGTAAAATGGGTGCACCACCAACCTAGACTGAGCTGCCTGTGCACATGAAATAAGAGAAGCTCATGCACAGCTGCAAAATGCAACCTAGAAGAGTAACGACATGTTCGCCTCTCCCTTAAGGAGCCTACATTTCAATGCAAGGGATTATTTCAATGAAGCATTTATTTCCACAAATAACTGCTGAAACAGAGATGATCATAAGAATTCAAAGGAACTACATCCCCATTTAAAGGCAAATATTGCTGACATTTGCAAGGATAGAGTATACATGGTGTAGGAAGTTGTAGCCCCATTACAGAGACTGAAGCTGCAGAGCATGAGAAAGAATGTTGTACATGGTCAGACCTCAACAATGAACATCAGGAACATACTTTGGCCTTGGGTAGGACAGTCTATCAACAGGATTCAAATGAATAAATGATGTAATTGGATGAATTTTAAGTTTAGAAGGTGTAAGGGTGGTTAAACGGGGTGTGCTGGTGTCATTTTCAAAACCTTTGCAAAAATTTGTTAGGATGGAAATGATTTTGGTAGAAATTCCACAACCAGAAGTTTTAAATATAAAATCAGAGGCAGGACTTTAGATACAACACCGGGTCATGTCATCTACAGAAATTATCTGATGACTCACCAATAGTTGGGTGTATAAAGGGAGGATGGGAGGATGAATATAGGACCCTGGTGGAGGACTTTGTCAAATAATGCAAACTGAATCACCTGCAACTCAACATCAGTAAGACAAAGGAGATGGTGATGGACTTTAGGAAGACTAAGCCTGCACTGCTCCCTGTCACTACTGATGGTGAGGACATGGATGTGGTGAGGACTTACAAGTACCTGGGCTGCACCTAAATGACAGACTTGAGGAGTGGAGCACCAACACAGAGGCTGTGTACAAGAAGGGCCAAAGTTGCCTCTACTTCCTGAGGAGACTGAGGTCCTTTGGGGTATGCAGGTCTCTCCTTCAACTGTTCTACCTGTCTGTTGTCGCCAGTACAATCTTCCATGTGGTGGTGTGTTGGGGCAATGGCATCAACACGGGTGATGCCAACAGGCTTAATAAACTGATTAGAAAGGCTGGCTCTGTCATAGGAGTCAAACTGGACACACTGGAAGCTGTGGTAGAACAAAGGACCCTACAGAAAATCCTGGCAATTCTTGACAATGTTTCTCACCCTCTGCATGCCGCCTTGCCTGAACAGATGAGCACTTTTAGTAACTGACCAAGACAACTGCGCCACTTCAAAGAGTGCTATATGAGGTCATTTTTACCCTCGGCCATTCGGCTCTATAGCCAGGGAAGTGATGACTCCCTCCTGTTAGACTGTTCGTGGTAATTTATGTTTTATTCTTTCTACTTCTCTACTAATATTTATATCTATGAACTTGTAATGCTACTGTGACACTGTAATTTCCTTTGCAATCAATAAAGTGTCTATCTTTGCAGTGAATTTGATCACATGGAAATGGAAACCAGGAGTTCTTTCCAAATAGTTTTCCCACCAGACCAAATACATTCCACTGTTTTGCTCTTAGGTAGAATCGTGCCAGAGCAATGAAGGATTGCAAATGTTACAGTACCATTCAAAAAAGGAACAAGGTATAAGTCCAGCATGGATTTGTTTGGCTAATGTGACTGAAGTCTCTGATGAACTGATGTTCAAAGTATATTTATTATCTAAATATATATACTATATGCAACCTTGAGATCCGTCTCCTTACAGGCAGCCACAAAACAAAGAAACCTAATAGAAATCATTAAAAAAGAACTGTCAAACATCCAGTGTGCAGAAAAAAACCAAATCATGCAACAATAAAAGTAAGCAAGTAACCTTCAGAACAGAAGTTCATGAAAATGAGCCCACAGCCACAAAGCCAGTCATTAATGCAGTGATTCAGGAGCCTGTTAATTGCAGGCCACAGCCTCAGTTCAGTTCAGGGAGGAGTAAACCTCATGGAGCTGAACCGGTCCATTCCTCACTTCTGGCCTCGACATCCTGACCAATGCAATCTGGCAGTGTTTAAATCATCCAGACCAAATATAGGTCCTTGGTCTCAGACCCAGGCCCTGCCTCCTCAATTCGGCCCGTAACTGACCTTTCCAATTCTGTGCGGTACTTAAGTTGATCAAACCTCGGGCCTTTCCTTGCTCCTGGACTTGGGCCCAGGCCCCACCGCCTCACCTCTGTTCTGCCTCATCGAATCACCTCCAAGTCCGCTCCAGCAATTGCCAAACATTGGATTATTCTCTGCTCCTGGGCCTGGGCCTGGGCCTGGTCCCTGCCGCTTCAATTTGACCCAAAAAAAAACAACGCTGCAACCATCCTGCACCTTTGAGACTTCAGTTCACATCTCAAAAATGTCAGCTCGTACAGGTGGTTCAAAAACCCAACCCCAAAAAGGAAATTACAGGCTATTGATTGCAGTGATTGTTTACCAGAAAAGAAGTGTGATTAACAAAGTAATCAGTACTAAAGTCAATGTGTACATTGACTTTCAAAATTCCACATAAATGACACATGAGCAAAATTAATAACGTCCTAAACAATGGTGGTTACAAGTGACTGATTACCTTAGGGAAAGCATTGGGACCGTTGATCTTTATGATGTAAAAATAATGGCCTGGACTTTGTTTCAATAGCTAGATAACAGAACATCAGAACCAGATGTGACATTATTGAAAAATCTGTTGTATAATCAAAACATACTACCTGTAAGATAGTGGCAGGAGATTCAATTTTGTGCTATCTTAAAAGTTCAAATGGATTCAGGAAACCACACACTAAAGTCAATAAAATTGGTATTTCTGAAAGGATGCAAGAGAATTGTTGATCAAACATAATCTTCCAGGATGTGTTATAAAATAATACAGAGGCAGGTGCAAGAAATATTTACACAGGCAATACAAAACCTGAACGGAAATGCATATCAATAGAGACTGAACGGGCTGTACTTTGTTTTGAAAAGGAAAGGCTGTAGAGTGGCCTGATAGAGATCTTTATGCTTAAGTAAGGTTATGATAAGGTAGACTCAAAAAAACTTGTAGTAGATATCTGATTGATCATAAATATAACCTTGACATTTATTAAATAATTTCGAGGCAACACCCTTATCCAGAGAATGGCCTAAACATAGAAAATTTATGACAAGGAATATTCAAGATGAACAGCATAGTGGCAGTTCTGAGGCCCAGATAAAAATATGATGAAGAAATAATTGGAAAGATATTCTGTGGAGAGCAAAAGAGGGAGACTCCACTGATTATAAATCTGCGATACCTATATGGCCTATTTCTGTAATAGAAACATAGAAACCTACAGCACAATACAGACCCTTCGGCCCACAGTGCTGTGCCGTACATGTACTTACTTTAGAAACTGCACAATTTTTAAAACGGTAATTTCAAATGGAGTTGGATAAATGTTTGAAAGAGAAGGAAATGTAGGGAGCCATGGGGAATGAACAGGGAAGAAGGCTGCAATGGATAAAGATATGGCTTCTACCGAGTAGGTCAAATACATTCCTTCAGTACCAGTTAGTTGATGCCATGAATCTTTGGAAAAGTTCTTGGTGGACTTCTGAAATGTTCTGGATTTCACTGATGGTTTAGAAACTAGAATTAGGCCTAGTAAATGGACCTGATGTTGATTTTCAATATAATATCACTGAAAAACAGAACAAGTTTAAGAAGCTGAAAGCACACTTTTCTTATGCATTTGCAACACATACTAGTCTCTACCCACAGTGCTCGACATTGTCCACAGTAATTTGGCCTGCCACCACTAATGCTGGGTAGAATCCCTTTGCTTCAGAGCTTGTATATGAAATGTAGTAGCAGTAAGCTGCAGTAACTCTGAGCTTTCAGTGACATCGCTGAGAGAAACTGATAGCTAGTTACCTTTATTCCGGCTGAGTCCTGATATGGAGTTTTGATCAACAGGTCTGTCCCCTCCCACCTCCCCCTCACCCCACCCACCACACCCATAACAGACATTGCTCAGCCTACTGAGTCTCTCCAGGAAGTTGTTTGCTGCTTGGGATTCCAATGTCTGCAGTCTCTTCTGCCACCATCTGAATCCTTCAGTGCCTTGCCTATTCAAGTGCCCATATAATTGTCTCCTAGACATTGTGATTACATTGATTCCACCACTTTCTCACCACAGTGGTGCAGCCAATGGTGCCACAGTCCCACAATGCCAGTGACCTGTGTACAATCCTGATGCTAGCAGTATGGAGTTTAGATTAGATTAGATTATGAGGACACTGAGTCCCCATTTATTGTCATTTAGAAATGCATGCATTAAAAGATGATACAACGTTCCTCCAGAATGATATCACAAGAAAACACAGGACAAACCAAGACTAAAACTGACAAAACCACATAATTATAACATATAGTTACAAGAGTGCAAAGCAATACCGTAATTTGATAAAGAGCAGACCATGGGCATGGTAAAAAAAAGTCTCAAAGTCCCGATAGCCTCATCATCTCACGCAGACAGTAGAAGGGAGAAACTCTCCCTGCCATGAACCTCCAAGCACTGCAAACTTGCCGATGCAGCATCATTGGAAGCACCTGACTGCAGCGGACTCTGAGTCCATCCGAAAACTTTGAGCCTCCGACCAGCCCCTTCGACACCAACCACCGAGCACCATCTCTGCTGAGCGTTTCGACCCTGCACTGGCGGCCGAGCAACAAGCAAAGCCGAGGACTTGGGGCCTTCTCCTCCGGAGATTCTGGACCACACAGTAGCAGCAGCAGCGAACAGGCATTTCAGAAGCTTCACCAGATGTTCCTCCATGCTCTCACGTCTGTCTCCATCAAATCAGGATTGTGCACGGCACCCTACTTGACAAATAACAGATATTCATCACTGGAGTGGCCGCTGCGTGCTGCGATGCACCGCCATCTTCCTTCTTCCTAAGTTTTTTCCTGCGACTGCTTGGGTTTCCTCCAAATGCTCCAGTTTCCTCCCTCATCCCAAAAACATGTCTAATTGGCCACTGAAATTTTCCATAGTGTGTAAGTGAGTGGTAGAGTTTGGGGAGAGTTGATAGGAATATGGAGAGAACAAAAATATGGGATTAGTATATATTGGTGGTTCATGGTCAGTGCCGACTCTATGAGCTAAAGAGTCCAGAGACTCTATGACTTTATGATTTGACAATGCATTCCAGGAGTAAGTTTCTGTTTAAAAAATGTCCTCATCAGATCCCTTTTAAATCAATTCTCTTACCTTAAACATACGGGCTCTTGTTCTATGTATTTTTTTTGTGTGTGACTGTATTTTACTGATATGTATGCTTGCTCTCTTATATGTGCTTCCTATCTTTTATGTGCTATGTGTGTCTTCTGCTGTGTATGACTGCTGGTACTGTGGTTTGGACCTCAGACCCAGAGTAACGATGTCTGTATTCATGTATGGTATGAAATTAAAACTGAACTTGTTTTTGATAGCCGTATCATGGGAAAAGGATTCAATTCACTCTATGTATGCCTCTTTGTGATGAAGATGTTTCAACAGTGCTTCTTGAAAGGAAGCACTTGGATCAAAAGCATTACCCAAAGATATTTGTTTATCGGTATATATGTTTATTTATTGTATCATGATTCACATGTTTGTTTCTGTTCCTGTCTTTGTACCACACACCCCTTCCCCTGATGTTTGCAGTTTCCTTGCTTTGTTCTATTTATGTTTACAGTGTTCAATTTAGCAGGCTTCCTACTGTTAGATCCAAAGAATAAAAATGTCTCAACTCTTAAAGCTGAATGTGCATTAAACCTTTTCCTGAGCACCCCCATCTCCTAATTACCGATCTCATTTCCCTAGGGTTACAGATTTACACAAGCACACTGTTCTTTGGAGCAAAATGCCATCTCTTCACTAGTTACTTGTCTGATCAACTGGCTACTTTAAAAGGAGGTTTGCTATTCAAAACAACTGCTGTATTAAATTTATCCCAAATTCAATGAAGACTTAATTAAAAATTTCCTTTTCTGACTGCACTGCAAATGAGGTTGCTTTCTTGTCCTCTTAATTGTCTGAAGCTAGAGAAGTGTGTGAAGCACTCTATTCCAAATTTGTAAGATTCTTGGCTGGGTTTATAATTCAAATAGAATGCACTTAAGATGAGGGACGAAAGGTCAAAGATGTGTTGGTCAAGATTTTTACACAGAGGGTGTGGAATGTAGGTGGCAGTGGAATGTGCTGCCAGAGGTGTTAGGTGGAGGCAAATACAACAGAGGTTCAAATGTTCGGAGACAGGCACACAAGCACGTAAAGAATGGTGAGATTATGGACTTGTGTAGGCAGAAAGGATTAGTTTTATTAGGATTTTAATTACTAGTTTAATTAGTTCGGTGCTACATTGTGGACGGAAGGCCCTGTCCCTGTGCTTCATTGCTCTATGTTCATTCCTACGCCTTGTTCTCCAGTGTAGGAAACAATAGTTGGCAGCCTACTCCTTAAATATTCATTGTATCTCAATGCTAAGATTTCTGCAAGTTGAAATTGAGCATCATTAGCCATATAAGCATCAAAACCTGTGCTGAAATTTAACGCTGATCCTAAATTATATCCAGTGTTGAATCATAAACCCAGCCAAGAATCCTACACGTTTTGAAATAGAGTCCATCACACACCCCCCTACTGATTTTCACAGTCTTACTGAATTAAAGTGTGTATGCTTGGTTCTTTTTTCCCCCAAAAAGGCTTGTTATTCCATTTGACAGACT
This sequence comes from Mobula birostris, assembly GCF_030028105.1. Lineage (NCBI taxonomy): Eukaryota > Metazoa > Chordata > Chondrichthyes > Myliobatiformes > Myliobatidae > Mobula > Mobula birostris. The sequence goes on along the minus strand of NC_092370.1, from coordinate 91,092,590 downwards.
GCAGCTGCGAAGGCAATGCATTTCAGAACAAGAAGGGTAAACCTACAGTGGAGTTCAAGTGGAATGCACAGTTGGAGCTAATATGGCAGTAGCTTAATCTATTGTAAAGCATTCAATAACTTGATCTATTGCTGGATTCAAACATTAAGAAATAAACAATCTAAAAAAAAATCAGAACTAATTATGATGTATTTTTTTCCAGATAGCAAAGAGATCAGGGTAATTGTTCACTCTGTTGTTCAGATAGGGTTGCTGACTGTGAGCATTAGGTATAGATAAATCATTTAGTCCACTGAATGCTCTTCATAGATATTTGTTACAGTAGTGATCCACAGTGTACTGAACTGAGACAGATATTGCAACTAAATATATGGGAGTGGTTATAGACAATGACTATTTGGCTTATTGCCAAGAATGCCACTTGGCTTACAACTACTCCCACACACAAATAATGCCTTACATACAATAGACAGTTTATTATAAAACCATAGACGTTAACTTTCATGTGAGCTGCTCAGCATGGATGATGATGTTGAGCCTTTCGCATGGTATTATAATCTAAAATCATTTGTGAAGTACAATCCTCCATGCTAAATAACATACTCCAACTGTGATCTTACAAATGTTTGAACCCAATTCAACATGAAATAATTTGTTGTTTTTGTTGTAAAGGCAAGCATCTAATGGCAGACCAGTTTAGAACTTAGAACATAGAACAGTTCTGCGCAGTACAGGCCCTTTGGCCCATGATGTTGTGCCAACCTTTTAACATACTCCATGATCAAGCTAACCATTTCCCCTTCATGGCCCTTAACCTTCAATATTTTCTTTTCATTCATGTACCTATCTAAGACTTTCTTAAGCATCCCTAATACATCAGCCTCCAGCAGTACATTTCAGGCTCTGTCTGTCTGTCTGTCTAGGTACCATATCCAATGCAGACGTTGGTGACTTGGTGACCATGGTTTTCCATACAGATCTATCCCTTCGTTTTTCTGGATGACTTCCATTTCCTCGATGTGTAGCCACCTGGCTATGCTTTTGATGTACATAAGCCGAGGTCTTCCTCCAGGTTTTCTCCCCTCAATTTTTCCAGAGAGTATGAGTTTTTCTAGTTCATCTTTCCACATGATGTGTTCCAGGAATCTGAGTTGTCTTTCTCTTATTGTTGGTATGAGTGATCAAACTGCTTGGGCTCTTCTGAGAACTTCTTCATTTGATGTGTGTGTGGTCCATGATATTTTTAACATTCTCCTGTAGAACCATAATTCAGCTGCTTCTAGTCTCTTTTCCATTGCTGGGGAAATGGTCCAACATTCACTTCCATAAGTCAGGATAGAATAAATGTAGCACTGTAGTATTCTGTTTTTAGTGTACGTGCTCATCTTTCTGTCTGTTCAGGCTCTGTACCACGCTGTATATAAAAAAAAATATCTTGAACATCTCCCTTATACTTTCCTCCACTCATCTTAAAAGGATGTCATCTGGTATTAGCCATTGCCACCCTTGGAAAAAGATGCTGGCTGCCAATTCTATCTTACACTTTCATACATCTCTATCAAGTCACCTCTCTTTCTCCTCTTTAAAGAGAAAAACCCCAGCTCAATAGGTACATTTAATGTCAGAGAAATGTATACAATATACATCCTGAAATTCTTCTTCTTTGCAAACATCCACAAAAACAGAGGAGTGCCCCAAAGAATGAATGCCAGTTAAATGTTAGAACCCCAAAATACCCCTCCAGCTCCCCCCCACACACGTAAGCAGCAGCAAAGCAATGACCCCCCCCTTCCCCCAGCTTTTTCAGTCTTTCCTTATAAGAGATGTTCTCCACTGCAGGCAGCATCCTGGTAAATCTTCTCTGTAGCTTCCCTGAAGTGTCCACATCCTTCCTGTAAGGTGATCAGAATTGAACATAATATTCTAAGTATGCTATAACCAGAGTTTTATAGAGCTGCAACCCATAAGGAATTACAAATAAAAGAGAAACCGCTGGAATTTTTTAAAAAGCACTTGCTGGAAATTTGAAATAAAATTGCCCCTTCTCAACTTTTCTGCAACCTAGATTAACTTGTTTTCTCTCACAGTCCTGATGAAGGGCCTTCAAACTGAAACATTAACTGTTCCTCTTTCGACAGATGCTGCCGACCTTCTGAGTTTTTTTTAACATTTTCTGTTTTTATTTCAGATTTCCCGAATGTGCAAGTCTTTCTCTTAGGTTTTCATGAGGAATTCAAAATTTCATGAGGGATTTCTTTTTACACTGCAAGTAGTCAGGGTCTAAAATGCGGAGTCAAGGACAGCAATGTACATATATCCAAGGATTGTATTCAGAAGGGAGTTGGGTGAGTATTCAAAAGGAATGAACTTTCAGAGTTAAGGGAAAGGGTGGAGAGGTAACATGGCTGAATTTCACTTTTCAGAGCTGGAATGTTTTCCATAGCTTAAACAGATGAATATGTTGTTAACAATTGAGTAATTTTATAGTAACCCTTGAGCTGAATAGCTTGCTGAGCTATTCCAAGGAAACAGTTAAGAGTTGACCATATTGGTGAACTTCAAAGTTCTAAGTAAATTTGTTATCAAAGTACTGTATGAAAACCATATACATCCTTGAGATTCTTCTTCTTGCAGCTTGGTGTCACGTATAAAAACAGACTGGGTAATGAAAATCAGATATCCTTTGATGAAAACCATTTACAAACCAGGTGGGTTTTTACAATTCATTTCTATAGTCACCAAGGCTGGGGTGGGGAAAAGTACTGAGTTTACTGAATATATTTTCACAGCTTCTACAGTGGGATTTGAAGTCATGTCATTGGATTATTATTGCAGGCCTCTGAATTACAATTTTCCAAAATGTAGCCACTGTTCCAATGCACCACAGGTAACTAGTGTGCATGATATGAGCTACCATTTTATGTTTCTGTTTGTCTTCACTCCCACTTCTAATGATCAATGTTTCTGAGCTACAGATTATATTATTCCTGTTTGCTATTTATAGCCATAATCTGTTAAGAATGAAGAATTTTATAGATGTTGATATTATGTTTTATGTATTGGTTTAAAAGAAAGATGTAAATGCTTTGCACCAAATTCCTTTGTTTGTTTTTATAACAATCTCATTAATTTTGACAATGATTTCCAATCCTGAAAGGAAAGGTGAGAGCCTATGGTTTATTCTTGTTGTAAAGTTGTAAAGCAGCTGTTGTAGATTAATTTGTTTTGCTTTTACATTACCTTTTAAACAGTGATTTTATTGCTGCCTATATTATTCACATTCCATTATCTTCCCTTTCCATTCCAGCCAATGAATAAGATCATCATACACAAGAACAGACTTACATCATTGGGCCTATTGTGTCTGCTCTGCTGTTTCATTCTGGCTGATCCATTACCCTCCCAACCCTATTCTCCTGCCTTCTCCCCATAACCTTTCATGCCCTGGTTAATCAAGAATCTATCAACCCCCACTTTAATTGCACCCTCTGATCTGGCTTCCACAGCCACTCGTGGCATCAAATTCCACAGATTCACCACCCTCTGGCTAAAGGAATTCCTCCATATCTCTGAACTAAATGGACATACCTCTATTTTGAGGCTGCGTCCTCTGACCCTAGACTTCCCCCCTAAAGGAAATACCTTCTTTACATCAGCTTTATCTAGGCCTTCCAACATTCAATAGCTTTCAATGAGATCCCCCCTCATTCTTCTAAATTCCAGTAAGTACAGGCCCAGGGCAATCAACCACTGCTCATATGATAAGCCTTTCAATCCTGGAATCATTTTTGTGAATGTCCTTTAAACCCTTTTCAAAGTCAGCACATCCTTTATGAGATAAGGGGCCTAAAACTGCTCACAATACCCCAAGTGGTGCCTTATCGGTGCCTTACAAAGTCCCAGCATTACATCCTTGCTTTTATATTCTACTCCACTTGAAATGAATACCAACATTGCATTTGTTTCTTTCACCACTGATTCAACCTGCAAGTTAGCCTTTAGGGAATCCTGGACTAGGAATCCAAAATCCATTCGGATTTCTGAATTTCCTCCTTGTTTAGAAATAGTATATGCTTTTATTCCTTCTACCAAAGTGCATGACTATCTCAGTATCTCAGAAACGGCTGATTTCCTGGTATTTTCATGCACATGAGTCTCTAGAGTTTACAAGAATGGTGCAAAAAAAACCCAATAAAAAACAGCTAGTGAGAGGCGGCTCTGTGGGCAAAAATGCCCTATTAATGAGAGAGTTCAGAGGAGAATGGCCAGACTGGTTCAAGCTGACAGGAAGGTGACAGTAACTCAAATAACCACACCTTACAACAGTGGTGTGCAAAAGAGCAATTCTGAACACCCAGCACATCGAAACTTGAAGTGGATAAGCTCTAGCAGCAGAAGTGCTACAGTTCCCTTACAGACGTTGAAATGTGCGAAGGGGGAGAAAGATTTCAAAAGAAGCAAGTGGGGGCAGTCTGGACATTCTGTGTGCCATGGTTCCCTTAGAGACATTGGAACATGAGTTGCAGGAGACAAGAAGACACTGGGGCAGTTATGACATTCTATGTACCAAAGTTCCATTGGAGATATTGGAGATGAGACAGACCAGTATCCTTGTGGGCAGATTTGCTAGAGCTGTTGGGGAGGGTTTAAACTAATTGGACAGGAGGATGGGAACTGGAGTGATAGGGCTGAGGATAAGGAAGTTGGTATACAAGTAGATGCAGTGTGTAGAGAAACTGTGAGGAAGGAGAGGCAAATGTTAGTGCAAAATTGCAGTCAGAGGGATGAGTCAAAGTGCAACATGGGAGCAAAATCGAAAAGGGTTGTCATGACACCCTGCAGTTTGAGAGGGAGAAACTAAACTCAGATATATTGGTATTACTGAGGAGTAAAAGGAATTACTAAGGCATGAGAGTAACTGGCCAAAGTCAATTGGAAGATCACACTAGCAGGGATGACAACAGAACAGCAACAGCTGAAATTTATGGGAGCAACTCAGAAGGCACAGGATAGATACATCCCAAAACTAACGGGAGCATAACACTACCATGGCTGACAAGGGAAGTCATGGACGGCATAAAAGCTAAAGAGAGAGCATATAATATAGCAAAAATTAATAGGAATTTGGAGGATTGGGAGGCTTTTTAACAACCAACAGAAGGCATCAAAGAAAGCCATAAGGAGAGAAAACACGAAATATGAAGGTAAGCTAGCCAATAATATAAAAGAGGATACCAAAGGTTTTTTCAGGTATATGAAGTGTAAAAGAAAGGTGAGAGTGGATATCAGACCATTGGAAAATGATGCTGGAGAGATAGCAATGGGGTACAAAGAAATGGCAGATAAACTTAAGTATTTTGTGTTAGTCTTCTCTGCGGAAGACTCTAGCAGCATGCCAGAAATTCAAGAGTGTCAGGGACCAGAAGTGAGTCTAAGGAGAAGGTGCTTCAGAAGCTGAAAGGTCTGAAGGTAGATAGGTCACCTGGATCAGATGGACTACTCCTCAGGGTTCTGAAAGAGGTAACTGAAGAGATTGTGGAGATACTTGAAGTAATGATCTTTCAAGAATCACTAGATTTTGGAATGGTTCTAGAGGACTAGAAAATGGCAAATGTCACTCCACTCTTTAGGATGGGAGGGATACAGAAGAAAGGAAATTATAGGCCAGTTAGTCTGACTTTAGTGTTTGGGAAGATATTGGAGTCTATTATTAAGTTTGAGGTTTCAGGGTACTTGGAGGTACATGTTAAAATAGGCCAGTCAGTATGGTTTCCTTAAGGGGAAATCTTGCCTGACAAATCTGTTGTAATTCTTTGAAGGAATAGCAAGCAATATAGACAACAAGACAAAATGGAAGTTGTGTACTTGGACTTTCAGAACACCTTAGACGAGGTGCTGCACATGAAACGACTTAACAAGATAAGAACAAGATAAGAGCCATGTAATTGCAGGAAAGATATTACGAGGGGCGATTGATAAGTTCGTGGCCTAATGTAGAAGGAGTCAATTTTAGAAAACCTAGCACATTCATTTTTCAACATAGTCCCCTCCTACATGTACACACTTAGTCCAGTGGTCGTGGAGCATACGGATCCCTTCTTTGTAGAAGTGGTCCACAGCTGGGGTGATTGATAAGTTCGTGGCCTAAGGTAGAAGGAGATGATTTATTAACTTCAAACTTTCTGCGTTATCACTCAAAGAGCGGAACTGCACGTGCATCTAATGAGAGCGTCTTGGACCTCCAGGTGGTCCACAGCAGGGGTGATTGATAAGTTTGTGGCCTAAGGTAGATGGAGATGAGTTATATAGCTCTCATTACATGAGCATGCAGTTCAACTCTTTGAGTGAAAATGCAGAAAGTTTGAAGTTTCTCCTCCTCTCCTTCTACTTTAGGCCACGAACTTATCAATCACCCCTGCTGTGGACCACTTCTGGAGGTCCAAGACACCGACTTCAACAAAGAAGGGATCCGTATGCTCCACAACTGCTGGATTAAGTGTGTAAATGTAGGAAAAATAAATGTACTAGGCTTTCTAAAATTGACTCCTTCTACCTTAGGCCACAAGCTTTTCAATCACCCCTCATCGAATGGATAGAAGATTGGCTGACTGGCAGGAGTCAAAGAGGAAGAATAAAGGGGGCCTTCCTTGGTTAGTTGCTGTTCACTAGTGATGTTCCGCAAGGGTCGGTGTTGGGACCATTTTTCTTCACATTATATGTCAATGATTTGGATGACAGAATTGATGGTTTGTGGGCAAGCTTTTCAGTTGATACTAAGACAGGTAGAGGGCAGGTAATATTGAGAAAGCAAAGAGTGTGCAGAAGAACTTAGACATTTATGAGAATGGGCAAAAAAGTGGCAGATGGAATATAGTGTAGGAAAGTATATGGTCATGCACTTTAGTAGAAGGAATAAAGGCATAAACAATTTCCAAAAGAAAGAAGTTAAGATTGGAGTCTAACTTCACTTTTATTTTAACCAAGGCACACACATACCACCTGATGCATAATGACGTATGCCATTTACATACTTTTATATATAACCTGCAATTAATTATTTAAACAAACAAACAATGCTTAATCAAACATTATAGTTACAATATTACTCAAATACAACCGAAATATTAAATGTATAATACTTCTTCCTGCTTAGTTATAAACTCCAACTAAATACAGAATTTGTATCAGCTGTATACACAGTATACTATATAATACAACTACTATACAGACAACCACAATATAGAAAATCTTAAATTGCCCCACTCAGGCCCAAAGATTTAATCACTGTGGAGGATTTCATACTCTTGTGGGATAACACTGTTTCTGACAAGGGAGGACATTCTGCTTGGCAGGTGAGACATGTGGCTATGAAAACAGTCTCAGGTTCTGGGGTCTCCTCTGTGGTGGGTTGTAGAAGTTGACTCTGAAATTGCAAAAAGTAGTTCTGACTTCTCTGAGATATACTTCAATCCTTGCTTTTCTCCCAGTCCTGGCTTCTTTCTCTCTCTTTATCCAACTTTTTTTCTTTATCAAATTCTTTCCCTCTTACATGTCTTTCTTTTTCTTGCTCATGTTCTTTCTCTCTATCAGCACTCTCCTTTTCTACTTGTTGTCTTTCTTTTTCTCACCTTCCTTTTTCTTCTTTGAGTTACTTGTGAGCATCCCTAAGTTTACTAATTTCTACAGAAATTATGTCTCATTTATCCTCTTCCATTTCCATAGCACTTACAGTATGCCATCCTCCTCTTGCTTTTCCTTTTGATCTGGATGTGCATCTTGATCTAGGGAACGTGCATTCAGCTCACTGCAGTATTCTCTTAATAATCCTTCTAATGCTTCTTTTACATTCTGATCTCTCCTCTTGGTTTCCTCATCCACAACATCATCTGGCAAATCCTCTGTTTTCGTATCTCCATTCATCCGTTCTTTTTCACCTTCCATGCATCTAGCTGGGCTTTGGCCTTTACATCTACCTTTACAAGTTGCTTTATGTCTTTCATTAATCTTAGTACATGCAGAGTTGATACTGGTTCTTAAAACATAGCCACATTTCCAAGTAACTGCCTGATTAACATATCAGAAACTTATTCAGATATGTTGCCTACAAAAATTGCCATAAGCAGACCACTGCTTTCATGACTTTCATGCTTCCTCTGAACAGCATGGTCCTTCCTTGGTGCAGTATGCTTTCCAACCAGAGGCACAGGGGTTGGCACAAACACCTATTTGTCCACTGTTGGGCAACAGTTCATGACGGTTGGTATGGGAACAGTTCTGGCATTATCCAGTACTTTTCTCAATTCACTTTCTGTTGGTTTTGTTACAGGGAATGTAGCATGCAAATTCTGGATGGATCTCCAAACAAGTTGTAATTGTCTCAGGCAATCATGCCCCACAATGTTAGTCCTATTTTTACCACATACAATCTCAATGTGGCTTGTTGGTTGTTGTATTTCACTGTTATGGCTGTCATTTCTACAGGAGTTATCTTTGCTCCAGTATAAGTTCTTGGTTGGATATCTGCAGGCTTCAGTTTAGTATCTTTGAAATGTCATTCAAATTCATTTTGTGGAATGACTGAAACAGCTGAGCCAGTGTCCAATTCCATTTTAATTAATTTGCTGTTCATTTCTGGTGAAATTATTGCTTGTCTACTGGTAGATTTCACATTGTAAATCTCAAAGCTATTCAGTTCTGTGACATTTTCATTATTATCATATTTTTCATCAACAGCATACAGATTAGTGCTTTTTTTAAACTGCAACTTGACTTTTTATCTTTGTATTTCCCCGTGCAGATCATTTATTTTTGACTGCCTGATATGCTCTTTGTATGTGTCTTTGTATCTGTCTTTTCCATTAACACAGCTATTTCAACTGCTCCTTTGAGTTGTGCTTCAGTTAGAAGCCATTTTTGAATGATTTCCTGTGAGGTTCCACAAATGAAATGACCTCTCAGAGCATCATTAAGCACATCTCTGAACTGACAGTATTTGGACAATCTCTTCAATTTAGCCATGTAAGCTGAAATGGACTCCCTTTCCTTTTGATTCCACTTATGAAACATAAAGCACTCTGCAAACAACAATATTTTTGGATCTAAATGGTCCTGCATTACTTTCACAATATCAGCAAAGCTCATTTCAGTTGGTTTGGATAGAGCAGTCACATTTCTAAGTAAACTGGTTGCCTTTAAATCCAATACACTCAGCAAACTGGCACTCATTTCTCATTGGCTATTTCATTTGCTTCAAAATACTGTTCCAACTGTTCAGTATACATGAACCAATTATCAGTTGTGTAATCGAATGTGCAGCCAAGGTTTCTGCTCTTTAGTACTCAAATGTTTATGAGCCCATGAATTTTTCTGTTTGCTACTTTTTTAAAATCAACATTCCCTGTCTGTTCCCGAAGAAGCAAATGCAATACTGTTTTCTTTTATTCGATCACTTCTCACTGCACTTTCTTTTAAACTCAAACATCTTGCTGCGATTCAACAAGTAAGTATCCATCTTGGGTTTGTTTAAAACTTTCTCATCACCATTGGTGTATTTTATAAATCTAAAACATAAAGGCTAATTGAAAGGAAAGCAAGGGAGCTGAGTATGGGAGTCTGACTTCATTTTTTTACTTTGAGTGAGTCGCGCACGTACCACGTGGCAGCATAATGACGTATGTCATTTGCATACTTTTACATATAACCAACAATGAATCACTTAAACAAAGAATGGTTAATCAAACAATATATTTACAATATTACTCAAATACTACTGAAATATTGAATACACAACAGAATGCTCCTCTTGTGGTATGTGGGAAGGCAGGGAAATCTCTAGTGTCCCTGATGCAGCTTCTTTCAGTCATGTTAAAGAATTGGAGCCAGAGCTGGAGCTGGATGAACTCTACATCATTAGGGAGGCTGAGGGGTTGACCAACAGGAGATGCAGGGGAGTAGTTACTCCCAAGCTGCAGGACACAGGTAACTGTGTGACCGTTAGGAGGGGGAGGTGGGAAAAGGAGATAGGCAGCCAGTTCAGAGTACCCTTGTACCACTTTGGAGACTGCTTGGGGAGGATGACCAAGCAGGGTAAAGTCACAGCAGTCACATCTCTGACACTGAGTCTGGCTCTGTGAGTCAGGAGGGAAGGGATGAGAAGAGGGTAGAAGAACAGACAGGACGAGATTTCCGGATGGTGTGTTGCCTCCCAGGTGCCAGGATCAGGGACATCTTGAACAACGTCCTCAGCATTCTTAAGTGGGCGGGTGAGGAGCCAGAGGTGATGGTCCACATCAATACCAATGACATGGGTAAAAAGAGTGACAAAGTCCTGCAGAGTGAGTTGTGCTAAGTTAAAGGACAGGACCTCTGGGGGTTGTGATCCTAGGATTGCTACTCATGCAATGTGCTGGTGAGGCTAGAAATAGAGAGATTAACATGTGGCTAAGGAATTGGTACGGAAGAGAGGGCTTCAGGTTTTTGGATCACTGGGCTCTCTTCCAGGAAAGGTGAGACTTGTACGGACAAGATGCTTTGTACCTGAACTGGAGGTGGACTGATATCACTATGGGAAGCTTTGCTAATGTCGCACGGAGAAGGATTAAACTAGATTTCCAAGGAGATGTGAACCAGTGCCAGAACAGTTAATGGAGTTGTTATAGGGAAAGATGGATCAGCATGTGGAATTATGACATTGTAGACATTAGTGAAACTTGGTTGTAGGGGTTGGGGTGAGGACTGGCAACTCAATATTTCAAGGTTCCAATGTCTTCGACATGATGGAGCAGGAGGGATTAAAGGGGGGAGGGGGTGACATTACTCATAGTCAGGGAATTGTCAAGGCAGTGCTCAGACGTGACAGGCTGGAGAACTTATTTATGAGGCTAAATGGGTAGAACCGAGGAATAAGTATTCCTGTTTCCCTCTCTCATTCTATCTCCTTACCTGCCCGTCACCTTTCACAGGTGCTCCTCCTCCTTCCCTTTCTTCCATAATTTTCTGTTCTCTCCTATCAGATTTCCCCCTTCTACAGCCCTTTACCTCTTCCATCAATCTACCTCACAGCTCTTTACTTCACTCCCTCCCCCTCCCAGTTTCACCTATCACCTACCACCTTGTACTTTTCCTCCCCTCCCCCACCTTCTTTATCTGCCTTCTCCTCTTTCTTTCCAGTCCTGATGAAGGGTTTTGGCCCAAAACAGCGACTGCTCTCTTTTCCATAGATGCTGCCTGGCCTGCTGAGTTCCTCCAGCATTTTGTGTGTGTTATTAATAGAAAAAGATGACCATGTTAATGGGATTATAGACCACCCAACAGTCAGCAGGATTTACAGGAGCACATTTGTAGAGAGATCATAGACTGTTGCAAGAAACACAGGGTTGTGATAGTAGGTGATTTTAACTTCCCACAGATTGACTGGATCTCCCATACTGTAAAAGGGCTGGATAGGATAGAGTTTGTCAAATGTGTTCAGGAAAGTATTCTTAATCAATGCATAAAGGTCCCAACTAGAGAGAGTGTGATACTAGATCTCCCAGTATGGAATGAGACAAGGCAGGTTTGAGTAGGGCAATGGTTCCCAGCCTGGTGTCCACAGACCCATTGGTATTGGTCCATGGCATAAAAAAGGTTGAGAACCCCAGGGGCTTGTATGGTGTGCCTCATGGGAGGTTCAATCACTTGGTATTCAGGAAAAAGTAATAAATGGTTTAGAAGAAGCCACAGAGTGATAGTAAACGGTTGGCTCTCTGACTAGAGGCCTGTAATTAGTTGGGTGTCGCAGGGATCGATGCTGGATCTATTGTTGTTATTATCTACATCAATGATCTGGATGATATTGTAGTAAACTGGATCAGCAAACTACTGATAGCTCCAAGAGTAGGGGGTAGTGGACAATGAGGAAGGCTATCAATGCTTGTGGTAGGCTCCAGACCAGCTGGAAAAATGGGTTGAAAATTGTGGATGGAATTTAATGCAGACAAGTGTGAAATGTTTCACTTTGGGGAAAAAAAACGGGATAGAATTTGTATGGTGAGTGGTAGGTCATTGACTAATTTGGTAGAACAGAGGGATCTGAGAATATAGATCGATAATTCCTTGAAAATTGTGTCACACGTCAATAGGGTCATAAAGATAGTATTTGGCACATTGGCCTTCATAAATCCAAGTATTGAATGCAAAATTTGGGATGTTATGTTGAAGTTGTATCAGATGTTGGTGAGGACTAATTTGGAGCATTGTGTGCAGTTTTGACCACCCACCTACAGGAAAAATGTCAATAGGATTGAAAGAGTGCAGGTAAAGGTTACAAGGATGTTTCCAGGACATGAGGGCCTGAGTTATAAGGAAAGGTTGACTAGGTTAGAAATTTATTCTCTAGAGCATAGGATAATGAGGGGTATACAGTACACAATTATAAGGGGTATAGATAGGGTAAATGCCAGCAGGCTTTGTCCAATGAGGTTGGGTGAGACTACGACTAGAGGTCATGAGTTAAGGATGAATAGTAAAATGTTTAAGGGGAACATGAGGGGAAACTTCTTCCCTCAGAGGGTGGTGAGAGTGTGGAACGAGCTTCCGATGAAACTGGTGGATGCAGGTTCCATTTCAATATTTAAGAGAAATTTAGATAGGCACACAGCTGGGAGGGGTGTGGAGGATGCAGGGCAATGGGACGAAGCAGATTAATAGTTTGACATGGACTGAATAAGACCATAAGACCATAAGACATAGGAGCAGTATTAGGCCTTTTGATACATTAAGTATGCTCCGCATTTCATCAGGACTGATCCATTTTCCTTCACAGTCCTAAACTTCTGCTTTCTCCCGTATTTCTTCATACCCTGACTAATCAAGAATCTATCAACTTCTGCCTTAAAAATACCCAATGACTTGGCCTCCACAGAAACCTGTGGCAATGCTTTCCACAGGTTCTTCACCCTCTGGCTAAAGAAATTACTCATCTCTGTTCTGAATGGACATCCCTCTACTCTTAGGCAGTGTCCTCTGGTCTTAAACTCTCTCACCATAGGAAGCATCCTCTCCGCATCTACTTGTCAGTACCTTCAGTTGAACTCTGTCTTTTTGTATGTTTCCCCCTAGCTGTCAGTCTGTGGTTTTGTATTGTCATGTGCTCCTGTCCCCGATCCTGCTCTGTTCTGGCCCCCGTAATACTGAGTACTCTGTCTCTCATCTGTTTCTCATAATTACCTGTGTTGCTGCCACCTGTGTCTCATTGTGCTCCACCTATCATCTGCCTCTCTGTTTATTGCTCAGTGTATTTCAGTCTTGTGTTTTCAGCTGTTTGTTGCCAGATTGTGCCAGTGAGTTTTCTTGAGCCTTTCCAGCATTTGTATCTGTACTCTGTCTGTCTGAATATTGACTCTGCCTGTTTCCTGATTCTGGTTTTTGGATTTCTCTGGATGTTTTGATCTCTGCCTGAATTCTGACGCTGACTTTGTTTGCACCTCTGGATTTGTTACTCAATTAATATCACTGTGTGCACAGTACTGGGTCTGCAATTGGACCCCTGCTCCAGCACCCTGACAGTACAATCTGGCCGGAATGGATCTAGCAGACCCTGATCGTCTGAGAGCTGCCCTGGAACAACAGGGTGTGATGCTGGTGAGACACCAGAACCAGCTGGACTCTGTGTTCAGGGCAGTGGAGTTGCTTTCTGCCAATGTAGCCAATCTTGTGGCCCAGACTCAGTCACTCCAGCTGTCTTAGAGCACCCATCAACATTCTGCGACAGCATCTTCTGCCCTGGCCTCCGCGTCCACTGGGTCTGCGGTTGGATCCCTGCTCCAGAGTCCTGACACTACTCTATCAAGACCTTTCAGTATTCGATAGGTTTCAATGAGATCCCCCCCCACCATTCTTCTGAATTCTAGTGAGTATAGGCCAAGAGCTACCAAACACTTCTCATATAATAAGCCTTTCAATCCCAGAATCATTTCTGTGAACCTTCTTTGAACCCTCTCCAATGTCAACACATCATTTCTTAGTTAAGAGGTCCAAAACTGTTCCAAATAATCACAGTGAGGCCTCACTGGCACATTATAAAGCCTTAATATTACATCCTTGTTTATATATTCTAATCCTCTCAAAATGAGTACTATATTGTATTTGCCTTCCTCAGCACTGACTCAACCTGCAAATTAATGCTTAAGGAATCCTACACAAGGACTCCCAAGTCCCTTTGCATCTCAGATTTCTGAATCATCTTTCCATTCAGAAAATAGTCTACATTTTTATTTCTTCTACCAAAGTGCATGACAATACACTTCCCAACCTGTATTCCATCTGCCACTCAGATCCTAATCTGTTTAAGTCCTTCTGTAGATTCTCAACTCCCTCAGTACTACCTGCCCTTTCACCTATCTTCATATTGTTTGCAAAATTGGCTAACAAAGCCATGAATTCCTTCATCCAAATCATTGATATATAACGTAAAACGAAGCGGTCCCAACACTGCTGAAAACCACTGTCACTGGCAGCCAACCAAAATAGGCTCCCTTTATTCCTATTTTTTCCCTCCTGCCAATCAGCCACTGCTTTATTCCTGCTAGTATCTTTCCTGTAATACCATGGGCTCTTAACTTGCTAAGCAGCCTCATGCATGGCACCTTGCCGAACGTCTTCTGAAAATCCAAGTATACAACACCCCACGATTCTCCTTTGTCTGTCCTGCTTGTTATTTCTCCAAAGAATTCTCATAGACTTTTCAGTCAAGCATAAAGAAATCATGCTAACTTTGGCCTATTTTGTCATGTGCCTCCAAGTACTTTGAAACCACAACCTTAATAAACAACTCCAACATCTTCCCAACCACTGAGGTCAGAATAATTGGCCGGTAGTTTCATTTCTTCTATTCCTCTCCGTCCTTGAAGAGTGGAGTAACATCTGTAATTTTCTAGTCCTCTGGAACCATGTCATAATCCATTGATTTGTGAAAGATTATTACTAATGCCTCTACAATCTCTTCAGCCACCTCTTTTAGAATGCTAGGGTGTAAACCATCTGGTCTAAGTGACTTATTCAGTTTCCCTAGCACCTTCTCCCTAGCAATGACAACTTCACACACATCTGCCCCCTGACATTCTCAAACTTCCAGCATACTGCTAGTGTTTTCCACAGTGAAAACTGGTGCAAAATATTTATTCAGTCTGTCTTCCAATTTCTTGTCCCCTATTACCACCTCTCCAGTATCATTATCCAGCGGTCCAATATCTACTCTCACCTCTTTTTAAAATTTTATGTATCTGAAGATACTTTTGGTATCTCCTGTAATATTATTGCCTCGCCTACCTTCATATTCCATCTTTTCCTTCTTTACAACTTTTTAGTTACCTTCTATTGATTTTAAAAGATTCCCAATCCTCTCACTTCCCACTAATTTTGCTCTATTTTAAGCTCTCTCTTTGGCTTTTATGTTGGCTTTGACTTCTCTTGTCAACCACAGTTGCGTCATCCTGCCTTTAGAATACTTCTACTTTGGGATGAATCTATCCTGCACCTTCCAAATCGCTCCCAGTAACTCCAGCCATTGGTGTTCCACCATCATCTTTTTTAGTGTTCTCTTCCAATCAATTCTGGCCACCTCTTCTCTCATACCTTTGTAATTCACTTTACTCCACTGTAATACTGATCTATCTGACTTAAGCTTCTCTTTCTCAAATTGCAGGATGAATTTGATCATATTATGATCATTGGCTCCTAAGTGTTCCTTTACCTTAAGCTCTCCAATCAATTCTGGTTCATTTTACAACACCCAATTCAGAAACCTAATCCCCTAGATGTGCCAAATAGGCCTTTTTCTGTGTGGTAGTACTCTATGACTTTGAGACCACGAACATGCACTCAGTGGCCACATTATTAGGTTCAGGAGTTATCTAATAAGGTGGCCATTGACTGTATATTTGTTATCAACCTTGAGTCAAGGACTTAGCTCTTTGCCAATGCCATATAAATACAGCGCTGGAGTAAACACAGATCCCGCCTTCAATTTGGACAGAGGTTAACAAAATTCTATGCACTTATACTTGAAGTTGAGCCTTAGAGCTTTCATATCACTACAATTGATGACTAGTTCACACATGGGTCCAAGGCTTACTTCTTAAAAATGAGTGCTACTAGCATCATCTCCCTCACAGGAAGAGGTTCACAGTCTGCAGTTGTGTGCTTGGATCGCAGGGATTCACCTCAGAGAGACGTTGCTAGGAAGTGCAGGCAGTGAAGAGTCTGGACTGGAGATTGGGAATCGCCACAGAGTCTGTGCAGAGTAAGAATTAAGGACATCCAAATAACTTAAAATATATTAAAACCGCCAGACAAATCTAAAACAAACAAAAACTTTAATCATTCCTGTCCATTCCAGTGAATGGAAGAGTAGGAGAAAATTCTCCTGCCTGAATTCCAACTGTGTGGCAAGGAATCACTGCAATTTTTTGCTCCCGGAGTGTATTCTGCATGGTGCATATTTTGGTAGCCAGCAGCGAATTTCCATAGAGCATCTCCAGATCTTTGTGTGCATGGAAACGCAAAAGTGTCTCTAGTTTACAATGCAAGTAAGTGTTGTCAGTATTGCAGAGATTTCTCTTCAAATTCAGGCCAGTTGAGTATAACAGGAATTCTGCAGATGCTGGAAATTCAAGCAACACACATAAAAGTTGCTGGTGAACGCAGCAGGCCAGGCAGCATCTGTAGGAAGAGGTGCAGTTGACGTTTCAGGCCGAGACCCTTCGTCAGGACTAACTGAAGGAAGAGTTAGTAAGGGATTTGAAAGTTGGAGGCGGAGGGGGAGATCCAAAATGATAGGAGAAGACAGGAGGGGGAGGGATAGAGCCAAGAGCTGGACAGGTGATTGGCAAAAGGGATATGAGAGGATCATGGGACAGGAGGTCCTGGAAGAAAGACAAGGAGTGGGGGGGGGGGACCCAGAGGATGGGCAAGAGGTATATTCAGAGGGACAGAGGGAGAAAAAGGAGAGTGAGAGAAAGAATGTGTGCATAAAAATAAGTAACAGATGGGGTACGAGGGGGAGGTGGGGCCTTAGCGGAAGTTAGAGAAGTCGATGTTCATGCCATCAGGTTGGAGGCTACCCAGACGGAATATAAGATGTTGTTCCTCCAACCTGAGTGTGGCTTCATCTTTACAATGGAGGAGGCTGTAGATAGACATGTCAGAATGGGAATGGGATGGGGAATTAAAATGTGTGGCGACTAGGAGATCCTGCCTTCTCTGGCGGACGGAGCGTAGATGTCTACGCTTCTTTTTGGATTCCAGACCTAATCAGTTCCCCTCTACCACCACTCTGCTCCGTCTAGCGGAATTAGTCCTTACTCTTAATAATTTCTCCTTTGGCTCCTCCCACTTCCTCCAAACTAAAGGTGTAGCTATGGGCACCCATATGGGTCCTAGCTATGCCTGCCTTTTTGTTGGGTTTGTGGAACAATCTATGTTCCGTGCCTATTCTGGTATCTGTCCCCCACTTTTCCTTCGCTACATCGACAACTGCATTGGCGCTGCTTCCTGCACGCGTGCAGAGCTCGTTGACTTTATTAACTTTGCCTCCAACTTTCACCCTGCCCTCAAGTTTACCAGGTCCATTTCCGACACCTCCCTCCCCTTTCTAGATCTTTCTGTCTCTGTCTCTGGAGACAGCTTATCCACTGATGTCTACTATAAGCCTACTGACTCTCACAGCTATCTGGACTATTCCTCTTCTCACCCTGTCTCTTGCAAAAACGCCATCCCCTTCTCGCAATTCCTCTGTCTCCGCCGCATCTGCTCTCAGGATGAGGCTTTTCATTCTAGGACGAGGGAGATGTCTTCCTTTTTTAAAGAAAGGGGCTTCCCTTCCTCCACTATCAACTCTGCTCTTAAACGCATCTCCCCCATTTCATGTACATCTGCTCTCACTCCATCCTCTCGCCACCCCACTAGGAATAGGGTTCCCCTAGTCCTCACCTACCACCCCACCAGCCTCCGGGTCCAACATATTATTCTCCGTAACTTCCGCCACCTCCAACAGGATCCCACCACTAAGCACATCTTTCCCTCCCCCCCTCTCTCTGCATTCCGCAGGGATCGCTCCCTACGTAACTCCCTTGTCCATTCGTCCCCCCCATCCCTCCCCACTGATCTCCCTCCTGGCACTTATCCGTGTAAGCGGAACAAGTGCTACACATGCCCTTACACTTCCTCCCTTACCACCATTCAGGGCCCCAAACAGTCCTTCCAGGTGAGGCAACACTTCACCTGTGAGTCAGCTGGGGTGATATACTGCGTCTGGTGCTCTCGATGTGGCCTTTTATATATTGGCGAGACCCGACGCAGACTGGGAGACCGCTTTGCTGAACATCTACGCTCTGTCCACCAGAGAAAGCAGGATCTCCCAGTGCCCACATATTTTAATTCCACATCCCATTCCTATTCTGACATGTCCATCCACGGCCTCCTCTACTGTAAAGATGAAGCTACACTCAGGTTGGAGGAACAACACCTTATATTCCGTCTGGGTAGCCTCCAACCTGATGGCATGAACATTGACTTCTCTAACTTCCGCTAAGGCCCCACCTCCCCCTCGTACCCCATCTGTTACTTATTTTTATGCACACATTCTTTCTCTCACTCTCCTTTTTCTCCCTCTGTCCCTCTGAATATACCTCTTGCCCATCTTCTGGGTCCCCCCCCCTTGTTTTTCTTCCCGGACCTCCTGTTCCATGATCCTCTCGTATCCCCTTTTGCCTATCACCTGTCCAGCTCTTGGCTCCATCCCTCCCCCTCCTGTCTTCTCCTATCATTTTGGATCTCCCCCTCCCCCTACCACTTTCAAATCCCTTACTCACTCTTCCTTCAGTTAGTCCTGACGAAGGGTCTCGGCCTGAAACGTCGACTACCTCTTCCTAGAGATGCTGCCTGGCCTGCTGTGTTCACCAGCAACTTTGATGTGTGTCCGTTGAGTATAAGATGGATTGATAATATATATAATATGTGCCTAAAAAAGATTTGAGATTTAATGTGTGAAGAAGCCAGGGAGGATATTTTGATGGCAATTAGTAGCATGGTTAGAGAGAAAAAGCCAAAGGTGATGGAGTCTGGAAGGACAGTGGAGGCAGAAGCCCTCGTTATCATTAAGAAGTTCTTGCATGTTTCTTTGAATAACGCTGCCCTGCAGGGCAGTGGATGGGCGAGGAGCTGTAATGTGGATTGAGGCATGGCAACACCTTTCTAACAAGCACAGGCATGATGGACTACATGGTATCCTTCTGTTCAGACATTTTCTTTGATTCTGTTGATCAGTGGCTGGTTAATTTTGAAGGATATACTCAAGAAGAAGCAAGAAATATTTTTAATTGCACATTTTGATTAAATATTCATTTACAGTCTTTCTACTGTCTTGCAGTAAATTTTAAATTTCCACTATTATTTGATCTCAACTTGCATCAATCAAATATGCTGTGATTATGTTTTGATTTGCATTATGCAAAAAATTGCATTTTCTCAGCCCATTAAAACTAATTTTGCGGGTGTCATCGCTGATAGTAAATAAAATAACTGGACCCAGAACACACACGTTCTTAAGAGTCAACCACACTTTATTCTATTTGTGCACAAGGAGAACAGTATGGCCTCTATCACCACTCTGTTACAAAGCCAGGACAGAAAACTACTATTTTTATACAGAATTGGGTTATCAGTTCTGAATATTGACCATTTGGTAAATTATATATGTTTGAATTTATTATTTGCAAGATCAATCGCCATTTAAATAGAGGAGTTAAAAGTCAATAGAAACTACAAGCTGACAATTGATACTACTTTGAAGTTAGTAAATCGATTGTCTGCTAGTGGTTGGGTGTGTTTCACATCCTTCCATTATTCCTATCTCGTCTATATTTTAAGAAGACCCTTTCAGAAAAAGTCTCACTTCAGAGACTTTACTCGTCTGGCTTGAGTACGCTTCAGTCACCCCCACCTATCCCATGTGTAGTCAGCAGAGGTAGCTCTGGTGGTCTCACTTCAGGGGTCTCCTTTGTTTTGGTTTGACTACACACTGCTGCAGTCAATCTCACCTGGATATTGTCTTTAACCCTTGCCTTACCATAACTCACACACTGGTAAAGCTGGTTTAATTTTGTAGCATTTCCCATCACCTGAACTCAGAATTTAATGACAATTTCATTGCCAATCTGAACAGAAAGAAAAATAGGTCATCTTTAATGCCTCCTAGAGACCTCTCAGCAGCTTAAATAGAGAGGTGGAATGCTTCATGGAAACACATCCCAGGATCCAGGATGGTTAGTCATAAAGTCATTAAGCATTAGAAACAGACCTGCTGGATCACCACATCCATGACATACATCAATACTCATGTAATTTTTCCCCTCCATGGATTCTGTCTATTTTTCTTGCTGTCTCACTAAAGCATAATCAAAGACTCCAACACCCCAAACATTTATTCTTTTCCCTTCTTCAATCAGACAAAAGATCAAAAGCCTGCAAGCGTGTACCACCAGCCTCAAGGGCAGCTTCTGCCCTGCTGTTACTAAACCTTTGAATAAACCTCTTATACAATACAATGGACTCTTGACCTTACAATCTGCCTCATTATGATCTTCCACTTTATTGTGTACCTGCACAGCACTTTTTCTATATCTTTTGCACTTTATTCTACATTGCTATTGTTTTACCTCAATGCACAGTGTAATGATTTGACCTGTATGAACTGTTTGCAAGACAAGTTTTTCACTGTATCTTAGTACATGCGACATTAATAAATCATTACCAATATCAATTGACCAGCATTCCGTCAATAGCTTTCTGTATATTGCACTTAACATCTTGCTTATACCTTACAAGAGCCACTGCCTCCACCATCCACTCAGTTAGTGCATTTCAGATTCCAACAATTCTCGGTGAAAAAATTCTTCCTCAACTATCCTTTAATGCTTTTATCTCTCACCATTAACCCATGCCCTTTAGCTTTCAAAACCTTTCCTATGTGGAAATGTGTACCCCATAACTGAAACACTCCATTCCAGACAACGTTTTGGCGAATGTCCCCTGGTGATCAGCACTATTTTTCATCCATATGGAGGGAAGCCTTGCAAAACAATGATATTTCAAAAAAAGCTATCTCAAAGTGTTCCAGATTAATTAATGTTTTATTATTTGTTGTTTGGTTAATAGCCTCAATGTCACTAATTTTAAAATTGTAAGTTCAGCTTCAACTATAGAAACCTGAGTACAAACATCTATACAATGTTGAACGTGTTCTTTGTCTGTGTTCTATGTTCTATGCTCTCTGACTGTCTCTGGATGACATTTCAAACCAAGGTCCTACCTGATTATAATATTCCATGGGACAGTTTTGAACAAGAGCAGAGAACTTTCTCTGATGGTCCAGCCAAACCATAAGGCATTGCTCCACATTTTCATTGTTCAGTTTCCTCTTCTATCATATTCCATCATCTTCACCCTTTGTCACTTCCACCTATTATCTCCCAGTTTCTGAATTCATTCCCACCCCCACCCCCACCCCTCACATCACAGCCGCCCCACTCCATCTGCCTGGATGGAGGCTGCCAGGTTCTCCTCCTCACCTGGATCCATCTATTGACTGCCAGATCTTCCTCCACCCCCTCCCTTCACCTTTTTATATTGGCTGCTTCCCCTGAAATCTCAGTGTGTATAATTTCACTGCATTGTAACAGTGACTGCGCTGAATAATATACTCCCCGGTTGCAAAGAACTGTTTCATAGTACAATATTCAACAATGATAAGTTTTATTTAAATATAATCTCTAAAATAAATTACCTGACCATTGTCCGAGGCAACTTGTTGCACACGAATTAACAGTCATTACATATTCACTATATTACAAGAATGATTGCACGTCACAAATCCAAAGCACTCTCATCCTTTATTTTGAAAATGTATTGTTCTGTGACTCCTATTTGATGAGTGAAGGTCAAGCATAGCACATTCTTTGTATTTCTTAATCATACTGTTTAATAAGGTGCTCCTTGTGTTACATGCCCACTGTTTGATCATGGGTCAGTGGGATGATGTAATTGTCTCATGACCGTGGGGTGACGTTATGTCACGTGAATGGCATGTTCCCTACGGTATTTAAGGAAGCCCGCCAAAGTGTGATGCAGTTTTTGCTTTCTGTTTTAAGGTGCAAACACGTTGTTGCCGGCAGTTTCGCCAATCGCTGCCAGTTTTTGTTTGTTGCACCTTTGTTTTACCTTTACAGTCTAGTATTGGAGAGTGAGTACCTTACCAAAGTACGAGAACCCAAAAGATTGGGAAAAGTTAACCATGTTTGGTGTTTTGGAAGTGATCGACCATTTAGAATCGGAATCGTCCAGGAAATTGTGGCATGCACGTTCGAGTTACACCCCTGCAAGATCAGGACGGTTTGTGCAGTGTCCACCCTCCCGAGAGAAAAGGTCAGTTACTTTATGACTGTATATTCAGCGTGACTCCTTTGGACAAGGCATCGCTCGACTGTGATCAGCAGATCCATCATTTTCTTTGGAGGAATTGTTGCTGCAGTAAAGTTTCTCCTTAAAGACTGTAAAAATCACTTGGACTTTTGAATTTACCACTTTAAGTCTGTGTTTGAATTTACCCCTTTTAGAAGTATTTTTAAGTTCGACTGTTTGTTCAAGATAGCCCAATAACGGTTAACCTGGTTAAGCTACTTTGTTTAATTTTTCTATGTTTTTAAGTAGAGGTTAATAAATATAGTTGTTTGTTTATAAAACCTGACTCAATTTCATATCCATTGTTGCTGGACACATGAAACTTGTTATAAAGCATCTGCAGAGCCAGTTGCCATTACTGGGTTTTGTGCAAACTCTGGTCTGTGAATCTCAGACGTATGAACACGTAAAATGTACCATATACAAGGAGGGCATGCAAAACACCATTCCCATGCTGCTTGGAAAAGTGCTAGTGACCTAATGCCATGTTTCCACCCTAGTCCATAATGTAATGGGCCATGACTCTTCAAGTACACAGATAAGCTTTGTTTAAAGGTGATTAGGGTTTCTGTTTTGTAAAATGCATCAGGTCTGTACCACCTTCTGGGTGGAAAGTACCTTTCTCAGCACTCCTTCTACCAAGTTTTGACCCTTTTAGGCCAAGAACAACACAGCACATTACAAACTCATACCCCCTAGGGAATCACAGGAGTGCCTACAGGACTGCATTGAATCGGTGGACTGGGCTGTATTCAGGGATTCATCTTCGAACCTGGATGAGTATGCTGCAGTTGTTACCAACTTCATTAAAACCAGTGTGGATGAGTGTGTGCCTACAAAGGCTAACTGTACATTCCCAAACCAAAAACTATGGATGAACCAGGAGGTATGTCATCTGCTGAAGGCTAGACTTGTGGCATTCAAGTCTGGTGACCCAGGCCTGTCCCAGAGAACCAGGTATGATTTGTGGAGGGCTATTTCAAGGATGAAGAGACAATTTCAAATGAGATTGGAGACGACATCGGATACACGACAACTCTGACAGAGTTTGCAAGGCATTACTTCCTACACAGCAAAACCCAATAGCATGAATGATGTGATGCTTCACTACCAGATGAACTCAACACCTTCTATGCACGCTTTGAAAGGGAGAACACAACTACAGCTGTGAAGATCCCTGCTGCACCTGATGACTCTGTGATCTCTGTCTCAGAGGCCAATGTCAGACTGTCTTTAAAGAGAGTGAACCCTCGCAAGGTGGAAGGTCCCAATGGAGTACCTGGTAAGGCTCTGAAAACCTGTGCCAACCAATTGGCGGGAGTATTCAAGGAGTTTTCAACCTCTCAACTGCTACAGGCAGAAGTTCTCACATGCTTCAAAAAGGTAACGACTGGTCAAGCGTGTAGACGTCAGCCAGGTGAAAGAGCAAGAAGAGTTAAAAGGAGACAGCTTTATAGAGCAGGTGTCGGAGGAGCGAGCGACAGAATAGTGGGAGACAGAGTAAGAAGGTTTGGCTCAACAGGGCTTCAGCGATAACAGACTGAGGCGAGGTAGGTTATCTGTGTAGAATACAGACAGGAAGTATGTGTGTGAGGCTGGTGTTCTGTGCTGGGTGTCAGATGTGGGAAGTCCAGGAGACTCCCAGCCTCCCGGATGGCCACATCTGTGCCAGGTGCATTGAGCTTCAGCTCCTTAGGGACCGGGTTAGGGAACAGGAGATGCAGCTGGATGATCTTCGTCTGGTCAGGGAGAGTGAGGATGTGATAGGGAGGAGTTATAGGCAGGTATTACACCGGGGCCTCGGGAGAGGGATAAGTGGGTAACAGTCAGGAGAGGGAAGGGCAAGAAGCAGGTGCTAGAGAGTACCCCAGTGGCTGTCCTCCGAAACAATAAGTACTCCTGTTTGAGTACTGTTGGGGCAGATGCTCTACCTGGGGCAAGCAACAGTGGCAGTGCCTCTGGCACAGAGTCTGGCCCTGTGGCTCAGAAGGGTAGGGAAAGGAAGAGGATGGCAGCAGTGATAGGGGCCTCTATAGTTCAGGGGTCAGATAGGTGATTTTGTGGACGCAGGAAAGAAACACGGATGGTAGCTTGCCTCCCAGGTGCCAGGGTCGGGATGTTTCTGATTGCATCCACGATATCGTGAAGTGGGAAGGAGAGCAGCCAGAGGTCGTGGTACATATTAGTATCAACAACATAGGTAGGAAAAGGGAGGAGGTCCTGAAAACAGACTACAGGGAGTTAGGAAGGAAGTTGAAAAGCAGGACCACAAAGGTAGTCATCTTGGGATTATTGCCTGTACCACATGACAGTGAGTACAGGAATAGAATGAGGTGAAGGATAAATGTGTGGCTGAGGGATTGGAGCAGGGGGCAGGGATTCAGATTTCTGGATCATTGGGACCTCTTTTGGGGCAGGAGTGACCTGTACAAAAAGGACAAGTTGCACTTGAATCCCAGGGGGACCAATATCCTGGCGGGGAGCTTTGCAAAGGCTATTGGAGAGAGCTTAAACTAGGATTACTGGAGGGTGGGAACCGAACTGAAGAGTTGGAGGAAGAGGCAGTTGGCTCACAAATAGAGAAAGCTTGGAGACAGTGCGAGAGGGAGGATAGGCAGGTGATAGAGAAGGGACATGCTTAGATTGATGGTTTGAGATGTGTCTATTTTAATGCAAGGAGTATCATGAACAAAGCCGATGAGCTTAGAGCGTGAATCAGTACTTGGAGCTATGACATTGTGGCCATTACAGGAACTTGGATGGCTTAAGGGCAGGAATGGTTACTCCGGGTGCCAGGCTTTAGATGTTTCAGAAACGACAGGGAGGGAGGCAAAAGAGGTGGGGGCGTGGCACTGTATATCAGAGATAGTGTCACAGCTGCAGAAAAGGAGGAAGTCATGGAGGGATTGTCTATGGAGACTCTGTGGGTGGAAGTTAGGAATACGAAGGGGTCAATAACTCTACTGGGTGTTTTTTATAGACCACCCACTAGTTACAGGGACATTGAGGAGCAGATAGGGAGACAGATTCTGGAAAGGAGTAATAATAACAGGGTTATTGTGGTGGGAGATCTTAATTTCCCAAATATCGATTGGCATCTCCCTAGAGTGAGGGGTTTAGAAGGAGTGGAGGCATAATATGATTAGAAATAGTCAGCATGGCTTTGTCAAAGACAGGTCATGCCTTACCAGCCTGATTGAATCTTTTGAGGATGTGACTAAACATATTGATGAAGGTAGAACAGTAGATGTAGTGTATATGGATTTCTGCAAGGCATTTAATAAGGTTCCTCATGCAAGACTTATTGAGAAACTAAGGAAACATGGGATCTAAGGGAACATTGCTTTGTGGATCCAGAACTGGCTTGCCAACAGAAGGCAAAGAGTGGCTACAGATGGGTCATATTCTGCATGGGGGTCGGTGACCAGTGGTGTGCCTCAGGGATCTGTTCTGGGACCCCTTCTCTTTGTGATTTTTATCATTGACCTGGATGAGGAAGTGAAGGGATGGGTTAGTAAATTTGCTGATGACACAAAGGTTGGGGGTGTTGTGGATAGTGTGGAGGGCTGTCAGAAATTATAGTGGCACATTGATAGGATGCAAAACTGGGCTGAGAAGCGGCAGATGGAGTTCATGCTAGGTAAGTGTGAGGTGATTCATTTTGGTAGGTCAAATATGATAGCAGAATATTAATGGTAAGACTCTTGGCAGCGTGCAGGATCAGAGGGATCTTGGGGTCTGAGTCCACAGGCCACTCAAAGCTGCTGCGCAGATTGACTCTGTGGTTAAGAAGGCATATGGTGCATTGGCCTTCATCAATCATGGGATTGAGTTTAAGAGTTGAGAGGTAATGTTGCAGCTACATAGGACCCTGGTCAGACCTCCCTTGGAGTACTGTGCTCAGTTCTGGTTGCCTCAGTACAGGAAGGATGTGGAAACCATAGAAAGGGTGCAGAGGAGACTTACAAGGATGTTGCCTGGATTGGGAAGCATGCCTTATGAGAATAGGTTGAGTGAACTCGGCCCTTTCTCCTTGGAGTGACGGAGGATGAGAGGTGACCTGATAGAGGTGTACAAGATGATAAGAGGCATTGATCATGTAGGATAGTCAGAGACATTTTCGCAGGTCTGAAATGGTGAGCACGAGAGGGCACAGTTTTAAGGTGCTTGGAAGAAGATACAGAGGAGATGTCAGGGGTAAGTTTTCGACGCAGAGACTGGTGAGTGTGTGGAATGGGCTGCCAGAAACAGTGGTGGAGGCAGATATAATAGGGTCTTTTAAGAGACTCCTGGATAGGTACATGGAGCTTAGAAAAATAGAGGGCTATGGGTAACCCTAGGTAATTTCTAAGGTAAGGACATGTTCGGCACAGTTTTGTGGGTCGAAGAGCCGGTATTGTGCTGTAGGTTTTCTATGTTTCTATGTTTTCTATGCAACAATTATACCAGTGCCTAAGAAGAATAATGAGAGCTGCCTTAATGCCTATTGCCAGGTAGCATTCACAGCTACAGTGATGAAGTGCTTTGAGAGGTTGGTCATGACTAGACTGAACTCCTGCTATCGCCACAATAGGTCAACGGCAGATGCAATCTCTATGGCTCTCCACACAGCTTTAGACCACCTGGACAACATAAACACTTATGTCGGGATGCTGTTCAACGACTATAGCTCAGCATTTAATACCTGATTGAGAAGTTGCAAAACCTGGGCCTCTGTACTACCCTCTGCAGTTGGATTCTCGACCTCCTAACCAGAAGACCACAATCTGAGCAGATCTCCTCCTCGCTGACGATCAACACTGGTGCAGCTCAGGGGTGTGTGCTTAGCCCACTGCTCTACTCTCTATATACACATGACTGCGTGGCTAGGCATAGCTCAAATACCATCTATAAATTTGCTGATGATACAACCATTATTGGTAGAACCTCAGATGGAGACAAGAGGCTATACAGGAGTGAGATATGCCAACTCGTGGAGTGGTGCCACAGCAACAACCTGGCACTCAACATGAGTAATCAAAGAGCTGATTGTGGACTTCCAGAAGGGTAAGATAAAGGAACACATACCAATTTTCATAGAGGGATCAGAAGTGGAGAGAGTGAGCAGTTTCAAGTTCCTGGGTGTCAAGACCTCTGAGGATCTAACCTGGTCCCAAATATCGCTGCAGTTATAATGAAGCAGTTATACTTCATCTGGAGTTTGAAGAGATTTGGTACTGTGTGTCAACAAGTACACTCAAAAACTTCTATAGATGTACCATGGAGAGCATTCTGACAGGCTGCATCACTGTCTGGTATGAGGGAGAGGGTGCTACTGCACAGGACCAAAAGAAGCTGCAGAGGGTTGTAAGTTTAGTCGGCTCCATCTTGGATACTAACCTACAAAGTACCCAGGACATCTTCAAGGAGCCATGTTTCAGAAAGGCAGAGTCCATTATTAAGGACCTCCTTAATAAAAAGGCATGCCCTTTTCTCACTGTTACCATCAGGTAGGAGGTACAGAAGCCTGAAGGCTCACACTCAGCGATTTGGGAACAGCTTCTTCCCCTCTGCCACCCGATTCCTAAATAAACATTGAGGCTTTGGACACTACCTCATTTTTTTTTATTATATAGCATTTCTGATTTTGCATGATTTTTAATCTATTCAATACACATAAGCTGTAATTGATTTACTAATTTATTTATTATTATTATTTTATTTTGGTTTTTTTTCTCCTATATTATTTATTGCATTGAACTGCTGCTGTTAAGTTAACAAATTTCACGTCACATGCCGGTGATAATAAACCTGATTCTGATTCGGATTTATCTAACACTTTCCCTCCCACATAGCCCTCCACTTTCGTTCATCCATGGGCCTACCTAAGAATCTCTTACATGTCCCTAACATATCTGCCGCTATCATCATCCCCAGCAGTGCATTCCATGTACTTACCACTCTCCTTTTGTTAAAGCAAAGAAGACCTTTATATTTATTCATCCAGGGCCCTTAACTGCCTCAACTTTATTAAAATAAAATACAATCCAATCTTCTCCAAGCTCATCCAATCTTTCGTTATTGTTTAAAATTTCCTTGTAAACCTCGTCAGCACGCTCTCAGGTACAATAGTAGCTTTACTATGCTGTGATGACAGAACTAGAAACAATATTTGTCACTGGTATGGTATACAGTTCTAGCACAACTCCCTACTGTCATAGCTAATAAAGGAAAAGATCTCATAGGCTGTCCTGTTTTAACCTTTTTATTGATCTGACTTGCTGTCTCAAAACCTATATACTGTAGGTGTATACCCCAAAGTTCCTTAATATCTCCCTTAATATCACTTAATCTTTCAACAATTGTTTTTCTATATTTTCTTACAACATGGGACTAGGTGAGAGTAAGTGTTCGGCATGGACTAGAAGGGCCGAGATGGCCTGTTTCCGTGCTGTAATTGTTATATGGTTATATGGTAATATACGGTTATGGAAGGAGACCATTTGGCCCATCAAGTCAATGTAGGCTCTCAGAACATTTCCACTCTCTGTAACATATTTTCTCATCACATTCCCATCAGATTCCATTCCTCATTTTCACAAGGGGCAATTTATAGCAGTCAATTGACCTGCTATCTGCACATCTCTGGGATATGGGTGGAAACTGGAGTGTCCAGAGGAAATACATGTAGGCGTAGGAAGAGCTTGCAAACTTCACACAGACAGAACCAAAGGTTAGGATGGAGCCAACACTGTGAAGCACCCCATTATTTTGACCCTCAGCTGAGGAAAGTATTCACTTATTTTGCCCTTTAATTTTATAGATAGTTTCATGGTGTTCCTTCAGCCTCCTCTATTTCAAGGAAAACATGCTAACAATGCACTCTCTAGTTTACGTGCTATATAACTCTAACTGGCAGTATGAGATCAATTGCAGTCTCCCTGTGACCGGAACACTATACTGTACTCAGGCAGTGGTTTGTGATCCTCTGCTGCCATCTATTGACTATTGTTATTTCAAAAAATATACAGAAATTATCATGTACAAACTCTTAAGTACAATCAAACGAATCTTTCTCTCCATTCACTGCACACGCAAAGTGTTTGAGAGACTGTTACACAGGACCCACCCTTCAGTGTCCAACAGGACCCTCACCTGTATTCTTTCCACTCAGAGGTTTTGCAGTGGCTGCACTAAGCTTTGATCCATCCCTTGGAATATGCTCCCCACAGAAGATTAGAGATAGTGTTGATACTGGACATGTTCTGCATTAGGTTGCAGCATTTAAACGTTGTCTGTATTTGTCCAGTTTGACTTGCCTGTTGTTGTCCAGTTGATATGAACAAAGCAGGTGGATACTTTCCACTAGCTCAGTCACAACCAAATAGGATATAATTATTCTCTGTGAGCTTAGTTTTAAGTTCAATGTGAAATAAAGATGAATTATGCCAGTGCATCTTAGCCTCTAGGTAAACCTGATTAGTTACTAAGTTGGTTATATGACAACACTTGCATTTCACAGTATTTCAATGGCATTTTGTTCCCCTGCATTTTTCATAACTTCTTTTCTCAAAGACATAAAGACTGATATTTCCTTGGAGCTGCTTTGCACCTGTTGCCAAAACTTTGCTAGAAGTTTTATTTCACTCACTCGGGAGGTGTAGACTTGGCTGATTAGGTATGCATTAATTGCCCATCCTCAAAGATCCCTGAACTTATCAAGAGAGCAAGGAGAAATGCACTAGTTATAGGAGATTCCATAGTGAGGGGAACAGACAAGAGATTCTGCGAGCCAGACAAGGATACCCGGATGGCGTGTTGCCTCCCTGGTGCCAGGGTATGGGATGTCTCAAATCGGGTCCAGAGAATTCTGAGGAGAGAGGGTGAGCAGCCAGAAGTCTTGGTACATGTTGGTACCAATGACATAGACAGAAAAAGAGAGGAGGTCCTGAAGGAAGATTACTGGGAGCTAGGAAGAAAATTGAAAAGCCGGACCTCCAGAGTAATAATCTCAGGATTCCTGCCTCAAACATGCGCTAATGAAGGTATGAATAGCAGAATTAAGCAGATGAATGTGTGGCTAAGTAACTGGTGCAGGGGGCAGGGCTTCAAATTCTTGGATCATTGGGATCTATTTTGCGGGGGGGGGGTACAACTTATACAAAAACGATGGGTTACACCTGAACTCAAAGGGTACTAATATCCTGGTGGGATTGTTTAATATAGCTGTTAGGGAGGGTTTAAACTAAGTTGGCAAGGGGAAGGAAACCAGGGTGTTAGGGTCGAGGAAGAGGAAAATAGAAATAAGTCAAAGATACTGTGCAGCAAAGATGGCAAGAAGGACAGGCAGGTGAATAGACAGAATAATTTGGTGTGTGATAGAAATATAGCAAAATCGGTAACAAATACTGATCTAAATGTACTGTACTTAAATTCACACAGCATTAGAAATAAAGTGGATGACCTTGCTGCACAGCTACAGGTTAAAAGATATGACATTGTGGCCATCACCGAGTCATGGCTAAATCATGGATGTGATTGGGAGCTGGATGTCCAAGGATACACAGTGTATAGGAAAGGTAGGAAGGTAGGTAAAGGGGGTGGCGTGGCCCTGATGGTAAGCAATGATATCAAATCACTAGAAAGAAGGGACATAGGATCAGAAGAGGTAGAATCCTTATGGGTTGAGTTAAGAAATGGCAAGGGTAAAAAGACACTAATAGCAGTTATATACAGGCTTCCAAACAGCAGCCGGGATGTGGACTACAAGTTACAGCTGGAAATAGAAAAAGTATGTCAGAAGGAAAATATCAGGATAATTATGGGGGATTTTAATATGAAAGTGGATTGGGAAATTCAGGAAGGTGCTGGATCTCAGGAGAGGGAGTTTGTAGAATGCCTACAGGATGGCTTTCTGGAGCAGCTTGTCCAGAAGCCCACCAGGGGATCGGCTGTTTTGCATTGGGTGCTGTGTAATGAACCTGAGGCAATTAGGGAGCTGGAGGTAATGGAACCCTTTGGAAGTAGTGATCATAATATGACTGAGTTCAGTTTCAAATTTGAAAAGGAGAAGCTGGTATCAGGTGCATTGATATTTCAGTGGAATAAAGGAAATTACAGTGGTATGAGAGAGGAACTGGCCCAAGTAGATTGGAAAAGTAATCTAGATGGAGGGACGGTACAGCAGAATTGGATGAAATCCCTACAAGAAATAAGGAAAGTGCTGGAAAAATATATTCCAAGAAAAAAGAAAATCATGAATGGAAAATGGCACAAATGTGGCTAACTAGAGAGGTTAAGGCTAAAATAAAAGCAAAAGAGACGGCGTACAAGGAAGCAAAAATTAGCGAGAAAACTGAGGACTGGGCGACTTTTAAAAACTTAACAGAAGGAAACTAAGAAAGTCATTAGGAAAGAAAAGATGAATTATGAAAGGAAGTTAGTGATTAACATAAAAAAGGATACCAAGTTTTTTTAAATATATGAAGAGTTAAAGAGTGACATAGGTAGATATAGGACCGATTGAAAATGATGCTAGAGAATTATAATGGCTAACAAAGAGATGGCAGAGGAACTAAATGAGTATTTTACATCAGTCTTCACAGTGGAAGACATTAGCAACATACCTGATAGCCAGAGGTCTCAGGGAATAGAATTAGGTACAGTCAAGATTACTAGAGAGAAAGTGGTTGGGAAGCTAAATGGACTAAGAATAGGTAAGTCTCCCGGACCAGATGATGTGCACCCACGGGTTCTGAGGGAGGTGGCTTTGGAGATTGTGGAGGCATTGGAAATGATCTTCCAGGAATCAATAGACTCTTGCATGGTTCCAGAGGACTGGAAGGTCGCAGATGTAGTTCCGTTGTTTAAGAAAGGAGGGAGGAAGCAAAAAGAAAATTACAGACCTATTAGTCTGACATCGGTAGTTGGAAAGTTATTAGAGTCGATCCTCAAGAACGAGGTTCTGAAATACCTCAAGGTGCATGACAAGATAGGCCCAAGCCAGCATGATTTCAAGAAGGGAAGATCCTGCCTCACCAACCCATTAGAATTTTTTGAGGTAATTTCAAATAAGATTGACAAGGTAGAGGCTGTGGATGTTGTGTATTTGGATTTTCAAATAGCCTTCGATAAGGTGCCGCATAAGAAGCTGCTTAATAAGATGAGAGCCAATGGAATTACAGGGAAGATATTGAAATGGGTGGAGCATTGGCTGATAGGCAGAAAGCAAAGGGTGGGAATAAAGGGATCCTATTCTGATTGGTTGCCGGTTACCAGTGGTGTTCCGCAGGGGTTGGTGCTGGGGCCACTTCTTTTTACAATGTATGTCGATGATTTAGATTATGGATTAAATGGTTTTGTGGCTAAGTTTGCGGATGACACCAAGATAGGTGGAGGAGCAGGAGGTGTTGAAGAAACGGAAAGGTTGCAGAGATTTGGTCAGTTTAGGAGAGTGGGCAAAGAAATGGCAGATGAGATACAATGTTTAGAAATGTAGGGTTGTACATTGTGGAAGAAGAAATAATCGGGCAGATTATTATTTAGATGGGGAGAAAATTCAAAAATCGGAAGTGTAAAGGGCCTTGGGGGTCCTCGTGCAGGATACCCTAAAGGTTAACCACCAGGTTGAATCGGCATTAAGGAAAGTGAATGCTATGTTGGCATTCATTTCAAGAGGAATAGTGTATAAGAGTAAGGAGGTGTTGATGAGGCTCTATGGGGCACTGGTGAGACCTCATTTGGAACACTGTGTGCAGTTTTGGGCCCCCTATCTTAGAACGGATCTAGTGATGTTGGAGAGAGTTCAGAGAAGATTTACGAGGATGATTCCTGGAATGCAGGGCCTAACGTATGAAGAGCGTTTGTCGGCTCTTGGACTGTATTCACTAGAGTATAGAAGAATGAGAGGGGATCTCATAGAAACATTTCGAATGTTGAAAGGGTTGGACAGAGTAGATGTGGAAAGACTGTTTCCCTTGGTGGGTGAGTCCAGGACAAGAGGTCACAGTCTTAGAATTAGAGGGTACCCATTTAAAACAGAGATGAGGAGAAACTTTTTTAGCCAGAGGGTCTTGGATTTATGGAATTCGTTGCCACATACAGCTGTGGAGGCCGATCATTGAGGGTGTTTAAGGAGGAGATTGAAAGGTATCTAAATAGTCAGGGTATCAAGGGATATGGGGAAAAAGCCGGAAATTGGAACTAGATGGAAGAATAGTTTAGCTCATGGTGGAGTGGTGGAGCAGACTTGATGGGCCGAATGGCCTACTTCTACTCCTTTGTCTTGTGATCTTGTGACCTGAGATTATTTCAGAGAAAATTAAATGTCCATTTTCTGCTATAAGTTTGGGACAAATAAGACTGCTAAAGATAGCAGATTTCCTTTCCTAAGGGGCTACAGAGATCCAGATTAGCTTTCATCATACTCTTGTAGTTTCATGGTTATCATACGTAGCATCACAGAGACATAGGAAGATACAGCACAAATACAAGACCTTTAGCCGGCTAACATTAATGACCTTTGAAGGACAGTTGGATCGATGCATGGATAGGGAAAGGTTTAGAAGGTTATGGACCAAATGTGAGCAAGTGGGACTAGCTTAAATAACTAAAGGGCCTGTTTCCACATTATATGACTCTCAAACTCTCTAACAAACTTCTACTGAAGTACTATATAATTTGCGATTTATTTTTGTTTTTCTTAGAAATGCTGTTTATATGATGCTTCAGTATATGCCAGTGATAATGCTGCAGATAATTTTTAATCGCTCCTGTGCATACATGTACTTGTGCATCTGACAATAAACCTCAACTTTGACTTTATGCTTTATGACTCTATGATTCCATGCCAACCATCAATGACCCATTTTTACTCATTTAATTCCCCCTATGTTCTCTTCAACTTCCCCTCTACTACCTAAGGATAACTTCCTATGACAAGTTAACAACCAAGACACTAACCTTTTGGATGTTAGAGAAAGCCAGATTTCTCAAAGGGAATTCAACCACTTACAGGGCAAAAGTATAAACTCCACATAAACACTGCCAGAAGTTTGTATTGAACCTATGTTGCTGGATTTGAGAGGCATCAGTGCTACTAACTGTAGTACTGTGCTGGCCCAAGATGCTAACTTTCCATTCTAGATTTACCAAGTTATTTGTAGTTGAATTCCCCAGCTGCCAGGGTGAGACTCAATTTCATGGCTTCAATCAGTAGTCTACAGGCTTCTAAACACTCATTGTGTGATTTATCCCAGTCCTAAGCTGACAACCCAGTAAACCAGATCAACTGCTAGAAATCTGAAATAAACATAGAAAATGGTGTTAACTCTCAGCAGGTTAGATTTCAAATCTTCCTTTGGACTGTCACCCCATCACCAAAGGTGAGGCCATACTCTCCCAAGCAGTTTGGAAGGTCAAACTTGAAGGCAGAGTATAGGGTTAATGGCAGGATACTTAGCAGTGTGGAGGAACAGAGGGGACTTGTGGTCTGCATCCATAGATCCTGCAAAGATGCTGTGCAGTTGATAAGTGAGTTAAGGAGGTGTAAGGGGTGTTGGCCCTCATTAGTTGGGGTACTGTGTTCAAGAACCACAGTGTAGTGCTGCTTAATGTTGCTATTAAACTCTGCTTAAACTACATTTAGAGTATTGTGTTCAACTCTGGAAGGATGTGGAAGCTTTGGAGATGGTGGAGAAGAGATTTACCAGGATGTTGCCTGAATTAGAGAGCATGTCTTATAAGGAAAGTCTGATTAAACTAGGGCTTGTCTCTTTAAAGCAAAGGATGAGAGATGCTGTGATTATACTGTTTCTACCACCTCCTATGGCAACTTGTTCCATGTACTTATCATCCTCTGTGTGAATTTCCTCCTTACATCTCCTTTAAATAACTCCCCCTCATCTTAAATATATGTCTTCTAGTTTTAGACCCCGCCCCTCCTTGGAAAGAGACTGTGACTATCTTGTCTGCCTATACCACTTACTCACCAACATTCCACTCTGTATGTCATATTTGTTCATCACTCTTAATGGCCTCACTTCACATTTTGTATGAATTCCCTTTCCTGGCTCTTCCCAATGAGTCATTGGGATGTCAATCGTAACCTGTCCTTTGTTTCATTTCCTTCTTCTCCAGAATTTCAATCACACAAGGCCACGTCAAATCCAAACTCATTCAAAGTCTATGATGCACCAAAAGCACTGCAGATCCAAAGATCCTAAGAGGAGTCAACGGGGTAGGATTTGAGATGTTTCCACAATTGGAAGAGTTATGAACTAGGGAATTCTCTGCAACATAAAGGGGTGGTCATTTTAATATATGGAAATTTCTTCTCCCAGGGAGGTGGAATCCAGATCACTTATGATATCAAAAGTAGGGATAGATACTTAGTGAAGGAAAGGATTGAGGGTTATTGGGAACTGGCTCAGAAGAGGAGTTGAGCCATGATTATATTGAATGGTGGGGCATGCTTGGGGGGTTTGGTCCTAACTCCTGCTTTAACTTATGTTCTGTTGTGCTCGTGGAGTAAAATGTAGCATGTACAATACTTGAATATGAGGTTAGCTTATCAATGATATATTGTTAAATTCAAACTGTTCAACCCATTTCACCTTCACTCCAGAAACAATGTCTCCACCCTCCAGTCTCAGTCATTGAGCTCGGTACATAGGCAATGTTTGTGTATGTGAACCAGGTGCCTGGTCATTGCTGACTCATTCACTGAAGGGTTCAAGAGTTTGTGAGCAGGATGGGGGAAATGGAAGTTGATAGAGGTGTCCAAAATTATGGGGGGGGGGTCCATGAATAGAATAAACAGCATGATCTATGTTCGCATCTGCTACCTCGTGTTAAAACTTTACCCCAGATGGTGAGGATTCTTGCTGATAGATGACATCTTCTACCATATGGAATGGTCTATAAACAGAAAACTTAGATTATTATAGGGAGTACAAGTTTGGAGGGGAGAAAAGGAAGGTTTTTTTTGTAGTTTGGAGCACTATACCTTAGGGTGAGAGTAGGCACTCTCACAATATTTAAGAAATATCTAGATAAGCACTTGTGTTATCAAGGCATAAGCTGCTGGCAAATGGGGTTAGCAAAGATAGGAACTTAATGGTTATCTTGGTCGCGGTGGATCTGTATCTTCGCTAACCCCATCTGATGACTCTACTATCCTGTTCTAAAAGAGGTGCAAAAGCAGAGGAACCTGGTGATCTGATGACTCTACTATCCTGTTCTAAAAGAGGTGCAAAAGCAGAGGAACCTGGCAGTATCGTTACACAAATCATTGAAGTTGACAGGACAGATTGAGAAAATAAAAAACAAGTCCTCCCAAGGTTACAATTGCCTGACTGATGTACAGTTCATACGCGTGAATGAGCATTTGGGAGACTAGCGGGGATGGATTTATTGGTGCCTGCAAAGCTGCAGGCATTTTCTGCTCTCTGGGATTCCAGTTTACAGCCACATTTCTGACTTGCGAACTGTCCTGCTATGATCAGTTCATATGAATGGAACTCTCCTCTACCTTAGAGAGAACCTGTCACAATGAATTTATAATTCTGGTCTTTTTCTGGCAATAGTTTTTTCATTCTATGTCTCTGGGGTTTAATTTCACCTGCACAGATCTGACAACCTGCCCCGTGCTGAGTATAGTATGCACAGCCTGCATGCCAGCACTGTTGAAGGGATTCAAACAGATGGACAACCAGTGCTGGGTGCACCTCCCTTATCATCCAGCAGAACCCCCTTCCAAACACTAATTTACTGTTCTCTTTCAGATTTTGGTGCACTTCCAACATCTTATAACATCAGCATAGGTAGGAGAATGAGGGGGCACCTAATAGAGGTGTATAAGATTATGAGGAGCATAGACAAGGTCAAATCACACATTTTCCCCCCAGGGAGGGATGTGAAAAACAAGAGGGCATCAATTTAAGATTAGAGGTGATAGATTTAAAAGATAGATCAGGGGTTTCTTCACACAAAATGTGGTGGGTATGTACGGGGTCTTTCTTTTGTTGCATTTAAAATGGCGACTTTGTTATGTTAATCTGGGGAATGCGGTTTTGTTGTGCATTAACGCTGAAGAGAGTTTGCGCTAACAGTTGTTTTACTTTAAAATGAGATAACAGGGTTCTCCCCCATTTCACGTACATCTCCCCCATTTCACGTACACCTGCTCTCACTCCATCCTCCCGCCACCCCACTAGGAATAGGGTTCCCCTGGTGCTCACCTACCACCCCACCAGCCTCTGGGTCCAACATATTATTCTCCGTAACTTCCGCCACCTTCAACGAGATCCCAAAACTAAGCACATCTTTCCCTCCCCCCCTCTCTCTGCATTCCGCAGGGATCGCTCCCTACGCAACTCCCTTGTCCATTCGTCCCCCCCATCCCTCCCCACTGATCTCCCTCCTGGCACTTATCCGTGTAAGCGGAACAAGTGCTACACATGCCCTTACACTTCCTCCCTTACCACCATTCAGGGCCCCAAACAGTCCTTCCGGGTGAGGCAACACTTCACCTGTGAGTTGACTGGGGTGATATACTGCGTCCAGTGCTCCCGATGTGGCCTTTTATATATTGGCGAGACCCGACGCAGACTGGGAGACCGCTTTGCTGGACATCTACGCTCTGTCCGCCAGAGAAAGCAGGATCTCCCGGTGGCCACACATTTTAATTCCACATCCCATTCCCATTCTGACATGTCTATCCACAGCCTCCTCTACTGTAAAGATGAAGCCACACTCAGGTTGGAGGAACAACACCTTATATTCCGTCTGGGTAGCCTCCAACCTGATGGCATGAACATCGACTTCTCTAACTTCCGCTAGGCCCCACCTCCCCCTGGTACCCCATCTGTTACTTATTTTTATGCACACATTCTTTCTCTCACTCTCCTTTTTCTCCCTCTGTCCCTCTGAATATACCCCTTGCCCATCCTCTGGGTCCCCCACCCTCCTTGTCTTTCTTCCCGGACCTCCTGTCCCATGATCCTCTCGTATCACCTTTTGCCTATCGCCTGTCCAGCTCTTGGCTCTATCCCTCCCCCTCCTGTCTTCTCCTATCATTTTGGATCTCCCCCTCCCCCTCCAACTTTCAAATCCCTTACTCACTCTTCCTTCAGTTAGTCCTGACAAAGGGTCTCGGCCTGAAACGTCGACTGCACCTCTTCCTACAGATGCTGCCTGGCCTGCTGCGTTCACCAGCAACCTTGATGTGTGTTGTTAACAGGGTTCTATTAGCCAATGGGTGGTTATGTATCGTTTTGTTTTCGGATACCATGCTGTATGATATGACTGTGGACTGAGTTTTGGCGGGGAGTCGGAGGAGAGACGAGGAGGACGGCGGACGTGCGGAGAGGCTCTGGTTGATCACTCAGGGTGGTCCCGAGCCGTGAGTCGACGGAATTCGGGTGGTCGTCTGAAGTCGAATTGAGCTCCAACGTAGCGTGCAAAGATCTTGGACTTTGATAAGTGTTGGTGCCTTTTTTTTTCATTACTTTCCTCTCTGTATCAAATGTATATTAATGTCATAGAATTAGTAATATCTATAAAGTGTATTTGTTAAAATTTACTGGGTGTGCTGGTTGATGATTGATGTTTGTGATTGATTCGGGCGACGACTGACCCTGAGGGGAGTGTTGAGGCAGGTGCTGGGCTGGATTTCCCCTAGACATACACGAGCCAGTATAACGGAACGTTACAAGTGGGGGCTACCGTCCTGGATT
This sequence comes from Mobula birostris, assembly GCF_030028105.1. NCBI lineage: Eukaryota > Metazoa > Chordata > Chondrichthyes > Myliobatiformes > Myliobatidae > Mobula > Mobula birostris. The sequence continues at coordinate 91,053,381 of NC_092370.1, read as the reverse complement.
TGGACTTTTTCGGGAAAGTTGTACTTGTGGTTGCGGTAAGTGGTGTGAAGATGGATGGAGATAAGATTGTAAGTTGGTGTGAATTGGAGGAGGTACCGGTGAATCATGCGTGTGTGGTAAGCGGGGTCGATTATCGCATTCCGGCAGAGGTACTGGTGCGAGGGTTGAGTTTGATTAAAGGTATCGGGCAGGTAGAACTTGTAGCTAGAAGGGGTGGGAAAGAACTGGAGGCTAGCTGGATGTTGGTGCTGACGAGTGCTGACATCATGACTTTGGAATTACCAGCGACAGTCCATGCCCCGGGGGAGGCGGGGCCGTGGGGTCTCCACACTCTCCCCGAGGACGCAAGTGAGGAGGTGCCGGAGGAGGAGGAGCTAGATGAGGCCCCCGGCCGGGTGCCCATAGCAAGAGGTGGAGGTGTGGAGTGGGAAGGTTTGGCCAGGCCCGGCCCCCATGGGCGGGATGAGACTGCCGAGTTAACGGCTGCCATTACCTCCCTGGCGAGAAGGGTTGAGGGGCCCCGCCCGAAGCTGAGAATTTTCTCAGGAGCCAAGCCCACCCCGGAAGGGGAGGATGACTATGATACCTGGGTTGAAGATGCATCCCAATTGTTAGAGGTGTGGCCAGTTTCGGATGAGGAAAAGAGACAGCAATTGGTGGAAAGCTTAAGGGGCGGGGCGGCCCGGGTGGTCCGCGATCTGAGAGCGGCACGCCCCTTGACTTCCCTATCGGAGTGTTTGGACGCTTTGGAGGAAGTGTTTGGACTGTCAGGGGATCCCTGGCAGCATTTAGCAGAGTTTCAACGGATGGGGCAGAGAAGAGGGGAAATGCTCTCAGACTATGCTTTCAGGCTGGAAGGAAAGCTTACGGGGTTGCTGCGATGAGGGATAGTGAGGGAGTACGAAGTGGCGGAGTTAAGGATGAGCCAGATATGTAGCGGTTCCCGGGAGGATGACAGAGTGGTTTGGAGTGTACGGCAGTCATTTAAGCAGAGACCCCCTCCATCATTTGGACAGCTGATCCGAGAGGTACGGGCCGAGGAGTGTGCTTTGGGCCGACCAGGGGGCTCGGACCCTCAGGGACGGTCTTTGGCGGTTCAGGAGGTGGTAGTCGGGGTGAGACCAGAGAAATCCAAGGGGTCTCCGGGGGGGCCGTATCGGGAGGAGAGAGGCGGCGAGTAGTGGGTGCTATAACTGTGGGAGAGAGGGGCATTTCCGCCGGGAATGTGAGTGGCCGGGGGTGTGCTACCGCTGTGGGGAAGCTGGCCACTTGCGGAAGGATTGTGAGAGACGAGATGCGCCGAGGGGGGAGGGCCCCCGGGCCACTAAGAAGGAAGAGGTGTCGGGAAATTTAGGAGAGGCTCAGTGAGGGAACGGACTGGAGTCTCGGGAGGAACACGTTCCCAGAAAACCGCTATGGAACCCCAGAAATTCCTGATGGACTGGTGGGACCCCGTTCCAGCGTGTCCCTACGGATAGAGGGAATCTTTGCGAAAGCCATCCTTGACACCGGGCCGCAGGTTACCTTACTGTACCGGTCGTTCTACAACAAATATCTGAAACATTTGGCAGTCACTCCGTTTAAAGCATTGGAGATTTGGGGCATAAGTGATGGTGATTACCCGTACGATGGATACTTGTCAGTGAGATTGGAATTTTCGGAGGGAGATGTGGGAGTATCGGAAGCCTTTGAGACGCTGGTGTTGGTTTGTCCGGACCCGGTGGAGACCGGTGGTGCTGCCCTGTTGGTGGGGACTAACTCCCCTCTGGTGCGACGGCTCTTGGAAGCCTGTAAGAAGAAGGGTGGGGAGAACTTTTTGGAGACCCTCTTGGTACACCCCGTGCTGCGAGCGGTGTACGAAGGAGTGAATGACCCCCAGGGGCTGGATCCTGAGTGCAAACGAGGGACGGTGTGGTGCACTCAGGCGAGGCCTGAGGTGATATGGCCAGGGGAGGTGGCATTAGTGATGGGGACCCCCAGATTCCCCGGATTACCGCCGGGCGAGGCCCTGCTAGTAGACGCCCCCGACGACCTGGAAAGGGAGTCCTGGTTCCCAGCTGGGGCGCTAGTGAGACCTGAGTTGCAAAGGCCCTCAGCTGTACGGGCACGGCGGATGGGGGTGATGGTAAGGAACATAACGGAGAGGGAGATCACCTTTAAGCGCGGGATGCCCCTTGCGCACTTGTTCCCGGTGACGGTGATGTCCAGCGCCCCCGTGAAGCCCACTGGAGGGAAACTATTGGGAAACGGGGGGCGGCTGACCGAGGAGGCCTTTAATTTTGAAAACTCCCCTGTACTGCCGGCGTATAAGAGCAGGCTGGTGGAGAAGATGCTGAAGTTAGGGGGTGTCTTTTCTCAGGACGAGTTTGATGTAGGGTGTTCCAAGAGCACCCGGCACACCATTCGGGTAACAAATGACACCCCGTTTAGGGAGAGGTCGCAGCGGTTGTCCCCAGCAGAGGTGGAAGATGTGCGGCAGTTGAAAAACACAGGGATTATTGTGGAGTCCCAAAGCCCCTATGCGTCCCCCATAGTGGTGGCAAGGAAGAAAAATGGGAAGGTACGCATGTGCGTGGACTATAGGACCCTGAACTGCCGCACTGTTCCTGACCAATATACGGTCTCGAGGGTGGAAGATGCCTTGGCCTGTCTGAGTGGTGCACAGTGGTTCAGTGTATTGGATTTGCGGAGTGGGTATTACCAGATTCCGATGAGCGAGACTGATAAGGAGAAGACAGCCTTTATCTGCCCCCTGGGGTTTTTCCAGTTCGAACGAATGCCCCAAGGCATCTCGGGGGCCCCAGCCACCTTCCAGCGGCTCATGGAGCGGACAGTGGGGGACATGAACCTGCTGGAGGTATTGGTGTACCTGGACGACCTGATAGTGTTTGGATCTACGTTGGAGGAACATGAGGAGCGGCTGCTGAAGGTGCTGAGTCGGCTGAAGGAGGAAGGATTAAAACTTTCCCTGGATAAATGTCAGTTCTGCAAGACGTCAGTCAGTTATGTTGGGCACATAATCTCGCGAAATGGAGTGGCCACCGATCCGGATAAGATAGCCGTAGTCACCACCTGGCCGAGACCTCAGAAGGTGAGCGCCTTACGCTCGTTTTTGGGGTTTTGCGGATATTACCGGCGATTCGTGAAAGGATATGCGAAAATGAGTCATCCATTGAACCAGCTGCTGTGTGGCTATCCACCTGTGGGGAGGAGGAGGAAGGGAGACCGAGGGTCGGAGGTAGGAGAATACTTGAACCCCGGAGAGCCTTTTGGATTGAGGTGGGATGCTCAATGTGAGGAGGCATTCCAATCTCTAAAAAGGGCGCTGACGCAGGTCCCAGTGTTGGCGTTTGCTGATCCCCGGAAGCCGTATGTTCTACACACTGATGCCAGCCACGACGGACTGGGGGCTGTTCTGTACCAGGAACAAGGAAACGGATTGAGGCCGGTAGCGTTTGTCAGTCGGAGTTTGTCGCCATCTGAGAGAAACTATCCCACTCACAAGCTGGAGTTCTTGGCGTTGAAATGGGCGGTGGTGGACAAGTTGAGTGACTACCTATATAGGGCCCAGTTTGAGGTGAGAACCGATAACAACCCCCTCACTTATATCCTGACCTCGGCGAAGCTGGACGCTACTGGGCACCGGTGGTTAGCAGCCTTGTCTGCCTATGAGTTCAACCTGAAATACCGCCCAGGGAGTCGGAACATCGATGCAGATGCCCTGTCTCGTCGGGCGCACGACGAGTCGGGCACGGCCGAGGAGTGGAAGAGTGTCCCTGCCCGGGGAGTAAAGGCCATGTGTCAAGTTGGGAGCGACGTGGAAGTAGGAGCACAGATGGGAACGGATCGGGTAGTAGATCATCTGGGGGCTGACGGTGACGCGCTGCCCACTGTTTACTGTAATGTGACTGCTCTGAGGAACAGGCAGCTGCCAGAGTTGAGTCCCCAGGAAGTAAAGGCGGCTCAGCGTGATGACCCAAGCATTGGCACTATCTGGTACGCGGTTAGCCAGGGTGATATGGGGCAGGTGGAGAAGGCGAAGCATGCCTCCGTTCCCCTACCACTGAAGGAGTGGCCCAGGTTGAAGCTGAAGAACCACGTCCTGTACCGAGTCACGTCGCCTCCGGACCACCCCCGGTGCTGGCAGCTGGTCATGCCTGAGAAGTATCGGAAGACTGTGCTCCAGGCTCTACATGATGATTCCGGGCACTTAGGGGTAGAGAAGACCTATGGATTAGTCAGGGACCGGTTTTACTGGCCCCGGATGAGGGGGGAGGTGGAAGAATACTGTAAGACCTGTAGCTGTTGCGTCAGGAGGAAGACCTTGCCTGCGCAGGCAGCCCCATTATCCCACTTGCAGAGTGTGGGACCCATGGACCTGGTGTGTATGGATTTCCTGTCTATTGAGCCAGACACCAGCAATACCGCGAATGTCTTGGTCCTCACAGATCACTACACTAGATATGTGCAGGCTTTTCCTACTAAGGATCAAAAAGCGACTACAGTGGCGAAGGTGTTATGGGAGAAGTACTTTGTTCATTATGGCCTTCCCCGGCGGATCCACAGTGATCAGGGACGGGACTTCGAGAGCAGGCTTATACATGAATTACTGGATATGCTTGGGGTTGAAAAGTCCAGAACCACCCCCTATCACCCGCAGGGTGATCCTCAACCCGAGAGGTTTAACCGGACGCTGCTGGACATGCTCGGCACCTTGGAGATTGGACAGAAGAGTAAGTGGAGTCAGCACATTGCCCATTTGGTTCATTGTTACAATTGTACTCGCAATGATGCTATGGGGTACTCGCCCTACTATCTGATGTTCGGACGGGAAGCGAGGTTGCCCATTGATCTGTGTCTTGGGACTGAAGCGGGGGAAATACCTTCGAAGCCATGTCTGAAGTACGTGTCCGATATGAGGAGAGAGTTGAAAAGGGCGTACGAGTTGGCTGAGCAAGCAGAACCAGCGGAATAAAAGGAGGTATGATCAGAAGGTAAAGTTCGTCCAGCTATTGCTGGGAGACCGAGTCCTTATCCGGAATTTAGGACTACAGGGTAAGCACAAGTTGGCGGACCGTTGGGCAGCCACCCCCTATGTGGTGGAGAGTCAGATGCCGAATCTCCCGGTTTACCGGGTGAGACCTGAGGGCGGGCAGGGGCCTGTCAAGGTACTCCATCGGAACCACCTGTTGCCTCTGGGTCGAGAGGTGAAGATGGACCTAGAGCCCGAATGGGAGTTTACTCCTATTACGAGGACTCTGCGAGGGCGCGGGAAGAGCCCGCTGCGAAGAAAACGGGGCCGGTCCCCACCTCGAGAAGGGATACGTCATTGGAAGATGATGATTCAGACATGTGGTACCTGCTTCCGTTCGCTGATTCCCCGGTGCCAGGAGAAGAGACTCCTGGCCCTTCCATCACTGAGTCAGGGGAACCGAGGGAAGGTGTTGCAGAGCTGCCTGTATTACAGCCGGGATTGAGGGAGGAGAGGGTGGAGGCAGAACCCAAGCCAGAGGGCTCACAGGGGCAGAGGGATCCCGGTGAAGGGGAAGGTCCGTCAGATAGGCTCGAGGGGTCAACTGGGGTGTCTGAACAGGGAGAGACAGCAGAGGAAGTACAGAGGCCTCAGAGGAGTAGGCATCCCCCGGAAAGACTAACTTATATAGCGCCGGGAGAGCAGGGTGTGATCTCTACTGCCCTGCAAAGTTATGTCACTACTTTATGCACCTGGGTTGGGTTTTGTGTTTTACAGGGAGCACTGGTGAACTCTGTTAATGTCATGAGGGCATGACTTTTTGAGGTGAAGGGAGAGTGTACGGGGTCTTTCTTTTGTTACATTTAAAATGGCGACTTTGTTATGTTAATCTGGGGAATGCGGCTTTGTTGTGCTTTAACGCTGAAGAGAGTTTGCACTAACAGTTGTTTTACTTTAAAATGAGATAACAGGGTTCTATTAGCCAATGGATGGTTATGTATCGTTTTGTTTTCGGATACCATGCTGTATGATATGACTGTGGACTGAGTTTTGGCGGGGAGTCGGAGGAGAGATGAGGAAGACTGCGGACGTGTGGAGAGGCTCCGGTTGATCACTCAGGGTGGTCCCGAGCCGTGAGTCGACGGAATTCGGGTGGTCGCCTGAAGTCGAATTGAGCTCCAACGTAGCGCGCAAGAACTTGGACTTTGATAAGTGTTGGTGCCTTTTTTTTTCATTACTTTCCTCTCTGTATCAAATGTATATTAATGTCATAGAATTAGTAATATCTATAAAGTGTATTTGTTAAAATTTACTGGGTGTGCTGGCTGATGATTGATGTTTGTGATTGATTCGGGCGGCAACCGACCCTGTGAGGAGTGTTGAGGCGGGTGCTGGGCTGGATTTCCCCTAGACATACACGAGCCAAAATAACGGAACGTTACAAGTATATGGAATGAACTTTCAGAAATAGTGGCTGAAGCAGGCACGTTGGCAACATTTAAAAATTGTTGAGTTACGTACATGGATTGAAGAGGTTTGAAGGACTATAGGCCAAACACAGGCAGATGCAATTACTACATGAGGATGAGTTGGGCCAAAGGGCCTATATCCATGCTGTGTAACTCTAACACTGATTCTACTTATCATTTTGATTCTTTAAGTTACAGATACAATGGACAAGAACAGTTGCATGACAACTAATCACAATGTATTGCAAATATTACGTTACAGATGTAAAGGAGTTATCTTTATTTACAACAGGCAACCGATTGCAAATGGTTGAAGTGGGAAATATTTCAATATTTGTTGAGACGAAACTACAAGCCAAGCTTGTTCAGGAGTGTCACAACATCTCCACAATTAAACCGACCAACACATGTAATTAGAACATCATGTGTACTTTAAAAGACAGGGAAAATGTATAGATTCATAGAGCAATACAGCATGGACACAGGCCTTTTGACCCAACAAGTCTATGCTGACCACCAGCTAGACCCACTTTCTTGCATTCAGCCCATATCCCTCTCAACCTTGCTGCTGTACGTGCTTGTCAAAGTGATATTATTGTATCTGCCTCACCCACTTCCTTGTTCAATGCTTACTATCTCACTACCCTCTGTGTGAAACAGTTGCCCCTCAAGTCACTTTTAAATCTTTCTCTTCCCATCCTACATCTATTCCCCCTAGTTTTGGACTCCGCTATGCTAGGGAAAACATTGCAACCATCCACCTTATCTATGCCCCTCTAGATTTTATAGACCTTTATTAGGTCGCTTCTCAATCCCAATGCTCTAAGAGATAAAGACCTAACCTAGCCAACCTCTCCATATACCTCAGGTCCTCTTGTACTGCATACATTTCTGTACTTGTTCTAGTTTAAGTACTTGTTTCCTATCACAGGATGACCAAAACTGTACACAGTACTCCAAGTGTGGCCTTACCAATGATTTATACATCGGCAACATAGCAACCCAAATCCTATATTCAATGCCCTGACTGACAAAGACCAGCAAAGACCAATTACGTTTTCAGCACCCTGTCTATCTGTGATGCTGCCTTCAATGAACTATGCACTTGTACTCATGGGTCCCTCTGTTCCATTACATTATCCAGGGCCCTACCATTTATTGTATAAGTCCTGGTTTGATCTATGATAATTTTCTTCACTGTCAATCACACATCCTCATTTTATGTCATCCACAAACTTACTGAACAAGCCCGATGTATTCACATCCAAATCATTTATATACAGTAAATCACAAATAATAAAGGTCCTAATGCAAATCCCTACAACACTCCATTAGTCCCTGGCCTCCATTCCAAGAAACAAAGTTCAACCACCCCCTCTGTTTCCTACCTCCAAGCCAATTCCGAATCCCCCTAGCTAGCTCTCCCTGCACTCATGCCACCTGACCTTCCAAACCAGCTTACCATTTAGGACCGGGGTGTCAAACTCATTTTAGGTCACCGGCCGGATTGGGTAAAATGCGATTTCATGCGGGTTGGATCAGTTGTGCACGTGCATGTGCTCCCACAGCTTTCATTGCCTTCGTTTTTTCAACCTGCTCTCGTGTGTCTCAGTCTCTGCTACAACTACTAAGTGTTTCACTTTATGAATTTCATTTCTTATGAAGAAGATTGCCTAGCAAGCATTATTTTTATGATTGGTATTAACTTACAGTCGTAGGCTACAAGAAAGTTGTGATGAGAGAGAGAAAAAACGATGCTATTTTGGCTAAGGTTGTTTTGGGAGCGACACCCTTTCCATTAATAAACCATTTGAAATCGAACATTAGCAGACACAAATGTAGACCTAACGAAACAAATTGTAAATGGAGGCTGCACAACTGCGCCTAATGTTTATTAGCCTGCTTCCGGCAATCAAACTCAGACAATCAACACAGTTAGCTTCTAATTTTTATTGAAGTGATCACATTTACAATAATAGAATAGTCAGAAAATGAATGAATCACAATATTATGACACTCAATATTTCATAATGCATTTTGCTTACATGTCGCAGTGCATCAAATGGTGTCACTCATTTTTCACTTGCTGCTTCCAGACACCTGACATCTCTTGGCTTTAACCAGCCTGTCAACATCAGGGACCAGTTTCCGGGCAGTTGTGATTTTCATAATGTCATTTAGATGTCTGTGTGTCAGCTGCGAGCGCAGTTTGGATTTGTTAATGTTCATTATGGAGAATGCATGCTCACAGAGGTATGTTGTCCCGAACATGCAAAGGATCTTTGAGGAAAAGCCTGTCATCTTGGGGTACATCGGTCCCAGGTATTGATAGAATGAGTCCAGACCCACAGTCTCAAATTTATATTTCAAAGCCGAATTGCACTGAATTTCAATTAGTTCCATTTGGAGTTCTTCTGGCACATATGATGCTGCGTTGACAGCAAACAGCGAGCAAAATAGTGAGAATTCCTTCTCGAGCTGAGTGAAGACTTGGAAACGATTGTGAAACTCACTTTTCAGCCGTGATATTTTGTCCTTGTACCTGTCCATGTTGTCATTATTCCCATGAGCAACACACACAGACTGCAAAGAGGGGAAATGAGCTGGGTTGCTCCTGGATAGTTGCATCTCCCACAGGCCTAATTTAATGTGAAAGGACCGAATGCTGTCGTAGTATTCTGTAACAAGTTTGTTGCAGCCTTGCATGTTAACATTAAGCACATTTAAGTGCTCTGTTACAGCTTAATGTGAAAAAGACTAAGGAGCTGGTGGTAGACCTGAGGAGAGCTAAGGTACCGGTGACCCCTGTTTCCATCCAGGGAGTCAGTGTGGACATGGTGGAGGATTACAAATACCTGGAGATACAAATTGACAATAAACTGGACTGGTCAAAGAACACTGAGGCTGTCTACAGGAAGGGTCAGAGCCGTCTCTACTTCCTGAGGAGACTGAGGTCCTTTAACATCTGCCGGACGATGCTGAGGATGTTCTACGAGTCTGTGGTGGCCAGTGCTATCATGTTTGCTGTTGTGTGCTGGGGCAGCAGGCTGAGGGTAGCAGACACCAACAGAATCAACAAACTTATTCGTAAGGCCAATGATGTTGTGGGGATGGAACTGGATTCTCTCACAATGGTGTCTGAAAAGAGGATGCTGTCTAAGTTGCATGCCATCTTGGTCAATGTCTCCCATCCACTACATAATGTACTGGGTGGGCACAGGAGTACATTCAGCCAGAGACTCATTCCTCCAAGATGCAGCACAGAGCGTCATAGGATGTCATTCCTGCCTGGGGCCATCAAACTTTACAACTCCTCCCTTGGAGGGTCAGACACCCTGAGCCAATAGGCTGATCCTGGACTTATTTCATAATTTACTGGCATAATTTACATATTACTATTTAACTATTTATGGTTCTATGACCATTTATTATTTATGGTGCAACTGTAACAAAAACCAATTTCCCCCGGGATCAATAAAGTATGACTATGACTGTATCCACCAAAAATGCAAGATCATGAAGCCAGTCTGGGTCATCCAACTCTGCCACTGGCTTCCCTTTCTCGTTCATGAATAATCCAATTTCTGCACGTAATTGATAAAAACATTTGAGCACAACCCTTCTGCTCAACCAGTGGAATTCAGTGTCATAGGGTAGGCCGTATCCAATATTACTTTCGGACAAAAGAGTGTCAAGTTGCCGATGGTTGAGTCCCTTGGCTCTAATAAAATTAACCGTTTTGATTACTACATCCATGATATTGTCCATTTTCAGGGTCCCGCTACATAACGCCTCTTGGTGTATAATACAATGAAAATTCCAGAATTCCTGCTGTGGATTCTCTGTCTGAACTTTCTCTCTGAGTTTCACAACGACACCCGCCTCTTTCCCGACCACGGACGGTGCGCCATTTGTTACCACGCTGACAGCGTGACTCCAGTCAACCCCCAGTCTGTCCAAGGCCTAGACGAGGCTGGAGAAAACGTCGTTCGCAGTTGTGTTTGTCATGGGCACCATCTCCACAAACTCCTCAGTGACAATCAAAGATGCATCAACACCACGAATAAATGCTCCCAATTGAGCTACATCAGTCAGGTGGGTGCTCTCATCAATTGCAATAGAGAAGGCAGTAAATGACTTCACTTTGTCTTTTTGTTGACTGTTCAAATCTCCTGCAAGGTCCCCGATTCTCTCTGCCACAGTATTTCTTGACAAGCTGATATTACCAAAAGCCTGTCTCTTCTCAGGCACACCAGCTCAGCCGCCGTCAGCATGCATGCTTTGATGAACTCCCCCTCTGAGTATGGCTTTGACGCAGCAGCTATTTTGTTGGCAATAATATAGCTGGCCTTGACAGCTCCATCATGAGTCTCTCGACTTTTGGTGAACACTGATTGCTGTTTTTTCAGAGCTGTTTCAAGCTTGTTTGCCTTTTGCATTCTGAGTCGTCCTGCGTACTTGTCACATAGGCTTGCTGTTGACCTCACAGAAGAAAAGATGATCTTTCCGATTATCACTGAATATCCGACCTTTGATATCAACTTGTCTTTTCTTGGAAAGCATTTTGAACCACAGCAGCAAACAGTCTCAGCCTTGCGACAGGTGTTACTTACCTGAGTACTCTGTGTGTTTACACTGTGTCTGACGACGTAAGTAGAGCTCTAGTTGTCTTCAGTGCAGGGTGGTAGGTGCTTATGCACAGCGGGTGGTTAACTGCCGCCTGTTGTTTTCTAAGTACACACAACAAGCTGCCGGCGCAGCAGGCAGCACAGACAGCGGTGGGGGAAAGAGCGGCGAGGGAGACAGAACGAGCCGGATTGGACACCCCTGATTTAGTACTTTGTAAAGGGCCTTGCTAAAGCCAAATAGACAACATCCATTTCCCTACTCTTTTTGTTAACTCATTTATCTTTTTTGATCCACCTAAGAACTGCTTAGTCACTACACTTCTCCATGTCTTATACAAGTAATTGGTCAAAGCCGCTCTTTTTATATACAGTATTTAAAGTAAAAGGCAGTTAACATGGAAACCATATTTCTGCCGAACATTTGAAAATACCTGTGAAGCTTGTGTATATGACAGCCCTGCCAAAGGGTTTCAGCCCGAAATGTTGACTGTACTTTTTTTCCATAGATGCTGCCTGGCCTGCTGAGTTCTTCCAGCATTTTGTGTGTTGCTCAGATTTCCAGCATCTGCAGATTTTCTCATTTGTGTATATGACAGTGTTGCTATTTCTCATGACAAACAAGAAATAAAACTTTCATCGTCCAAATCTAAGAAGGTTTTATTATCAGTTCCTATATATTGCTTAAAGATATTCTTAAACTGAATTTATGAATGTTTTGAATGTGTATCTAACCAGTCCTATAGAGTGTTTTGAAGAAAGTTGATGAAGTCAATACAGTGGACGTTGTCTACATGGACTTTAGCAAGGCATTTGACAAGGTCCTGTATGGGAGGTTGGTCAAGAAAATTCAATCACCAGGCATTCACAATGAGGTAGTAAGTTGATTTAGACATTGGCTTCACAGGAGAAGCCAGAGAGTGGTGGTAGATGGTTGCCTCTCTGATTGGAGGCCAGTGACGAGTAGTGTGCTGCAGGGATCAGTGCTGGGTCTCTTGTTGCTTGTCACCTATATTAGATTATGAAGACACGCAGTCCTCTTTTATTGTCATTTAGTAATGCATGCATTAAGAAATGATACAATATTTCCTCCAGTGTGGTATCACAAAACACAGGACAGACCAAGACTGAAAAACTAACAAAACCATATAATTATAACACATAGTTACAACAGTGCAACAATACCATAACTTGATGAAGAAGTCCATGTCACAGTAAAAAGTTCAAAGTCTCTCAAATATCCCACATCTCACGCAGACGGGAGAAGGAAGAAAAACTCTCCCTGCCATGCCCGACCACAGTCTGACTCTGAGTCATCCGAAAACTTCGAGTCTCCAATCAGCTCTCCGACACCGAGTACTGAGCACCATCTCTATCTGAACGATTCGACTTCAATCTCGGTCGCCAACAGCAGGCAAAGCCGGGGATTTTGAGGCCTTCCCTCCAGAAGATTCTATCGCGCAGTAACAACAGCAGTGAACCTGCGTTTCAGAAATTTCTCCAGATGTTCCTCTGTGCTGAATCTGGATGGGTAAACTAGATCAGCAAAGTTGCAGATGACACTATGATTGGGGTTGTAGTGGACAGCAAGAAAGGCTACCAAAGCTTACAGCGAGATCTGGACCCACTGGAAAAATGGTTTGATAAATGACAGATGGAATTTACTGCAGTCAAGTGTGCTGTATTGCACTTTGGGAGGACCACCAGGGTAGATCTTACACAGTGAGCAATAGGGGTACTGAGGAGTATGATAGAACAGAGGAATCTGGGAATACAGATCCATAATTCCTTGTAAGTGGTGTCATAGATTGATAGGGTCATAATGAAAGCCTTCGGCACATTAGCCTTCATAAATCAACATATTGAGTACAGGAGTTAGGATCTAATATTGAAATTGTACAAGATGTTGGTGAGGCCTAATTTGGAGTATTGTGTGCAATTTTGGTCACCTACCTACAGGAAAGAGTTAAGTAAGATTGAAAGAGTGCAGCTAAAATTTACAAAGATGTTACCAGGACTTGAGGACCTGAGTTATAGGGTAAGGTTTATTAGAGTAGGAATTTATTCCCTGGAAGGTAGAAGATTGAGGAGAGATTTGATTGAGGTGTACAAAATTATGAGGTGCAGATAGGGTAAATGTAAGCAGGCTTTTTCCACTGAGATTGGGTGAGACTACAACTAGAGGTCATGGGTTAAGGGTTCAACATTTAACAGAAATTTGGATGAGAGGGGTAGGAGATCTATCGTCCAGGTGCAGATCGATGGCATTAGGCAGATCAATGGTTCTGCACTGACCAGATGGGCCGAAGAGCCAGTTGCCGTGCTGTAGTGTTCTATGACTCTATTCTATGTCCACTACACAAAAGAGTAAGAATTGGACTTCCTAAACTCCTTCCCAAACCTAGAGTTGTAGCTCACAGTCAAGTTCAAACCTCTCCAATCAAACCCAAATCACAAGCAAAAGTATTCATTGTTGTCCTTTTCTTATGTATATACATGTTAAGATTTAAATTAGTGAACCAGGATTGTTGACAGTGCAAGCTACACCAGCAATATGTGGATTCATTCTATAAATATATACTGTAATGGGTGATTTAAAATGGATCAAATGTAGTCTTCCAAGGAAGGTCAAGCCTTCATTCATCAATTCTAACAAATTCTTCACTGGTTAACAATATTAATTTGGCAACTAAATTAGTTTTTATGTTCATGGTGTCTTGAATTATTGACTGTGATAAAAGGACCATGAAGTGACTATACTGAGATAAATAATTTGCGCTGTATACTTGCTTATGAATGTAATATCATGTTTTGCCTCATTAGAATCCACATGGATAAAACAATGATAAAGAAAACTACAGTGTGAATAATAAAGCATCCACTTCAGTGCAGGCAAGGTCATGTGGTATTAGAAGGTAGGAATGTGATGTAATCTCTGCCGTTTCTCTGCATTTTTCCTCCATACTAGAGAGGAAGAGGGCTATTAAAATCATCTCCAATGTTCTGCTTTCTGTATTTGCTGTTGATATTCATTTTTGTAAAAATTGAGGTCCCTTAGTACAATAATGTTAGTTAAATTGTGACATTTACTTTGTAGTTTTCCACTCCCTTCCAACATCTTTCAGGCTTGGAGCTAGTTATTTGTTAAGGTATGAAATTCAGGGCTCTCCCACAATGTAAGTGTGAAGTATTTGTCCCTGTGTTGCTGCTATGGCTAACAAGATGAAAAGTCACGAGGTAGTATCCTAATCTACTGAGAATTGTAGCTGTCAGCGAGGTAGGTGACGAGGCAGGAACTTGGACCCTGGAGCATCTGAAATAGAATAAATGAAGGATCACAACCAAGGTATCACTATTTCCATTCTTCCCTCCTCACTACTCCTCACATGGATCCACCTATTGCAAATACAGTTGAATATATGGATATATGAGCTTATGTAGTTCAAAGAGAAATCAGATATGTTGCAATCCAAATGGAATGAGACTCAAATTAGTGACGTACAGCAGGTTCTAGAAGATGTTATAATATGTGAATCATAAATAGCTAACAGGCAGGTCCAACAAGTAGTTAAGAAGGAAATCAGCATTTCATTGAAAAGGGGTTGGAGTTAAAAAATAGGAAGGTTTTATTGCAATTATACAGAATAGTTTGGATCTATATACAAATAAGAGATGAATTTATTCAAACATATAAGATTCTAAGGGGGCTTGATTTTTTTCACTGTTGGGAGAATACCAAACAAGATAGGTGCCAGTCACATAAAATAAAATTACCTCTCACAAAGGGCAGTGGACTTCAGGAATTCCTTGCTTCAGCTGGTGGTGTAAGCTGGATCAAGCATTCAAAGTGGAGGTGAATAATTATTTGATAGGTTAAAAAAAACAAGGATAAGGAAAAATGACATAGAGGTTAAAGCTAGTATAGATGAACCATGATCGTATTAAATGGTGGGGTTGGCTTGAAGGGCCTGATTGACAACATCCTCTCCTATTGTGTTAGCAAAGTTAAGTATTGGATGAGGGCATCAACCTACTCGTTGATATTTTTATTAATTTGAGCAATTTTATATATTAAAATGCCCATTGACAGTTTTTATACAGCTTATTCCCTGTGAGACGCTTAAAATACTAGCATCCCTTTGACTTTCATACAGAATTAGCTTTCCAAATGTATCAAATACAATAAACAGTCTTGGCCTCACAGCTTCTACTTCTTTAAGTGTTCTGATATAAAACTTCTATGAATGGTTTATTCACTTTTAGACAGCTGAAAGATCCTTAGAAATTCTAGAATGTCCATTGAGAAAAAAACTTGGCTCACAAACACTGAAGCTTAATCAACACTCTATTCTAATGCTGGGCGCCTGTTTTAATGGGTCGGTCCATGTAGAGTAAAGCTTGAAACCCCAGCTGCAAAAATGACTCAATTGAATGAAGTGTTTTTTTTCTCAGCTGCATCACTAATTCTAATCTGTCTCCTTAGATCAAGGTCTGCTCTATGCTAGCATAGGTCCCGTCCCTGTGGAAAAATTGTTTTTAGATAATATATTTGCTCAGTTATTTGAATACTTCGCAGGGATCAACTTTAAGTTTAAAATTTGTTTGTGCTATTTCCATTATTTCCATAAGTATAGGTGGATGAAGGGATAAAAACCATGTGCAGGCGGATGGGCGGCACAGACATTGTGGGCCAATGGGCTCATCCTATGTGGTGCTGATGTACATTCTCTGAATCAGTTTGCCATTAGACAAGGAAAACCTGGATCCATGCCAGAGTAACAGATGCCAGTGCAACGTTACTCTGTTCCATCACTGGATACTGAGCGACGTCCAACAGTACAGGCCAGCTTTGTTGGGTTCCAGAGCTTTGCATTAGTCTCTTCAATGGAGATTCCCTGGCAAGAAATAGGAGAAAAAAGCTGGTTATTTATTTTTCACATTTCAAAGCCACATAGTCAAAGTCAAAGTCAAAGTGCATCCATGTCAAATTAAAAGTCAAGGTGCCTATATAATACCTTGGGGTTCATCGTCTTGCAGGCATTTACAGGAAAAGAAGAAATACAATAGAATTTCATGATAAACTATGCGTAAACAAAGAGTGACAAACAACAGATGTGCAAAAGGCAAATTGTGCTAATAAAAAATATCATATTGAGAACAAGAATTGTAAAGAGTCCTTGAAAGTGTGTCTGTAGGTTATCAAATCCATTCACAGTGATGGTAAATGAAGTTATCCACACAGGTTCAGGACCCTTGGTTGTAAAGTAGTAACTGTTCCAGATCCTGTGTTGATGTTGGACCTGAGGCTTCTGTTCCTCATGCCTAATTGTAGTAGTGAGAAGAGGCCATGGCCTGGACAGTGGGGGTCTTTGACGATTGCTGTTGCTTTCCTGTGGCAGTGCTCCGTGTAAGTGTACTCAATGGTGGGGAGGGCTTTGCCCATGATGGACTGGGCTGTGTCCACCATTTCCTGTAGCCTTTTCTGTTCCTAGGCATTGGCGTTTCCGTACCAAGGTATGATGCAACCAGTCAGGAAACTCTCCACTGTGCATCTATAGAAATTTGTCAAAGTTTTTGATGACGCATTGAATTTTGATGATATACTTCCAAGAAAGTAGAAGTGTTGTCTTACCTTCCTTGTCATGACACTTATGCGCTGGTTGCAGGCAGACCCTCTAATACGTTCACATCAAGGAATTTAAAGCTACTGACCCTCTCCATCTCCAATCCTCTAATGAGGTTTGGCTCTTCTTCCTCCTGCAATTAATAATCAGCTCTGTGGTTTTGATGATGTTGAGTCAGAGGTTGTCGTGGCATCACTCAACCCGATTTTCAGTTTCTCTCCAATATGCCAGTTTGTTTCCACCTTTGATTCAGTCAGCAACAGTGGGGTCATCAGCAAACTTAAATACAGCATTGGAGCTGTACTTAGCCACACAATCAAAAAGTGAGCTGAGCTGGGGGCTAAGTACGCAGCCCTAAATGAATGTGCGCAGATGATGATGAGATGTTGTTGCTAATCTATCTGAAGCAATACAGCACAGAAACTCTGTCCATTGATTCAGCATTAACACTGCCAACTGCACATCTTTGTGGTGTAGGAAGCCTGAAGGAAACACACATAATCATCGAGAGCGCATTCAAATTCCACTTTGACCGCACCCAAGGACAGGATCAAACCAAGTCTTTGGTGATGCAAGGCAGCAGCTCTAATAGGTGCACCTCTGTGGTGCCCCTTCATTTGTTACTAAATGTTAAAATTATTTCATAGTCAAATAATTTTCATTTATCTTTAATTCATTTCAACTTAATGTTTTTTCAATATCTCTGAACATTAAAGATATCACAGCCTTGCTTTACACCAGCCTGTCTCCTGTCAAAGATTGTCAAGGTGCTCCAAGGGCTGTGGCACATCAGTATGTTGTCTGGGATCTACCTATTGACGGGGCCTCACTACACCTCCACGAGCATTTCCTAGGTGCAGAGAGTGTGCTCCACTGACGCTTCATCATAGCTTGGTCTGGCAAGAGTGCAAGGAATTGCAGACAGTGTGGACACTGCTCAGCACTTCAAGTAAACCGGCCTCCCCTCCATGGATTCGGTCCTGGTAAGACAACCAACGTAATCAAAGACCCCTCCAAAACTGGACATTCTCTCTTCTCCCCCTGCCATTGGGTAGAAGATTGATGCACCTTCAATTATTCCAAAAGACTGAAGTAGGGTAAATACTGAAAGGCTTTTATTCACAGTAAAATATGACTTCCAGCATGCTGAGTGTCTGCCCCTGGACTGAGGGGGAGGAGCAGGGCGAAATCACCTTTATTCAGGGGTCTGTGGGAGGAGCCACAGGGGCAGTCAGCAGAGGGGCGTGTCCAGACAGTTAACCCAGTTACAACATGTATATATATATATGGTTTACCACAATGCTTGTAAGCACATACCACCAGGGTCAAGGTCAGACCATATCCCACTGTTATAAGATTATTGAACAGTCCTCTTGTATGATAAGATGGACCCTTGACCTAATGGTCTTGCATCATATTGTCTGCCTGCACTGCACTTTCTCTGTAATACTTCATTCTGCTTTCTGTTATTGCTTTTCCTTTGTACTACCCCATTGTATTGATGGGATAAAATGATCTGTTCGGGTGGCATGTAAAACTTCACCTCAATACATGCAACAACAATAAACCAATTTACCTATTACATTCAGCCCAAGAGAGTATGAGCAAGTGGGGATGATAGGGAGCAAACCAGGGAGACCAAACGCTCTTGATTTTGCCCTAATGTTGGCCAAGCTTCAAGTTATTGAGACTCTGCAGACAAAAATCTAAACATTGATTTTCATTTCTTTCAGTGTTAAAAAGCCACAATATTCACTTTGTTTTCCCTGATTAATACACCGTCATGCACTGTTATCATAGACCAGATCAGCAGCACAATGCCAGCATGGTGCAACATTCTGCAATGGAGTTATTCAACTAAAATGAAGAATTGGATGCTGTTTAATTACATAATTTATTAAATAGTGTACATGTTAAGTACAATAATTTATTAAAATTATATTCAGGTGTATGCTAATTTTTTGTTCCATGTATCAATGTGATAAAGATGACAGGTCTTAAAAAACTTAAGGAGTTTTTACAGCTGTGGAAAAAAATAAACCATGAAAATTGATTTGCTGAATTTTATTCCTTTAATTCATGGCATATAGAAATAAGTAAAAAATTTTAAGAGCTGTCATTTTTTATTACTTAAATTTCAGATGAAAAATACTTAATTTCACTGCAGGAGTTACTCAGCTGAATCCCAGTCCTATTTTCAGCTGCTTCACCAATGACCTTTACTCCAGTAAGGATTAAGTAAGGAATACTCCAAGAAGGACAGAAGTAGGATTTTTCATTGATTAAGTAACATTCAATTACATTTGTAATTCCTCAATTAATGAAGCAGATCTCCAGCATCTGCTGTTGGTTTGATTTTCACTCATACTCCTCTTCTTCGATTGGACTTGTCCACACTAACCTCCAGAGGTTTATTTCAATGTCACTTCCACTGTCTAACCACTATGGTCTCAGTGGGAGCCAAACTTGACACCAATCTGATTCAGTAATGTCCTTCATGGGGTTCATCTACCACCCTTGTCTGGCCTGGTTGAAAAATGACTCCATACTGACAATGTGGTTGACTCACAAACAGCCTAATCCATTCATGGAAAATAGAGAAGAACAATAAGTGCCTGTATTGCAGCTGACATCCACATTCAAAGTCCAAAGTCAAAGTCAAATTTACTGTCATATACATAGGTACTGTACAAGTATGCACAGGTGCAATGAAAAACTTTGCAGCATTATGTTGAATCAATGTGGGTGGAGATAAGAAACTGCAAGGATAAAAAAGAACATTCTGAGCCCTGCCAAAGCGTCTCGGCCTGAAATGTCGACTGTACTTTTTTACATAGATGCTGCCTGGCCTGCTGAGTTCTTCCGGCATATTGTGTGTGTTGCTTGGAATTGCAAAGGGAGCTGAAAAAGGTATGTAATAAGGGTAATATCACAATTGGGGTGGGGGACTTCAATATGCAAGTGGATTGGGAAAACCAGGTTGGTGTTGGATTGCAAGAGAGGAAATTTTTGAATGCCTACGAGATGGCTTTTTAGAGTAGCTTGTGCTTGAGCCTACTCGGGGTTAGGCTATCTTAAATTGGGTGTTGTGTAATAACCCAGATCTACTAGAGAGCTTAACATGAAAGAACCCTTAGGTTGAATTCATACTGTAATTTGAGAGGGAGAAGCATAAGTCTCATGTATCAGTATTGCAATTGAATAAAGGGAATTACAGAGGCATGAGAGAGGAGCTTGCCCAGGTGGATTGAAGGAGGATTCTAGTAGGGCTGATGACAGAGAAGAGGTGGCTGAAGTTTCTGGGAATAGTTCCCAAGGCGCAGGATAAATATGTCCCACAGAAGAAGTTCTCATATGGCAGGGGTAAGCAACTGTGGTTGACAAGGGAAGTTAAGGACTGCATAAAAATCAAGGAAAGGGCATATAAAGTAGCAAAACTGAGAGGGAAGTTGGATGATTGGGAAGCTTTAAAAATATAACAAAAGGCAACTGAAAAAGTACAAGAAGGGAAAAGATGAAATATGAGGGCAAAATAGCTAATAATATAAAGGAAGATACTAAAAGTTTTTTTTTTGGTTATGTCAAGAGTAAAAGGGAGGTGAGAGTTGATATTGGGCCACTGAAAAATGATGCTGGTGAGGTAGTGATGGGGGACAAAGAAATAGCAGATGAACTTAATGAGTACTTTGCATTATTCTTCACTGTGGAAGACACTAGCAGTGTGCCAGAGGTCCATGAGTGTCAGGGAGCAGGAGTGACTGTCATTGATAATACAAAGGAAAAAGTGCAAGTCAAACTCAAAGGTCTTAAGGTGGATAAGTCACCTGGACTAGATGGACTATACTTCCCGAGTCCTGAGAGAGCTTGCTGAAGAGATACTGACTGGATGCATCGGTCATGATCTGTCAAGAATCACTTGATTCTGATGTGGTCCCAGAGGACTGGAAAATTGCAAATGCCTCTCCACTCTTTAAGAAGGGAGGAAGGCAAAAAAAAATTATAGTCTAACCTCAGTGGTTGGAGTCTATGATTAAGGATGAAGTTTCAAGGTATTTGGAGACTAATGAAAAAATAAGTCATAGCCAGCATGGTTTCTGTGAAGAGAAATCATGCCTGACAAATCTGTTATGAGTTTTTCGAGGAAGTAACAAAGAGAGTGGACAAAGAAGAGGCAGTGGGTGTCATTTACTTGTATTTTCAAAAGGCTTTTGATAAGGTGCTGCACGTGAAGCTGCTTAACAAGATAAAATCCTATGGCTTTACAGGAAAGATACTGGCATGGATGGAGGAATGGCTGACAGGCAGGAGCAGTGAGTGTGAATAAAGGGGAGCCTTTTCTGGTTGGCTGCCAGTGACTAGTGGTGTTCCTCAGGGGATAGTATTGGGAATACTACTTTTCACATTGTTTGTCAA
This sequence comes from Mobula birostris, assembly GCF_030028105.1. Taxonomy (NCBI): domain Eukaryota; kingdom Metazoa; phylum Chordata; class Chondrichthyes; order Myliobatiformes; family Myliobatidae; genus Mobula; species Mobula birostris. The sequence continues at coordinate 91,032,278 of NC_092370.1, read as the reverse complement.
TGATTTGGATAATGGAATTCATGGCTTTAAGGCAAAGTTTGCAGATGATATGAAGATAGTGTAGTGCTAAGGAAGCAATGCAGCAGGACTTAGACTAATTGGAAGAATGGATAAAAAAACTGGCAGATAGAATACAGTGCTGGGAAATGTATGATAATACATTTTGGTAAAAGGAACAATAGTGCATTCTATTATCTATATGGGGAGAAAATTCAAACATCAGAAGTGTAGAGGGACTTAGGAGTACTTGTGCAAGACTCCACTGTTGAATCTCTGGTAAAGAAGGCAAATGCGATGCTGGCATTTATTTCAGGGGGAATCGAATATAAAAGCAAGGAGATAATGCTGAATCTTTATAAGATACTAGTCAGGTTGCACCTGGAGAATTATCAACAGTTTTGGGCCCCATATCTCAGAAAGGATGTGTTGTCATTGGAGAGAGTCCCAGTGGAGTTTCACGAGGATGATTCTGGGAATGAAGGGGTTAACATACGAGGACTGTTTGACAGCCTTGGGCCTGTACTCATTGGAATTGAGAAGAATGTGGGAGGAGCTCATTGAAACCTACCAAAAGTTGAAAGGATTAGATGAGGTGGATGTTGTGGGCGTATCCAGAACTAGAGGGCACAGCCTCAAAACTGAGGGGCAACCGTTTAGAACAGAGCTAAGGAGGAATTTTTTTTTAGCTAGAGAGTAGTGAATCTGTGGAATGTGCTGCCACAAGCTGCAGTGGAGGCCAAGTCTGTTGGTATATTTAAAGCTGAAGTTGATAGTTTCCTAATTGGTCAGGGCATCAAAGGATATGGCGAGAAGGCAGGTGTATGGAGTTGAGTGAGAACCAGGATCAGCCATAATAGAATGGCAGAGCAGACTTGATGGGCTGAATGGCTTAATTCTGCTCCTATGTCTTTGGTCTCATCACAGCAACATTGTATCATATAAGGAGAATTCACAAAAAAAACCTAATTTTTCTAATGCTACTCTGAAACCAGTTATTATCTGTTGGTTTAAACAATGTAAATTTAAAGGTCAGCATTTCATCTCCCATCTGGTCATATTACAGTTCATGGGACTTTATTGAACTCTGCAATTTCAAACATAACTCTAACCCTAACTCTAATGTCATCTTCCTCTTTGATGCAAGATCATTCTTGTTAACCCACTTTTTCTCTTAAACTGTTGAGGATTTCCAGCATTCTTTATTAATTCAAATTTCCTGCAATTGTAATATCCAACCTCTCAAAGTTTCTGCATTCAGTTTTGTGGGTTTTTTCCATTCTTTAATTGTGATCATTCATCTATTAAGCACACAACTCCAAAGGTCTGGTATAATCTAAACAAACTTGGTCTCCATCCTACAACTGACAGTTATTTTGCCTTCATTGTTTTCCAAGAACTAAAACATTTATGATTCAGAGAAGACATTCTCTTTTGGGTTTGTTTTTGAGATGACATATGAATGCCATATTAATGAAACCAATAGTGAAGACTTGGATAAAGTTTCATCTTCATCATCTTCAGTATAATCCGGAGGAGCTATGCTCTTGAAGAATCTACTTTACTTCCATTGCGCTGAAGAATTAAAATCAGGTTAATGGCCAGGTAACAAGCGTGAAAATTAACCCCTTCAATTTTCATGATAGAATTTGCATTCGGAGTCATGAACAAAGGGTATATGTTGGATTTCGCAGGGAGATAAGGGTTAACTGTCAATATTCATCAAACAATGAACTTTGCAAGATAAAGTGAATGTCTTTGATGTGTTGAGAGGAGGAAAGTACAGCTTGTCTTCTCTTCTGAGTCCAAGAGTTACTATCAAAATGTGTTACTGTATGAAGTAAGTGGTGGTAATGACATCAGCTAGAAGGTGCTTAAAATATAACTTTGGGGTCTGGGACAATAAGCATAGATAATGGGATCCATTAACAATAGAATGAAAAGGGGGTACTATAAAAAAATTATCATAAACCTATCAGATTGACATTAAAACCCAACTGCTCTGTAAACTCCCAAAGGGAAAGAAAACCATGGTGCTTAGCATTAAAATCTTTATGCAACATAAGCCCTATACCATTGTGCCTGCTTCTTAACAACCCTCCAGCAAGCCACTCAATTAGAGCAAACTATCACATTGGGGCACAAAAAATGTGCAATAAATACTGAGAATGAAAAATATTCATGTTCCTGATACAATTTTTGCATTATGTTGAATACCTTACCTTCATAAGGATATAAGAGACAAATGCATTCTAGAGCAATATTGGCATAAAACCCACATTGAGTGGATAAAGCTTATAATGCAAAGGGATTTGGCTGGGGAAGCCACACTACAAAGGAAGGAATTTAGCTCAATTCAGCCAATTAATTGTCAGCTTGTGGTGTTTTAAGCAACTTCACAAGAATCAGACATCTTAGAGATATAGAGAAGATATCACACTTTGACATTATATGGCATACAATATGCAGCTTAGCCCACTGCTCTACTCTCTGTATACACATGACTGTGTGGCTAGGCATAGCTCAAATACCATCTACAAATTTGCTGACGATACAACCATTGTTGGTAGAATCTCAGATGGTGACGAGAGGGCGTACAGGAGTGAGATATGCCAACTAGTGGAATGGTGCCACAGCAACAACCTGGCACTCAATGTCAGTAAGACGAAAGAGCTGATTGTGGACTTCAGGAAGGGTAAGACGAAGGAGCATATACCAATCCTCATAGAGGGATCAGAAGTGGAGAGTGTGAACAGCTTCAAGTTTCTCAGTGTCAAGTTCTCTGAAACTGCAGAAGGTTGTAAATCTAGTCAGCTCCATCTTGTGCACTAGCCTACAAAGGACATCTTTAAGAAGCGGTGTCTCAGAAAGGCAGCGTCCATTATTAAGGACCTCCAGCACCCAGGGCATGTGCTTTTCTCACTGTTACCATCAGGTAGGACGTACAGAAGCCTGAAGGCACACACTCAGCAATTCAGGAACAGCTTCTTCCCCTCTGCCATCTGATTCCTAAATAGACATTGAATCTTTGGACACTACCTCACTTTTTTTTAATATACAGTATTTCCGTTTTTGCACATTTTTAAAAATCTATTCAATATACATAATTGATTTACTTGTTGATTTATTATTATGATTTTTTTATTTTATTTACTTTTTCTCTTCTAGATTATGTATTGCATTGAACTGCTGCTGCTAAGTTAACAAATTTCACGTCACATGCCAGTGATAATAAACCTGATTCTAATTCTGATGCTTCTTTGACTCTCCAAGGATGCCACCACAAATCTCTGACTTTATCCCTTCGTTGCCAGACATTACTCTATTTGGATAACTGCCTCAAACTCCTGGAAGAAATAGAGCTTACATCACTTGTCAGAGCCAAACCAATGAGTGGAGACGTCCAATATAAATGATGACCTAAGTAGGCTCTCATTCGGTTCAACAACATCAACACTCTTCATTATGGAAACAAAATCTACAGCTTACGTGACAATAAGTGAAAGGAATTATGATACCTAAATAATACTGTCCAACATTGACAGCCACAACATATATAACGATGTCTCTCTGATCTAGTTACAAACAAATAAGTTAGCCGTTCATATTCATGGAATGACAAATCTAGGATTCAGCTACCTACTCATGCCAACTCTCACAAAAACAGGAGCTTGTCCCCATTATTATCATTGCTAGAAGTTTCCAGCTATTGAAACAGAACAGTGCAATTAGAGAATTAAATAAAAACATGCAGATGCCGAAAATCTGAAATCAAAAAGAAAGAACCAGAAACACTCTGCAGATCTGGCAGCATCCAAAGAAAGAGGAACAGAGTCAATCTTTCAGATTCAAAACTCATTGTCCTAACTGAAAAAAGAAAAACAAGTCATTGTCTGTAGCTAAGATTATAATAGAGAAATGGATAGAACAGAAGAAATGTCTCTGCATCAGAATCACTGTGAAATTTGTGGTTTTGTGGCAGCAGTATAGTGTAAGACATGAAAAATTATTAAAAGTTGTTAAATACACCGTCCAAAAGAAGACTAGTAAGGTAGTGTTAATGGGTGTTCCTGTATTCATGGACCGTTCAGAAATCTGATGGTAGAGGGGAAGAAGCTGCTCCTAAGAAGTTGAGTTTGAGTCTTCAGTCTCAGTTACCTCCTCCTTGATGGTAGCAATGAAAAGAAGGTATGGTCCAGTTGGTGAGCACTCTTTAGGACGGATGCCATTTTCTCAAGGCATTGCCTTTTGAAGATGTCTTCAATGGTGTGGAGGCTTGTGTTGGCAGAGTCTACAATCCTGTGCAATGCAGCCTCCAGACCAGGTGGCGATACAACCAGTCAGAATACTGAACATCTCTAGAAACTTGCTAGTCTTTGGTGACATGATAAACCTCCTCAGACTTCTAATTAAGTATTAACTTGTATTGGCGTACCTTCTTCATGATTGCATCAATATTGTGGACCCAGGAACTTAATGCTGCTCACCCTTCCCTCTGCTGACCCTTCAATGAGGATATGTGTATGTTCCCCAAGTTCCCCTTCCCAAAGTCCATAATCAGTATCTTGACCCTGCTGATGTAAGTTCATGGTTGTTGTTGTGATACCACTCAGCTAGCCAAGCTATCTTATTCCTGTACACTTTCTTGTTTCTATCTGAGCTTCTGCCAACAACAGTGGTGGCATTGGTGAATTTATAGTTGGTGTTTGAGCTGTACCTAGCCACACAGTCATGAGTGTAGAGAGAGTAGAGCAGTAGGCTAAGTCCGCAACTTTGAGGTATATCTGTGTTTATTGTCAGCAAGGAGTCAATGTACTGATGCGGATGAAGAGAATCAATATTTTGCGTCAGTCGTCACTGCTGAAGACACTAGCAGTATGGTGAAGGTTCCAGGTGTCAGAGGACATGAAGTCTGTGAAGTTACCATAACTAGCAAGAAGGTTCTTGTGTACAAGATAATAAGAGGAACAGATAGAGTGGAAAGCCAGCGCCTCTTCCCCAGGACACCACTGCTCAATACAAGAGGACATGGCTTTAAGGTAAAGGGTGGGAAGTTCAAGGGGGATATTAGAGGACGGTTTCTTACTCAGAGAGTGATTGGTGCGTGGAATGCACTGCCTGAGTCAGTGGTGGAGGCAGATACACTAGTAAAGTTTAGGAGACTACTAGACAGGTATATGGAGGAATTTAAGGTGGGGGCTTATATGGGAGGCAGGGTTTGAGGGTCGGCACAACATTGTGGGCCGAAGGGCCTGTACTGTGCTGTACTATTCTATGTTCTATGAAACTGAAAGGTCTGATGGTAGTCCTGGTCCAGATGGTGTATACCCCAAGATCCTGATAGAGGGAGCTGAGGAGGTATTAGTAATTACCTTTCATGAATCACTAGATTCTGGAATGGTTCCAGAAGACTGGAAAAATGCGAATGTCACTCCACTCTTCAAGAAGGGAGAGAGGCAGAAGAAAGGAAGCTATAGGCCAGTTAGTCTGACCTCAGTGGTTGGGAAGACGTTGGAGTCAATTATTAAGGATGAGGTCTCAGGGTACTTGGAGGGACATACATGATAAAATAGGCATTTTCAGCATGGTTTCCTCAAGGGAAAAACTTGCCTGACAAATTGGTTGGAATCCTTTGAAGAAATAACAAGCAGGACAGACAAAGGAAAATTGGTTGATGTTGTATACTTGGATTATCGGAAGGCCTTTGACAAGGTGCCACCCATGAAGCTACTTAACAAGCTATAAGCTCATGGTATTACAGGAAAGATTCTAGCATGGATAAAGCAGTGGCTGACTGGCAGGAAGTAAAGAGTGGGAATAAAGGGAGCCTTTTCTGCTTGGCTGCCGGTGACTAGCGGAGTTCCACAGGGGTCTGTGTTGGGACCAATTCTTTTTACGTTATATGTCAATGATTTGGATGATGGAATTGATGGCTTTGTTGCGACGTTTGCAGACCATATGAAGATAGGTGGAGGGACGTGTAGTTCTGATGAAGTAGAGAGACTACAGAAACACCTAGACAGATTAGGACAGTCAGCAAAGAAGTGGCAGATGGAATACAGTGTCAGGAAGTGTACGGTCATGCACTTTGGTAGAAGAACTGAAATGGTTGACTATTTTCTAAATGGAGAGAAAATACAAAAAAACTGAGATGCAAAGGGACTTGGGAATCCTCATGCAGGATTCCTAAATGTTTAATTTGCAGGTTGAGACTGTGGTGAGGAATGTAATTGCAATGTTAGCAATCATTTCAAAAGGACTAGAACATGAAAGCAAGGATGTAATGTTTACACTTTATAAAGCACTGGTGAGGCCTTAGTTGGAGTATTGTGAGCAGTTTTGGGCCCCTTATCTTAGTAAGGATGAACTGAAACTGGGGAGGGTTCAAAGGAGGTTCATGAAAATAATTCCAGGATTGAGTGGCTTGTCATGTGAAGACCATTTGATTACTCTGGACCTTTGCTCACTAGAATTCAGGAGGGGTGGAAGGCCTTGACAGAGTGGTTGTGAGAGGATGTTTCCTATGGACCCAGCCTTGAATAGAAGGGCATCCTTTTAGAATGGAGGTAAGGAGGAACTTCTTTAGCTGGAGAGTGGTGAAACTGTGGAATTCTTTGCCACAGGTAACTGCCAAGTCTTTATGTATATCTAAGGCAGAGGATGATAGATTCTTGATTGGTCATGGCATGAAAAGATATGAGGATAAGGCAGGAGATTGGGGCTGAGAGGAAAATTGGATCAGCCATGATGAAATGGTGGAGCAGACACCATGGGCCAAATAGCCTAATTCTGTCTATCTTATGGCCTTATGATGCACACTAACTGTGGTCTCCTGATGAGAAGATCATGAATCCAAGTTGCAGGATACAGTGAGTTAATGTGGCAAATAGATAATAATTTTTGTTTGTGTTGTGTTGCTGATTTGGGGCTGGGGTCCAGAAGTGGGGAAGCCATATACACAAGATGGCTACAAGAGCAGGTCAAAGGCTAGGAATCCACTTCCCAGCTCCCTCTCTACCTTCTACGTCCGCAGACATGGAACGCTCCCTACTTGTCTAGATGATTGCAGCTTCAACAGCACTCAAGAAGCTCGGCATCATAACAGTTCATAGCAGCCCATTTGAGAGGCACCCCAACCACTGTCATTCACTCACCCCACCCAACACAGAGTAGAGACACCATATGCAGAATGTGCTGCCACAACTCACCAAGAATCTTTAGAAAGCATCTTCCAAACCCATGACCTCTAACAGCTAGTAGTTCAAAAGCAGCACAACCATAGGAACACCACCAACCAGAAGTTGCTTTTCAAGACACACAACTACCAGACGTGGAAAAGGATCATCAATCCTTCATCATCACTGGATGAAAGTTCTAGAACTCCCCGCAGCAGTTCAAGAAGGCAGGTCACTGTCACCTTCGCAAGTGAAATTAAGAATAGGCAATTAAATTCTGGTTCAGCCTGTGAAGCCAAATCCCTTGAATTAATCAAAAATATCATTCACACGCAAAAAAAAAGCTAAATCAACCAATCTGTTTTGGTATAAATAGGAGTGACATCCTATAGTGTGGATGTTTTGCTCATGGAGCATGACCAAAGCCTTTGGCCCATGATGCCATGTCCAACCAGATGTCAAGTTAAACTAAACCCAGCTACCAGTACAGGAACATGTCCCTCCATTCTCAGCATATTGAAGTGTCTGTCTAAATGCCTCTTTATGGTCAGTATTTTATTTGCCTCCACCAAACCCCCAGGGCAGCACATTCTAGGCACCCACCACTTCTGTCTAAAAGTACTACATATATTATATGAATCAAACAACAGGAATTCTGCAGATGCTGGAAATTCAAGCAACACACATCAAAGTTGCTGGTGAACGCAGCAGGCCAGGCAGCATCTCTAGGAAGAGGTGCAGTCGACGTTTCAGGCCGAGACCCTTCGTCAGGACTAACTGAAGGAAGAGTGAGTAAGGGATTTGAAAGTTGGAGGGGGAGGGGGAGATCCAAAATGATAGGAGAAGACAGGAGTGGGAGGGATAGAGCCAAGAGCTGGACAGGCAAAAGGGGATACGAGAGGATCATGGGACAGGAGGTCCGGGAAGAAAGACAAGGAGGGTGGGGGGGGGGACCCAGAGGATGGGCAAGAGGTATATTCAGAGGGACAGAGGGAGAAAAAGGAGAGTGAGAGAAAGAATGTGTGCATAAAAATGAGTAACAGATGGGGTACGAGGGGGAGGTGGGGCCTTAGCGTAAGTTAGAGAAGTCGATGTTCATGCCATCAGGTTGGAGGCTACCCAGACGGAATATAAGGTGTTGTTCCTCCAACCTGAGTGTGGCTTCATCTTTACAGTAGAGGAGGCCGTGGATGGACATGTCAGAATGGGAATGGGATGTGGAATTAAAATGTGTGGCCACTGGGAGATCCTGCTTTCTCTGGCGGACAGAGCGCTCTTAAACTTTTCGATGATTTTAAGTTCCCTGGCCCCCACCGCTTTATTTTCACCATGGATGTCCAGTCCTTATATACTTCCATCCCCCATCAGGAAGGTTTTAAAGCTCTACACTTCTTTTTGGATTCCAGACCTAATCAGTTCCCCTCTACCACCACTCTGCTCCGTCTAGCGGAATTAGTCCTTATTCTTAATAATTTCTCCTTTGGCTCCTCCCACTTCCTCCAAACTAAAGGTGTAGCTATGGGCACCCATATGGGTCCTAGCTATGCCTGCCTTTTTGTTGGGTTTGTGGAACAATCTATGTTCCGTGCCTATTCTGGTATCTGTCCCCCACTTTTCCTTCGCTACATCGATGACTGCATTGGCGCTGCTTCCTGCACGCATGCAGAACTCGTTGACTTTATTAACTTTGCCTCCAACTTTCACCCTGCCCTCAAGTTTACCTGGTCCATTTCCGACACCTCCCTCCCCTTTCTAGATCCTTCTGTCTCTGTCTCTGGAGACAGCTTATCCACTGATGTCCACTATAAGCCTACTGACTCTCACAGCTATCTGGGCTATTCCTCTTCTCACCCTGTCTCTTGCAAAAACGCCATCCCCTTCTCGCAATTCCTCCGTCTCCACCACATCTGCTCTCAGGATGAGGCTTTTCATTCTAGGACGAGGGAGATGTCTTCCTTTTTTAAAGAAAGGGGCTTCCCTTCCTCCACTATCAACTCTGCTCTTAAACGCATCTCCCCCATTTCACGTACATCTGCTCTCACTCCATCCTCTCGCCACCCCACTAGGAATAGGGTTCCCCTGGTCCTCACCTACCACCCCACCAGCCTCCGGGTCCAACATATTATTCTCTGTAACTTCCGCCACCTCCAACGGGATCCCACCACCAAGCACATCTTTCCCTCCCCCCCTCTCTCTGCATTCCGCAGGGATCGCTCCCTACACAACTCCCTTGTCCATTCATCCCCCCCATCCCTCCCCACTGATCTCCCTCCTGGCACTTATCCGTGTAAGTGGAACAAGTGCTACACATGCCCTTACACTTCCTCCCTTACCACCATTCAGAGCCCCAAACAGTCCTTCCAGGTGAGGCAACACTTCACCTGTGAGTCGACTGGGGTGATATACTGCGTCCGGTGCTCCCGATGTGGCCTTTTATATATTGGCGAGACCCGACGCAGACCGGGAGACCGCTTTGCTGAACATCTACGCTCTGTCCGCCAGAGAAAACAGGATCTCCCAGTGGCCACACATTTTAATTCCACATCCCACTCCCATTCTGACATGTCCATCCACGGCCTCCTCTACTGTAAAGATGAAGCCACACTCAGGTTGGAGGAACAACACCTTATATTCCGTCTGGGTAGCCTCCAACCTGATGGCATGAACATCGACATCTCTAACTTCCGCTAAGGCCCCACCTCCCCCTCGTACCCCATCTGTTACTTATTTTTATGCACACATTCTTTCTCTCACTCTCCTTTTTCTCCCTCTGTCCCTCTGGATATAACTCTTGCCCATCCTCTGGGTCCCCCCCACCTTGTCTTTCTTCCCGGACCTCCTGTCCCATGATCCTCTCGTATCCCTTTTTGCCTATCACCTGTCCAGCTCTTGGCTCCATCCCTCCCCCTCCTGTCTTCTCCTATCATTTTGGATCTCCCCCTCCAACTTTCAAATCCCTTACTCACTCTTCCTTCAGTTAGTCCTGACGAAGGGTCTCGGCCTGAAACGTCGACTGCACCTCTTCCTACAGATGCTGCCTGGCCTGCTGCGTTCACCAGCAACTTTGATGTGTGTTGCTATTATATGAATCAATCTACTTTTAAATATATCCGCTAAAATTTGACATTTGTGCCCTGAGAAAATTGAGTTCATCATGTAATTGAACATATTTGGTTGCTTTTCCACCAACCTCCCACACGGGGCGATTTTGGTAATTAATATTAATGAGGAGTGGGCATGACGTAAGATGACCCTCGTGGTGCTGACTGGGATACTGGAAGAGTGCGGACAGTCAGCCTGGAGGAGATTTGTTGTTGGCGGAAGGAAGGGCGGAAGGGCTGGGGGTAGTTGAGAGTGGCGAGCCGATGGAGCGGGCAGCCGTGCCACGGAGGAAGGGGGTCGGTGGAGGCGGGGGGCTGAGCTCCAACTCCAGGTCCGTGTCGGCTAACAGTTTGTCGACCAGCGGCGGGGCTTCGCCGAGCCCGGCCAACTCCCGCCGCCGGAGGCAGCCGCCGCGGCCGGCCGACTATAAACTTCAGGTGATCATCATCGGCAGCCGGGGCGTGGGCAAGACCAGCTTGATGGAGCGCTTCACGGACGACACGTTCAGCGAGGCCTGCAAATCCACCGTCGGTATGTGGGGAAGGGAAGGAGGAGGTGGCGCCAGTTGGGCTTCGGGCCTTGCTGTTTCTCTGGCCGAAGCTCTGCTTATTGCCGGACTGTTTATTTTATAGACGCCCCCAGCCTGTCTGGGGTTACTGTGCTCCCCCGGTTACATCTCCTCCCCACACCAACCTGCCCAGCTCCACTATCCCAGCCTTTGCTACCTCACAGCCCAACCCCAGCAGGATGTTATCCAAGAGTGCTGGTCCCTTTAAACCTCATTTACTCTGGATAGGTAGACTAGATTTCCTGTGGTCTCTACCAGGAGTTTGGCACTTCTGTCATGGAGTCATAGCATAGAAACGGGCCCTTCGGTCCATCTAGTTTACGCCAAACTAGTCATATTGACCTGAGCCCGGAACGTAGCTCTCCATACTCCTCCCATCCATTACCTATTCAAATTTCTCATAATTGTTGAAATCAAACCCATCCACCACTTCTGTTGGCAGCTCGTTCCACACTCTCACCTTCTGAATGAAGAAGTTGCCTTTCATGTTCCCCTTAAACATTTCATCTTTCACAGTTACCACATGACCTCTAGTTCTAGAAAAAGCCTGCTTGCATTTATTCTATATACCTATACCATTCATAATTTTGTATTCTTGATCCTCTCCCTCTCCCTCTCCCTCTCCTTAGCCTTAGTGAATGAAGTCCTAACCTGTTCAACCTTTCCCTTTAACTCTGGTCCTGAAGTCCTGGCAACTCCCTTGTAAATTTTCTCTGCTCTCTTATTGGGGAATCAAGGGTCTGACAGCTGTGGACCTTTCTCCTTGTCCAGTCACTTTGGTTGGGGATTTGGCTCTGTTGTTCTTACGACTCAGGAGCTTGATAGTCTTGTGATCCACATGACACCACGATGCAGATGATGGGTTAACACAAACTGCTGGAGGAACGCAGCATTGTTAGGCAACATGTGCAGGAGGAAATAGACGGCTGACATTTTGGGTTCAGACCCTTCTTGTGGCCTTCCCTTCAATACTCCACAACTGTCACCATCCTGATCAGAGGGCTTGACTATTTGCAGGAAGCTAACCCTTTCCCTCGCGTAATGGTCCGCTTTTCTCCCTAGCTTCAGTCTTTTTTTGCCTCTCTTTCCACCAGAATTCTCCCAGAATACTCTACATGGTGTCTGATCTGCTAGTAACTCCTATTTTGGATATTGAAGTGTGGGGGACATATTTATTTGCAAATTTGACTTATTCACAAAGTAATTTATTAACTTTCCCAAATTAATCTTAATAGATTTTCAGATACTGCTTAGATCAACCTTTCTTCATAATATTGTACTTGGAGCTTCAATGTAAAGTGTTAATGATTGGGGTCAGAAACTATATTAAACATGTGAAAGCAACAAGTACTACCTAGAAAATTTTTTTTAAAAGCTGCAGTTACTGTTTACAAAAGCACCTGATAATGGAAATGCTCAGCAGTTCAGACGGCCCCCGTGGAAAGAGAACCAAATTACAGGTTAAAATAGTATGTTCTGCCTAGTACAGTCTTGTATAGTAGATGTTATGGCTCATCTTTGTGAATTTTGCTAGTATTTTGTGAAGAAAATGTTTATTCTATATCCCAGACAAAGCTGCAGTCTCATTGACTTGCATCCTCCATCCACTTTAGAGTTTATGAGCTTGGACTGTTTTGTATGGTTGGTCAGTCTCAGATAGCCATCTTCCATCCTCTCAGGCTACTAGAAATTCAGCTTCTTAGGTCATTTAGAGTTTTTTTGAACTGGATGAAAGTTGGAGAAAGCACCATCCTTGCTGATCTTGGCATTGTGTAAGCCTGTGTGCTTACTTCAGATTTTGTTTTGAAACATAATCCTTGGTATGATCAGAGGGAAACTAAACATCAGTTCTTCACTGACTGTGAGAAATAATGCAGTTCTGCATGAGATAGTAACTCCATTGTATTATGCTTAGAGCTGGTGTGCAATTCTAGGGATAGAAATGATGCATATTTTCCCAATTTCTCCTTCATTTCGTTGGGAGTGATCACCATGGAAAAATTTCATCTGAGGCTCACTGATAACCTCCCTGATTGCAGGCGAAAAGTTGCACCACCAGCTTTTCTCTGTTGATAATATGATTCAGTAATTCAGGGACAGCTTCTTCCCCTCTGCCATCCAATTTCTAAATGGACATTGAATTTGTAAAATTTCTGATTTTTCACTGCTTATCTTAATTTAACTATGTAATTTATATTTACATTAAACTTAGTGTAATTCAGTTTTTTCCTATATTTATCATGTATAGCATTGTACTGCTACTGCAAAGTTAATAAATCTTAGGCAGTGATTGAAAAATTTGCACAGTAGTTTGGAGTCAACTAGGGCATAATTGAAGTTGTACCTCAATGTAAGCATACCTTTGTAGTCTTTACACTTCAGTTACCAAAGCAGTGTCTGATTAAAATGCTGTTGAGGTGGCTTATCTGCTGTTCAGTAAACAGATTGAATGACACTGATGCATCCTGGAAAATGAGGTATGCTGAATGTGTTCAGACTACATGATCCCATGTGCTTGCAAAGTTCTCAGCAATATGAACTTCAGGCCCAGGATTGTGCTGCAGCATTAAAAGTATTGAAAATATTAAAGTCACGCAAGTTTGGTTATCAATATGCAGTCATCATTGAATTGGTGATTTTGTACTGCTTTTTGAGGATCAGATGTTTTAGCTTGGGGCAGTAGTGAAGCCTGGTGGATGCACTATTTTTCCCCAAGAAACTGGAGCAAAAAAAAATCAGGAAATAATTAACTTGAGTATAAAGAATAAGTGGTTGGGGTTATTGTAAAAGCCAAGAGGCAATACAATTTAAGCAAATAAAAATGGGGAGTAGAGTAAAAGGACAAGTTGCTGAAGGTCTTCGTAGGAATATTAGAGATTGGGACTGTGTAGCTGTGAAAAGGATAACGCCTGAATCAATGCCATTTGATCGCCCTTTGGTTTCAAACAAATAGATTATAATGTAGGAGGAATGAGCCTGTCAAGATATCAACTTGTAATTTTTTTCTCAATGTTTACTGAGTGTATTGGGAATAACGCCACTACTCTTTTTCAAAGATTCAATGTATATATCCATATGTACACTGAGGTGTGTTCTCTCCAGATAGCCATGAAAGTCACTCAGAGTGAAACATCAAACCCACCTCCCCCACACAAAAAAGAACGGCAACCCAATCATCAAACCCTCCACCCTCAGCACAAAAAAACTTAACAAGACGTAACAAGAACATTAACCCACCCCCCCCCCCCAACTCCCTACCCCCGCAGAACAAAACAGAAACAGGCAGAAACACAGAATATAAAAAACGTAAGTCTGAAAAAGTCCACGGTCCATAAATGCAATAGTCCAATTCATGAATCCAGAACCACAATAACACTCTCCGACATCATCGAAAGAGAGAGACACCACACAAGTGCAGAGGCCTATCTGCCTGCCACAGTGAGCTCCAGACGTTGATAGGTCGTTCACAAACTTATCTGGCAGCAGAGGGATCTATCAGCAATCAAAAAGCAGGCAGTCGGCACTGAACCCTGCATTTGCCTCAATGTCTCAATCTTCCTCGACGCTTTAATCAGCTATTAACGGATGCTTTAATCATCGAAATGAAGTCTGGCATCAGCTTGCATCCCATCTCTAGGTTTCTTCACCTCAAGGGCACTTGCTTCCCCGAATCTTCTCTGAGACAGCAAGGCGTTGGAGCACTCAATTGATCTCCGAACTGTAAATCTCAGGCTCTAACAGTTCCAGAAATACATTTAAGATGAAAAACAGGCGTAAAAGAAGTAAAATAGGCTGTTCCGTAGACTATCTGGAGGATGTCGACCGAGGGAGTTGTACACTGGAAGTAGCAGTATGGGCTTTTCCACATGCACCTTAAGAGTGCAAATTGGGCCTTAGTTCAACATTTCTTCTGAAGGCTGGTATCATCATCCTTCAGTACTGCACTGAAGAGTTATTTTAAGCATCAGTGCTTGTTTCTGAAGGAAGACATACTAGGATTCTGCTGATTCAGTGGTGAGATTCTACCAAATCCATAGTTGAGTTCGAACGGTACCATTCTCTCTGTGTCAGAGTTACTGATCGAAAAATAATTTTAACTTAAGGCTAAGAAGTAAAAATTAAGTGCTGTTGAATCTAATTGGCTTGGGAATGAAGTGAGTTAAATTGCCAAAGTTGAGTTGTATATACAATGGTTGCAAGAGGGGACAGATACGACAGTGGTATTGGAAATTGGATTTGGTGTGGTGGGATTGTTTACGGTAATCCAATTTGATAAATTTTCCATACTGAATAATTTACAATTTGTACAATATTTTTGTTTGCCCCAAACAATCTCAATCTTGAAAACAGCAGGCCAGGCAGCATCTTTAGGAAGAGGTACAGTTGGCAATTTGGGTCGGGACCCTTCGTCAGGACTAACTGAAAGAAGAGATAGTAAGAGATTTGAAAGTGGGGGACGGGGGGGGGATCTGAAATGATAGGAGAAGACAGGAGGGGAGAGGTGAATCTAAGAGCTGGAGAAGGGAGAGGATCATGGGACGGGAAGCCTGGGGAGAAGGAGAAGGGGGTAGGGGAGCCCAGAGGGTGGAGAGCAGGCAAGGAGTTATTGTGAGAGGGACAGAGGGAGAAGGAAAAAAAAGAGGGAAAATAAAAAATATATAAAATAAATAAGGGATGAGGTGTGAGGGGAGGACGGGCATTAACGGAAGTTAGAGAAGTCAATATTCATGCCATCAGGTTGGAGGCTACCCAGACGGAATATAAGGTGTTGTTCCTCCAACCTGAGTGTGGCTTCATCTTGACAGTAGAGGAGGCCGTGGATAGACATATCAGAATGGGAATGGGATGTGGAATTAAAATGTGTGGCCACTGGGAAATCCTGCTTTCTCTGGCGGACAGAGCATAGGTGTTCAGCGAAACGGTCTCCCAGCTGTGGAGCTGAATAGGCAGTCAATATTTTGGGTTGAGTTCCTTCGTCTGGACAGGACTAAATGAAGATTGGTTGAAGCAGGTCAGGTGATAATAACATCAGGGCTGATCATTAGCAAAGTGTTTGATAGAAATGACGTGTGAAAGATACAAGCATGATGATATGAAAGGGTTGATCTGAAGTTGGAAAAATCGTGTTCTTTCCAGAAAATTACAAAATGCCCAGACTATAGCCAAGATTGAGCCTAATCGTGGCAGTGGAAGAGCTTGCAGACAGATGAGTTGGAATAGAAGTGGGACTGAGTATTAAAGTGGAATACAACAGGAAGCTCAAGATCAACTCACAGACAGATCTAAGGCTACGTCCACACTAGACCGGATAATTTTGAAAATGCTGGTTTCGCTTAAAAACGATAGGCATCCACACCAAGCGTTTTTCAAAATATCTCCTTCCACATTAGAACGGATATTTGGGCAAATCTCCTCCTACTGGGCATGTGCAGGACACACAGAAAACAAGCGAAGAGGAAACGGTCTACTTGGTGCACATTTGTCCAGTTACGGAGTAGAAAAACTTAAAAAGGAATTGCTCTTGACTCTCGCGCAGGAGGACTTAAAACTAGAAAAAACAAATAATGGAGCGTATGGAGCCAACCAACAGGGAGTTCACGGACAGTATGACCCGGCTGACGACGAACACTGAAAAACTGACTAACTCTGTTGCATTAATAAAGCACCTTGTTAAATGTATAAAACATGTCTGCATCATTGTTATCTTGTATTTCCATACAATGTTACATTAGGCTGTTCATTTATTGTCTGAGAAGTACTTGCATAAATAGGTAAACCACCTTCATACAAGCAAGGACATAAAACTGGGCAAAGTGAATATACTTATTTATTCAGTAAGCTATGGTTCAAAGTATTTGGTCAGTAAATTTCTCACTCTTCTGGCTTCGTCTGGTTGCCGTCTGTTCTGAATTTGTTAGGTTGTGCGTTCAAGAAAACAATGAAATGCCACGCTGCCACCATCTGTTCTGGCACGTCACGACAGCGGTTTTAAAAAGCTTTGGTTACCCCGTACACACTAAATGGATATTAGGTGTTTTCAGATTTATTCACTCTGGAGACCGTTTCTGAAAATCTTAGTTTTCGGGGGATGAAAACGCCGTTTTAGTCTGGACGGAGGGTTAAAAGGAAGAGAAAAAGCTTCGGTTACGGATTTATCCAGTCTAGTATGGACGTAGCCTAAGTGCTCGGCAAAGTAAACACTCTATCTGTTTGGTTTCTCTAATGCAAAAGAGGCAAATGTACTTGCCCTGTGTGAATTGCCCTTAGCTCAAGTTAGCATTGTATTGCCTTTACTCAGATGAAATGTTTTTACTATACACCTTATTGGATCCCATTAAATTTCAGTATTGTCTTTAATTTTTTTTAAGCTGATGAAGCGTAACCTCATGGTATTAGGCTTTAGCCCTGAATAATTATTGTAAAACCCTTTCCAATTCATATTTGTTGAATCCGATCAAGAGTATAAGGAAATGAAGGTTAATTTTCTCATTTAACTATTCTTAAAATTTGCTGATGTTGCTTCCCTTCCTGATGCTCTTGTTCATTGTTTGCAACAACTTCCCTTTAAAATTTGGAACTTCAGTTCTGCCATTTTAAAAAAAAATCTTCTTGTAATTAGCGAGAACTATTTGCTGTTCTCAGATGTTATCAGAGTCTCTTTTCAACTTCCATTCCTGCTTTTTATTGGACCACTCAGTATTGATTGAAAATTTTCTTTATGGAGAATGGCTCCAGATTTTCTTAAAAGGGGAAGCCAATGTGTACTTATGATTTTTTTTCTCTGTTTTTATTAAATGTAGTCTATAATTTACAGCCTTGATTTGTTCTGTGACCAAGGAGGAAGGTAGGAAGTTTATCCATTGCAGTAACTATAGAAACTTAATGTTGCAGATTTTAAAATCACATTTTAGGGCATGGTTTGCAAAGAATATTATCCTATTGTGACTTAATTCCTTTTGCAAAACGCTCGGTCAGTTATCTGCTTGTATATGTTACTATGAGATGAAAAATAGGAAAGGGGTCAAAAAAGTCCAAGTGCTATTATACTGAGTGTACTGTTATGAACTCTCAATATAGTTGGAGCACAGAATGTTGCCATTCAGTCTATCATATTGTACTGACCCTCTGCAAGTGCAGTCTGGCTTGACCACCTGTCCTTTCCATTCCCTGTAGCCCTGCAAATTCTCTAGTGTCTGATACTTAACCAATTTATTTTGAATGTTGCAATCAAAATTGCTTCCACTACTGCCCTGTCAGTACATCCCATACCCTAACCATTCTCTTCATTTTATTAATTCCCTTGTGATAGTTTTGCTTCTTTTGCCAGTCTTCTTGTATTTTATGATCTATAGATCTTATTGCTTCTGCCATAGGAACATTATTCTTTCAGATCCTTTCCACATCTGCTCTATTCCAAGGAGAATATCCCCAACTTCTCTGATCTGTCTGCATAACATAAAACTTCCTTTCATGAAATAGTTTCAGTAAATCTTTTCTTTAGCCTCAAAAACCCTTGCATCTTGTCTAAGGTGTAGCACCCAGTATTGGGTACAATACTCCAGCTGAGCCTGCACTCGTATTTTATAAAGATTCATCATGACACTTGCTCATACACAGTTGCAAGAAAAAGTTGTGAACCTTTGATTTAATGAGAGGAAACAAGGCTACAGATCCTGAAACAAAAAAAAATCAAATTGCTAGAGGAACTCAGCAGATCAGGTAGGATCTATAGAGGGGAATGGTCAGTTGATGTTTCAAGTCAAGACACTTTGACCCAAAACATCAGCTGTCTATTTTTTCTCCACAGATGCTGCCTGACTAGATGTGTTCCTCCAGCAGTTTGGTTGTTTATTTTGGAACCGATGAAGCATAGTGTGAATCTCTTACAGCTTGGGATGTTGGAGTTCAAAGTTCAATTCTGGTACCAGCTGTAAGGGTTTTGTATGTTCTCCCCCTTGACCACATGGATTTCCTCTGGATGTGCTGGTTTCCTGTCAAACTCCAAAGACATACTGGTTAGTGAGTTTATTGGCCATCGTAAATAGCCCTGTAATTAGGCAATAGTT
Source organism: Mobula birostris (assembly GCF_030028105.1). Lineage (NCBI taxonomy): Eukaryota > Metazoa > Chordata > Chondrichthyes > Myliobatiformes > Myliobatidae > Mobula > Mobula birostris. The sequence goes on along the minus strand of NC_092370.1, from coordinate 91,013,370 downwards.
AAGTGATAGATTGCTAGGTGAAGCTTGATGGGCCGAAGGGCCTGTTTGACACTGTATCTCTCTTTTTTTAAGTAAGATATAAGAAGAATGTCAGGCAAAGACCCATCACAGCTACTGCTAATCAAGACATATTTTACAGGTTATGTGCAAACTCAACTGTGCATTGTAAAATCTATGAAGTGGGTCTGGCAAAAATGTGCAAGCCCCCAGTTCTATCATTTTAGTAATGGGAAGAGATAGTAAACATTAACAATGGAGTACATTTGCAAAAAAAAAAGGCTTATGAACCCTTTGAGGTTACCTGGTTTTTTGCATTTATTACTCATAAAATGTGGTCTGATCTTCATCTAAGTCACGGTAATAGACAATCTGTTTCAACTAATAACACAAAAACAGTTAAATTTTTCATATTTATCATTTCATGTTTAATCATTCATAGTCATGGCTGGAAGAAGTATGTGAACCCTTGTACTTAGTAACTGGCAGAACCTCATTTAGCAGCAATAACCTCCACGAAACTTTTCCTGTAACTGCTGATCAGACTTGTACAATGGTGAGGAGGAATTTTAGACCATTCCTCCGTGCAGAACTGTTTCAATTCATCAATATTTCTGGGATACCTTGCATGAACTGCTCTCTTCAAGTAATGCCACAGCATCTCAATTGGGTTAAGGTTTGGACTCTGACACGGCAATTCCAAAACACAAATTTTCTTCTTTTTAAACCATTCTATTGTTGATTACTTTTGTGTTTCGGATCATTGTCATCTTGCATCAACCAACTTCTATTAAGCTTCAGGTGATGGACTGCTACCCTGACATTCTCCTGTAAAATGTCTTCAATCAGAGTCAGGTTTATTATCACCAGCAGATGATGTGAGATTTGTTAACTTAGCAGCAGCAGCACCAGTTCAATGTAATACATAATCTCGCAGAGAGGAAAAAAATATGAAAATATAAAAATAAAAAATATAAAATAATAATAAATAAACAAGTAAATTAGTTACATGTATTGAATAGATTTAAAAATGTGCAAAAATATATATTTTTTTAAAAAGTGAGTTAGTGTCCAAAGCTTCAATGTTCATTTAGGAATCGGATGGCAGAGGGGAAGAAGCTGTTCCTGAATCGCTGAGTGTGTGCCTTCAGGCTTCTGTACCTCCTACCTGATGGTAACAGTGAGAAAAGGGCATGCCCTGGGTGCTGGAGATCCTTAATAATGGACGCTGCCATTCTGAGACACTGCTCCCTGGGTACTTTGTAGGCTAGAACTCAAGATGGAGCTGACTAGATTTATTACCTTCTGCAGCTTCACCTGGTCCTGTGCAGTAGCCCCTCTATACCAGACAGTGATGCAGCCTGTCAGAATGCTCTCCATGGTACAACTATAGAAGCTTTTGAGTGTATTTGTTGACATGCCAAATTTCTTCAAGCTCCTAATATAGTCGCTGTCTTGCCTTTATAACTACATGGATATGTTGGGACCAGGTTGGATCCTCAGAGATTGACACCCAGGAACTTGAAGCTGCTCACTCTCTCCACTTTTGATCCCTCTATGAGGATTGGTACGTGTTCCTTTGTCTTACCCGTCCTGAAGTCCACAATCAGCTCTTTCATCTTACTGACGTTCAGTGTCAGGTTATTGCTATGGCAGCACTCCACTAGTTGGCATATCTCACTCCTGTACGCCCCCTCGTCACCACCTGAGATTCTACCAACAATGGTTGTATTGTCAGCAAATTTATAGATGTATTTGAGTTATGCCTAACCACACAGTCATGTGTATATAGAGAGTAGAGCAGTGGACTAAGCACACACCCCACGGTGTGCCAGTGTTGATCGTCAACAGGAAGAATATGTTATCACCAATCCGCACACATTGTGGACTTCCAGTTAGGAAGTCGAGCATCCAATTACAGAGTGAGGTACAGAGACCCGGGTTCTGCAACTTCTCAATCAGGATTGTGGGAATGATGGTATTAAATGCTGAGCTCTAGTTGATGAACAGCATCCTGACGTAGGTGTTTGTGTTGTCCAGGTGCTCGAAAGCCATGTGGAGAGCCACTGAGATTGCATCTGCCATTGACCTACTGTGGCGATAGGCAAATTGCAGTGGGTCCAGGTCCTTCCTGAGGCAAGAGTTCAATCTAGTCATGACCAACCTCTCAAAGCATTCCATCACCATCAATGTGAGTGCTACCGGGCGATAGTCATTAAGGCAGCCCACATTATTCTTCTGCACTGGTATAATTGTTGCTTTTTTGAAGCAAGTGGGAACTTCCACCCGTAGCAGATAAAGGTTGAAAATGTCCTTGAATACTCCCGCTAGTTGGTTGGCACAGTTTTTCAGAGCCTTACCAGGTACTTCATCGGGATTTTCCGCCTTGCGAGGGTTCACTCTCTTTAAAGGCAGTCTAACATCGGCCTCTGAGACAGAGATCACGGGGTCATCAGGTACAACAGGGTTCTTCACAACTGTAGTTGTGTTCTCCCTTTCAAAGCATTCATAGAAGTTGTTGAGTTCATCTGGTAGTGAAGCATCGCTGCCATTCATGCTATTAGGTTTCGCTTTGTAGGAAGTACAATTTTGAATTCGTTGTTTCCTCAACGATTGCAGTCTGCCCAGGTCCTGAGGCAGCAAAGCAGATCCAAACCCTGATGCTCGTTCCACCATGCTTCACAGTTGGGATGAGGTTTTGGTGTACATGTGCACTGTTCTTTTTCCTCCAAACATTGCAGTGTACATTTCTGCCAGAAAGTGCAGCTTTTGTCCCGTGTGCCCACAGGACGTTGTCCCAGAAGTGTTGTGGATTATCCGGGTGGTCTTTGTACGTGCAGTAATTTTTTTTTTATTTTTGGAGAGCAGTGGTTTCCTCCTTGGTGTCCTTCCATGAACACCATTCTTGTTCAGTGTTTTTCTTAAATAGCGGACATATGCACAGAGTTTTTAGCAAGTTCTAGAGATTTCTGCAGATCTTCCACCGTTACCCTTGGATTCTTTTCACCTCCTTCAGAATTGCACATTGTGCTCTTGGGTATGATCTTTGCAGGATGCCCACTCCTAGGGAGAGTAGCAACCGTACTGAATTTCCTCCATTTGTGGACAATTTCTCTTGCTGTTGACTGATAAACACTCGGGTCTTTAGAAATGCTTTTGTATCCTTTTCTAGCTTTGTGCATCTGAGGTCTCCTGAAAGTTGTTTTGATCAAGGCATGCTGCACATAAACAGATCTTTCTTGAGAAGAGCAGGCTCTGTCAATAACCTGACTTCGTGTATCTATTTTATAGGGCAGGGTACCTCTACCTCTCCCTCCAATCTCATCTTATTGATTGGAACACCCGACTCCAAATAGCTTTTGTAGCAGGTATTCCAGTCAATGAGATGTACCCCAGAGGTTCACATACTCCTTTGAACCTAGACTGCGATTGCTTAATTGACGTACAAGAAGTAGTGCAGTTGTTTGTGTGTGTTAGTTTAGGCAGATTGTGTTTGTCTGTTTTGTGACTTTGGAGAAATTTAGACCACATTTTATGAATAATTAATGCAGATGCTCAAGTCCCTTATTCAACCTGTCTAAATGTGGTGAACATTAGGACCCAGCGGCGGAGCTCTGAACCCGCAGTGTTTCTGTTCACGAAAATAATCACAATTACGATTTAAAATGAAGTGGAAATAATAAAGCGATCGGAAAGAGGTGAAATGCCATCGGTCATTGGAAAAGCGTTAGGCTACAGTTGGTCAACGATTGGAACAATTTTAAAGGATAAAATGAGAAAGGCCCTGCCCCGATGAAAGCTACAATTATCACTAAGCAACACGGTGGTTTAATTATTGGGTTTTGGGATTTTGGGTTTTTGATCCTCCACATCAACCCGACACAGATGGAGAGTGTGCTCGGGAGCAGTCTGTCACTGGATAAAACTCGGGAATTTCTGTTCCCCAGCCTGGCGCTGAAACATACGTTTCTTAAGTGTTTTATATGCATGGAAAGCTAAAATATATACTATGTGCTAAGACAAACATTTGACTAATCAACGCTAAATAATACTGGATGTACCTGTTCCGACTTACTTAGTAAAAGAAGTTCCATTTTTTTTCCAATCCCGATCCACGGTAACCTACGCACATCCTCCCGTATCATCTCTAAATACCTAATACAATGTAAATGCTATGTAAAATAGTTGTAATACTGCATTGTTTAGGGAATAATAACAAGAAAAAAAAGTCTGTACATGTTCGAACAACAAGTGCTGGAAGAGCACTTCTGGGTTTTCTCAATTTGCGGTTGGTTGAATTCACGCACGCGGAACTCGCGGATAAGGAGGGCCAACTGTAATTTTACTTGCAACTGTATATGCATGGAAGCAAAGGATATGTCTGTTACTAAATTACTATATTACAACAGGCTTCGAGAAAGTTTATAATATAGAATGATGAGCAGCCCTCAGTGGATAAATTACTTAATTCAAATGAGATACCTGTACACCTGACGTTGCTGAAGGAAGGGAGGGACAGAATTACAGGGCCATTCCTGTAATCTTCCAAATATTTAAAGAAACAAGGACAGTACAAATGTTATACTTGTACATAAAGGTGTTGGTATGAATTCAATTGTATGTAATTCCTTAATGTAACCTCTGGTTGGAAAATGCCAGAATTAGGCATGGATTTAATAGTCATTTTGTGGTGTGGGTTAATTAAAAAAAAAAATTGATTTCTGAAAAAGAAATTATATTTTGGCATTTATTTTCATATTTTTAATGGAACAAAGCATTGATGAGGGAAATGCAATTGCTGTGGTATATGCAAAGGTATTTGAAAATGTGCTGCATAATCGACTTGGCAAAAAGGTGGAAAGCAGTTTTGAATTGTGCTGCTGTTTATTTCTTGCTAAATATCAATGACAAAAATCACTTTTTTGAACACGAACACATAACTGACAATTTTTTAAAAACTGTTCGCTGTAAGCACAGTATAGTGTCTTAACAGCCATGCAATTGTGTATGACTGACACTAGTTAGAAACCGTTCCGTAGCAGTCTCCAGTCCCAATTCAGCAACGTCGTGTCACAGATACACCCTAACCTCGTTAGATGCAGGGGATACGTTCCTCAAAGTCGATGCATAATGTGAATAATTATTTAAATGGAGAAAATAGGGATGCGTTCTTGAGGGCCACCTAAATATGTTTTATCTGTAATTTATTCACATTTTCATACCAATATGACACAAAAGCAGTACCACAAGGCAACACTTGTTTTATATTTCATCAATTTAAGGTAATATTCAACGTAATAATTTATAGAAAGTTAACATACTAGGGTGTACAGTATGCACCAACAGTGGCAAGTGTGTTCGCTGTGGGAGATGAGTGGTTGTTGTGGTGTCGGACAGCTTTACATGGATGAGGTAGATGGTTGTGTGTCGCAGGATCATCAAGGACAGCAACGGGTGAAGGAAGGCTCACAAAACTCTCAGTACTGCCGGCAGCAGGAGATGACACTGGTTTGAAGAAAGTGGTGAGGATTGTTTGCTTGGCAGCATTTTGTTTTTCAGCATAAATTTGCTTGTAGGGAAGAGGGCTTGACTGCAGGGAATGACTGAAATGCTGACTCCGTTCTAAACATGGGTCCATGTCCATCGCCATTTGTGCCAAGTGTTCCACAGCCTTAAAAAAAAAAATCCTGCCAGTTGCTTCAGAGTGAAAGACCTGACCTCTTTCCAGGATTCATCACTGCTGTTGATGGCATGTCTGATGTTGAAGGACTTCCGCCATTCCCTCACCATTGGTAAGTTCCTGGGATTTTCAAAATCATCTGTTGCTTGCAGCATCTGAGAGACAGTTTGCCGTAAAAAAGTCGCCTTGAATGTGGATATCACACCTTGGTCGAGTGGTTGAATCAACGATGTTATGTTAGGCGGCAGGAAATGCACTATTATGTTAGGATGATTGCTGTCCAGATGTTTAGGACGGGCTGGCGCATTGTCAAGCAACAAAAGAACTTTAAAAGCAAGATTCTGTTCCCGGCAGCAGTGTTCAGCCTCAACAGCAAGATGATTAGCAAACCAATCTTCAAAGATTTGACCAGTGACCCATGCTTTCTTGTTAGCTGCCCAGCGGACAGGAAGCATATTCTTACTCAAACCCTTAAGAGCACGGGGGTTAAGTGAATGGTAAACTAAGAGAGACTTCATCTTACAGTCTCCTTCGACATTGGAACACATAAGCAAAGTCAGTCTATCCTTTGCTGCCTTAGAACCTGACACAGTTTTTTCATCCTTACTTATGTACCTGCGTTTCAGCATATGCTTCCGAAAAAGCCCAGTCTCGTCTGCATTAAACACCTGCTTTGGTGTGATGCCTAACTCAGCTATCATAGCCCGCAACTGCACAGGGTAGCGTCCCAGAGCTGTGTTACCTTCACCTGACGCTGCCCTGTTTATAATTTCCAACTTTTTTTCCAAATGTTAAAGCAGTTCTCTGCCGCTTGGCTGATGGCCCAGGACTTGACATCGGATGCTTAGGAGACATAGTTAAATATTTCAAGCGCAAGATCACTGCACCGTAGGTAAAAACACAAAAGTTTAAGAGCGCAAGATCACACATCCATATATTGCCAAAACCAATGCGAGACTGGCGGGAGTGAGACTGTGAGGGATGTGCACGTGACTTGTATTGGCGGGAAAGCAGTGCTGCTCGCATAACTGTGAGTTTTGGATGTATATAACGAGAAGTTGGTAGAAATAGGTTCCTCGCATAACTGTGAATCTGCATTGTCTGAAGATGCATATAATGAGGATAGGGTGTAAGCAGCTACACCAATTAGTTAATAGCCCAATTAACTAGAATCCAATGTGTGTTGATATATGTGTATATTATTATGTAATTTACAGTATTTTATGTATTACATTGTATTGCCACAAAGTACAAGTTTCACAACATATATCAGTGATCATAATAAACCTGATTTGGATTCTGAAAATCTAGCTTTCTCTCTGTCCTTCATCTTTCTGTGCGACTTAAAACAAGTTTGTTTTTAAGCTTTTCCTCACTCTACTTGTATAATGCAACTGAAGTATTAACTCTGTGTCTCTTCAATTGTTGATTGACCTGCTGAGTATCTCCCATCATTTTGCTTTTCTGTTTAAACTAATCTTAGTGTCCAGGGCTAGTCTAGGAGCATGTAGGAGCTTGCCCAAAGATGGGGAGCTAGCAAAGTAAAATCTCCAATTAAACAACTCACCAATGCCCCACATTCTTAACCCGCCAAATCAAATTATCGTGGACAGAAAAGTTTGAATAAGGAAGGACGTACATGCCCCTCCAAAGATCATCAGATACATCATTGTGTACAAGCTCTATTATAGCTTTTCAAATGTTCATTCAGGGACTCGCTAAAAGGCAATAGAATAGCTTTTCAAAAGTTCATACAGGGACTTTTTTTTTAAAAGGTAGTCAAGGTTTACAGTACAACAAGATTTATGTGAATGCCTGACTCCAACTCAACCTGCTCTCCTTCAGCTGGTCTCCAGTGGTCCAGATCTGTTCTGTTTACCTGATGCTGTGGAGATGATTGCTCACCTATTTCCCGTGGCAGGTAATGTAGCTGCTCTGTCACGGGTCACTGCTGCTGTTTCTCACTCTCACTGCTGTTTAGTTTTGTTTCTCTGGGTGTTTCATGAATTCAGGCATCCTGCTCTCTAACCATCTCCTATTATGAGTCACGAGTGGTAGAGCTGGAAAAGAGACCTACAGCCATCAGCTATTCATTTTACACAGACACATGCACACTAACAAGAGAAATTCTGTAGATGCTGGCAATCCAAGCAACACACACAAAAGTTTGGAGGAACTCAGCAGGCCAGGCAGCATCTATGGAAAAGAGTAAACAGTCGATGTTTCAGTCTGAGACCCTTCAGGATTGCACATGATTCTAGCTTAATGGGGCTAGCAGGGGCCTCAATTAGCTGAAGTTTTATGATTATTATTTATTTTTGTATTTGCACGCTGGTTGAACGCCTGGTCGGTGCAATCTTTCATTGATTCCATTATTGTTATTATTCTATTATGGATTTATTAAGTATGCCCACTAGAAAATGAATCTTGGGTTTGTATATGGTGACATGTGTATGTACTTCGATAATACATTTACTTTGAATTTTAAGGTTTCATGGCAATAGTTAAAATGATGTAAAAAAGACAAACTGAATAACAAATTATGTATTTAAATGAAATGCAGAACAAATTAGAACACTACCAATAATACTACAATACTATAAAACACTATATTCGTTCCTAATGGTTATCACTGGAGAAATTCATCCTATGTGTGCAATGAAAAAATCAGTGCAGACACAGTGTGGATAATGGACTACCTTCATACAATGCTTTCAACAATTGCATCCTCCAAATCTTCATTGTCATTGTAACATTCAAGATGATTATTGATAACTTCAAATTCTTCATAGTTTCTAACTTACTGAAGTAGTGAAATCATTTCATTTTCACCCCCAGCTATTTCTGGCATCTCTAAGTCTGAATGCTTGAAACCACAATGACCAAAACAGTTCTGAATTGTCTTGCTGCTTATTTCTCGCCAATTATCAATGACAAAAATAGTCACTGCTTTTTGAACACAAGCACACACAACTGATGCTATTTAAAAACTGTTCACTCTAAGCATGGGGTAGTGTCTAATGGCCACAAGCATATGCAACTGACGCTAGTTAGAACCTGTTCAGCTACAGTTTCTTGTCCCAACTAAGTGGCAAAGTGTCCCAAATAAACAAAGGGAATCCTGACAATTTTCTCTTAAGTTTTATTTTTTAAGTTTTCCCAGTAATTAATGGCTAACTGATTAACTGATGGTCCATTTAAATGGAGCCCACTGTATTCATTCAAGCGATGTTGGATTCGCATGCTAATCCAGTTTTAATGCCTTTTCCTATTTGCCCTCAAAGGTGTTGGGAAAACTGCACTCTTGAACCACTGCAGTTCTTGAGGTATTAAAGAATTTCAGGTTTTTGACTCCGTGACTGTAAAGTCAGGTGGTGTGTGTAGTGGAGGGTACCGTCCACAGGCTGCTTCTCATGCTTTAGTTGACTTTGTCCTTCTAGCTGTAGTGATAATGTTGCAGCTCTATAAAACTCTGTTTAGACCACAATTGGAATATTGTTTTCAGTTCTGGTCACCTCATTAAAGGAAAAATGTGGAAGCTTTAGCGACAATACAGAGGAGATTTGCCAGGATGCTGCCCGGACTAGAGGGCGTAATTTTAAGGTGTTTGGAGGAAAATGTAGGGAAGATGTCAGTTAAGGTCTTTCCACAGAGTAGTGGGTGTGTGGAACGCCCTGCCAGGGTTGGTGGTAAAGAGGGAGATTGGAGGGATTTAAGAAACTTAGATATACACATGGATGATAGAAGATGGAGGCTTATGTCAGAGAAAAGGGTTAGATTGATGTTAGGGTAAGTTAAAAGGTTGGTGCAACTTTGTGGACTGAGAGGCTTGTAGTCTGCTGTAGTGTTCTAGATGTGAGTTAAACCTGTTGAATATTGTAAGGCCCAGGTAGTGTGAACCTAGAGAGGATATTTCCCATAGTGGAAAGAGTCTAGGACCAGAGAACACAGCCGCAAAATTGAAGGATGTCCCTTCAGGACAGAGATGAAGGGGCATTTCTTTAGCCAGAGGATGGTGAATCTGTGAAGTTCATTGCCATAGATGGCTGCAGAGATCAATTCATTGGGTATATTTGAAGCAGAGGTTGATAGGTTATTGATTAGTAAGGGTGTCAAAGGTTACAGTGAGAAGGTGGGAGAATTGGGTTGAGAGGGATAGTAAAGTAGCTGTGATTGAATAGCAGAGCAGACTTAGTGAGCCAAACAGCCTAATTCTGCTCCTATGTCTTATGGTGTGGAAAGTGCTGTCTCAGGAGTCTTGAGTCTTGTTGAGTTACTGCAGTGCATCCTGTAGGTGGAACAAACTGATAATGGTGGAGAGAGTGAATGGTCATGGATGGGTCTCAATCACATCAGCTGTTTTAATGCTACTGCTTTAATCCCATTTCATTCTCCGTATATTCTCATTGGTTCGCTTCTCTAGCCCCCCCCCCCCACCCCCGGCCCCACTTCCCACCTCCACTATATTACTCGAGTACAACTAGAGGCAATTAAAGGTAGCCTATTATCCGACCAATCTGCATGTCTTAGTGGTGTGGGAAGAAACTGGAGGATTTGGGAGAAACCCACATAGTCACAGGGAGAATGAGGAACAACACCAGAGATCAGGATTGAACCCAAGTGATAGAGCTGTAAGGCAGCAGCTCTACCACCTGCATCACTGCCCAATTATCTCTCTCATCCTTTCCCAACAGGTGTCTGCTCCAGTGCAATGCATATTTAACTTAAACAAGAATCTGATACCCTTTGAAGTTGGAATTCTAATAATCTATTTTAATTATCTTACAAACATAAGATTTTGATGCGTAAGCAATGTTTTTATTTGTATGATTCATTTTGCATTTTATCAATTATATTCAACAAAATGCAGTTTTCAAAATATGAGCAGAATAAGGGTTTCAGTTACTGCATCTATAAAGCATTTTCAAGCTTCACATGTTGACGTGTAGTTAGCTGGATTATATTGCCTTGGTTTCAGTCTTGATAAGAAAGAATGTTATGAACGCTTTGAATTCTTTCAGAAGTGGCCAGGAAAGAAGAGCTTATGGGGATGTTTTACATTGTGTAGAGTATCAGCTGAGTTCTCTTTGCTGTCTTGGATTTCCCAGAAGTAAGGGAGATGTTGGTGGATGATAATGAGGTTCACCATTGAGTAGGATGTCAGAGATACTAGCTTTGTTGTGTCTACCTGCAGATTGAGATTAGGTCCAGAAGCAGATATATATTATCTCACAAGAGATTCTGAAGGTGCTCAAAATCCCGAGCAACAAACACAAGAATGCTGGAGGGACTCAGCAGGCCAGGCAGCATCTGCTGATGTTTCAGGCTGAGACACACGCCATCAGGACTTGTGAATATCATCTATGTCAATCATTGAATACTCTGCGGATGTCAATTGTTGCATCCTACATCAGAGACTTGAGAGCTTCGTCATATTCTGTAACAAGCTGCAGAGAGAGTTAGATGAGATCATTGAACAACCATGTGGGTCTGTGACAATTAGCAATTTGTTTATGCAAATACAGCACAAATATAGTAAGCTTTACAAATATAGTTGTTGGGCATACTCATTATCTTTCAGTGATTTGCTGGTGGAATAATTCTTCAGCAAATGAGAAGTCTGCAAAGATGATCTGGGATTGTAATGATATTCCAGTATCAACACAGTGAGGTTGTTGGAGCTCCTTCTGTATTGGTTCAAAGCTTTGCACACTCTGTCCTTTTCTGATCAAACAGAAAGACTCAAGTTTGTGTGAAGTTTTTAAGAAATTACGGAACACTTTGGAACTAATGAAGTCGAAAGTACATTGTAACGTAGAAAATGTTCATCTGAGCTACTACATATTAATTCCCTGTGCAAGTACTGCAAAATCTCTGCTACTGGAAGAGTGATCAGGTTCAATGCTGATGATTTTGTTGCAATTTTCTCCATTAAGACTGTTATTACTGCTTTGAGGGGAAATGTAAAAGTAATTTATTGGAGTTAGCTGCATCTGATGGCCATTGGGGTTGTGTATGTGCTATCTATTTTCCAGACTGACTTTGTAAATAGCATCCGGTTACAGCAGATGACGGTAAATACTGTTCCTTCAGCATGGTGATAAGTTTAGTCATAGTCTATAACGATAAAAATAATACAGGATGTCACTAATGTAATTAAATAGTACTCATTGAAAAAATAAATTCAATATCTTAGGCAGTCCTTAAGCATCAAGAATACATTACTTCTACCACAGTTTTGTGGGTTTTGGGGTGGCTGATGGAGACCAATGTGGGAACTGTTGACTCTTCCACAGATAGGGCAGGTAGTAGCCAGTGATGCAGGTGAGTGGTTAAGTTTGTGAGAAAGGAGAAGAATAGCCCTTAACTCGGCAGTGGAGTTGTAGGGGCACCATCGTGACGGTGTTTCCGTGGCAAGCTATTCTTGTTTTTACGAGGCCGAGTTGCTAGCTTGACGCTCAACCCAACTTGGATTCGAACTCAGGAACCTTCGCTCCAGAGTCCGGCGCTGATATTATTGCACCACCAAGCGGGACTAAGTGCACTAATTCCACAACTTGTACAGCATTTCTGTGTACTCCCAACATGTGGGCTTGAGGTTCTCCGTGCCATCCTAAATGCTCCTTGCGCTGTAAATGGTCACGAGCCAGAGCTTCACAGGAGTCGGGGAGGAATGATATATTTCTTCAAGGAGGGGTAGAGCACACGTTGGTAATCTGTGAGAAAGCTCAGGAAGGAATGTCTGTTTCAGGAGCCTGGTGTAGGATGTGCAGATGATGTGGTCTCTGATGACCTATGAACCAAATTGGACACTGAAATGAAATCTGTGCAGTTCCAGACAGGATGCAGTTAAATCTCCTTTGCCTTGTGAATTGCTGCAAAGAATTTCAGATATTGAAGGAACTTTCAGCCTAGATGGTTGTGGAGGCAGAGTCATTACTTATATTTAAAGCAGAGTTTGATAGGTTCTTGATTAGTAAGGGTGTGAAAGGCTACAGGGAGAGGCAGGAGAATGGAGTTTAGATGGATAATAACTCAGCCATGATAGAATGATAGGGCATATTTGGTGGGCTAAATGGCCAAATTCTGCTCCTGTGACACAGTCATGTATGTCATGTTATTAAAATACTATGTCACTGTATTTTAATTATGCCTTTGGTCCACACATTGGTATTCATAAAAGAGTTAGTTACAGTGTTATATCTCTTAAGCCAATTTGAATACGATTGTGATTTTTTTTTTAATTGCTTCATTTCTGGTGTGTGGTTTTCACTGTGCTACAAGTAAGGAAATGAAGAAATTGAGATATATCAAAATAACCTTGATGATCTTTTGCAGTACATCTTGTAGATCGTACATAACGCATGCGAGAGCATCAGAAGAGTTCAGTGCCAGTGCTAGTGCTACACCCATCTTGATAAATGATACCCTATCACACATGGCTTCAGCCTCTTTGTATTATAGAAGCATTATAAGATCAGAATGTACCGTTACCTTGATGTTATTCAGAGTTCAAAGATAATTTATTATCAAAGTATGTGTATGTCACCATATACTACCCTGAGATTTTGTTTTCCTACAGGCATTCACAGTAGAACAAAGAAATACAATAGAATCAATGAAAAGCTACACAGAAACAAATTCTGAGTGACAAATAACCAATGTGCCAAAAAAGACAATACAAAAAAAATAATAGTAATGAATAAATAAGACTGAGAACATGAGTTGTAGTATCCTTGAAAGTTAGTCCATAGGTTGTAGAAGAAGTTCAGAGTTGAGGTGAATGAAGTTATGCTGGTTCAGGAGCCTGACGGTTGAATGGTAATAACTGTTTCTGAATTCAGTGGTGCTCACTTCTCTATCTCCTGCCCCTTAACAGCAGCAAGAAGAGAGCATGGCCTGGATGGTGCAGGTTGTTGATGGTGGATGTTGCTTTCTTGTACTAGAGCTTCTTGTAAATGTGCTCCGTGGTGTGGAGGGCTTTTTCCTGTGATGGACTCTGCAATATCCAACACTATTTTGGACGCTTTTCCAATCTTCGGCTTTGGTATTTACATACCAGGCCATGATGTAACCGGTCTGAATACGGTCCACTGTGGCAAATTTCCATCAGTGCAAAGTTTTAAATGACATGCCAAATCTGCAAATTTCTAAGAAAGTGCAGGTGTTGTTGTGCCTTCTTTGTAATGCTACTTACATGGTGGTCCCAGGACAGATCCTCTGATATGGTAATACTAAGGGGTTTGAAGTTGCTCTCTCTACCTCTAATCCCCTAATGAGGGCTGGCTCATGGACCTCTGGGTTTCTTCCTTCTGTAGTCAATAATCAGCTCTTTGGTTTATTATTTGCTTATTGTTCAAAACTGCTATGTTGATGATGATGTATGTGAAATTGCTTGGAGATGGTCTTTGACTTGTTCATAGTATGGCTTAATTGTAATCTACCTCTTGACTGTTGATATGTACAAACCCCATTTCCAGAAAAGTTGGGATATTTTCCAAAATGCAATAAAAACAAAAATCTGTGATATGTTAATTCACGTGAACCTTTATTTAACTGACGAAAGTACAAAGAAAAGATTTTCAATAGTTTTATTGACCAACTTAATTGTATCGTGTAAACATACACAAATTTAGAATCTGATGGCTGCAACGCACTCAACAAAAGTTGGGACAGAGGCATGTTTACCATTGTGTTGCATCACCTTTCCTTTTAATAACCCTTTTTAATCATTTTGGAACTGAGGATACTAATTGTAGTAGATTTGCAATTGGAAATTTTGTCCGTTCTTGCTTGATATAAGACTTCAGCTGCTCAACAGTCCGTGGTCTCCATTGTCTGATTCTCCTCTTCATGATGCGCCATACATTTTCAATAGAAGATAGATCTGGACTGGCAGCAGGCCAGTCAAGCATACGCACCCTGTGTCTACAAAGCCACGCTGTTGTAGCCCGTGCAGAATGTGGTCTGGCATTGTCTTGCTGAAATAAGCACGGACGTCCCGGGAAGAGACGTCGCCTTGATGGCAACATGTGTCTCTCTAAAATCGTAATATACGCCTCAGAGTCAATGGTACCTTCACATACATGCAACTCACCCATGCCGTGGCCACTGATGCACCCCCATACCACACAGATGTGGCTTTTGCACCTTTTGCTGATAACAATCTGGATGGTCGTTTTCATCTTTGGCACAGAGAACTTGACGCCCGTTTTTTCTGAAAACTAGCTGAAATGTGGACTCATCTGACCACAGCACACAGCTCCACAGTCTTTCGGTCCATCTGAGATGAGCTCGGGCCCAGAAAACTGGCCGGCGTTTCTGCATAGAGTTGATGTATGGCTTCCTCCTTGCGTAATACAGTTTCAAGTTGCATTTCTGGATGGAGTGATGGACTGTGTTGAGTGACAATGGTTTTCCGAAGTACTCCCGATCTTGCGTTGAGAAATGTTCCTTTTGAACTGACTAACAATTCTCTCACGAATTTTGACACAAAGGGGTGAGCCACGACCCATCCTTGCTTGCAAAGACTGAGCCTTTGATGGACGCTACTTTTATACCCAGTCATGATACCTCACCTGCTACCAATTAGCCTGCTTAATGTGGAGTCTTCCAAACCGGTGTTACTTGAATATTCTGTGCACTTTTCAATCTTATTTTAACTCTGCCCCGACTTTTGTTGCGTGTGTTGCAGCCATCAAATTCCAAATTTG
This sequence comes from Mobula birostris, assembly GCF_030028105.1. Taxonomy (NCBI): domain Eukaryota; kingdom Metazoa; phylum Chordata; class Chondrichthyes; order Myliobatiformes; family Myliobatidae; genus Mobula; species Mobula birostris. The sequence goes on along the minus strand of NC_092370.1, from coordinate 90,997,980 downwards.
TGTATATTTACAAAATACAATTAAGTTAGTCAGTAAAACTATTGAAAATCTTTTCGTTGTATTTTTGTCAGTTAAATAAAGGTTCACGTGAATTAACATATCACAGATTTTTGTTTTTATTGCATTTTGGAAAATATCCCAACTTTTCTGGAAATGGGATTTGTAGGATTCTTAAACTTAACATGAATGAGTCATGTTTTATTGACACATTAATAAAAAGAGGTTGGAATAGTTGGTGGATAGCTCCACTCCCAAGCATCATAGTGGAATAAAGATCATTATAAAATAGCTTAAGGTGGTGGGGTTATGTCCCTCTGGAGCGCTAACAGAAATATTCTGGAGTGATGCTGTTTGATGCATTGTAACTATCTTCCTGTATGACAACTCTGACTGCTCAGTGATTTCCCCCCCTCCCCCCTAAATTCTCAGTGTTTCTTATGTTTAGTGGTGGCAGCTTTATTGATGTTGGGTGCAGGTACCATATTGAAGTGCCTCATTTGATTTACTTGAGAGTAACTTTAGTGCTAATTTTAATTTGCCCATATATCTAAGCAAGTTTTGTATGGTTTCCCATAGGTGTTTTCTGATAGATAAGTCTCTCTTTTGCAATAAGTGACACAGTAGCATCCCCAAGTATTGTTGCTGTCTCTCAATGACCGAGAACTGGGTTCATCCGGACACTGGGTGTAGTGTGTATCAAGTTTGTCAGTTCTCCTATGACTGTGAGTTTCCTGAGGGTGCTCTGGTTTCCTCCCAATGCAGGTAGATTTGTTAATTGGGCATTGTAAATTGCCTCTTTGTAGGTGAGTGATAGTATTTGGATGTGTTTGACGAAAAGGTGGGTTAAAAAATATGGGATTAACGGCGTATTAGTCTAAATGGGTGCTTGATGGTCAGCACAGACTCAGATGGCCAAACTGCCTGCTTCTGTCTCTGTCCCTCTGACCTAACCATTTGAAATAAATAGAGTAGCTATGAAGTTGTGCAATAAAAACATTTCAGGTTTGAAACTTTGATACATTGTAATTTTATTTGTTTCTTGGCTATCTTGTAACAACTGCACATTCCTTCTGGGTTTCAGTTGGGTTTGTATCTCCAGCTATGGGTACTCATTTACTTCAGGATACCGTAATTATTTGCTGCATCACATGCATCATTTTTTTTCAACTTCTGTATGAAAGCTGTTTTTCAAAATGGATTTGCACATTATTTTGGAAGTTACACTTGTAACAAAGCAAATGAAATTCAAGGTGGTCTGAAAGACAAATAATCGGCCTGGAAGAGAATGTACTTGTTCCTGATCATAAATGTGACAAAAAGTTCAATCAGCTTTCATCATAATAGAATGCAGTGGAAGTAAAGCTTGCAGACAAAGTCTTGCATGAACAGTCCACTAAAACATGCCAGCTAGTAAATCAATAAAGTAAGCAGTGTGTTAATACAAGATAGTTATTCCAATTTTGAAATAAAAACACCTTCCTGTCATCCTAATTGCAGGCACATCTGTCGTGGAAAACTGGTGTTGGCTTTCTATCCAATGTATGCATTTTAGTAGCTTTATATATCTGTACAATGCCACTTCCCAGCCGCCTTTGCTCCTCCAGAGAAAAACAGATCCAAATTGAAAAACTCTACTCATAATTTAACCCTCCAAACCAGGCAATGTTCTTGTGAATCTTTTCTGAACCCTCTCAAGCTTAATCACCACCTCCTTGATTAAGCTGATGTGCTTACTGTGATCAGAATCGCACGCGGTACTCCATGTGAACAAATAAGTTTCTTGAATAGTTGTAACATGATATCCCAAGTCTTGCAGTCAATGCCAGTCAAAGCCATTGCCAATGAAGGAAAATACACACCTTCCTCAGTGCTGTATCCACCTGTGTTGCCACTTTCAGTCAGCTATCACAAGGTCTAAGGTCAATGACAATTCCCAAAGCCCTGCTATTTCCTGTGTATGTCTTGTCCTGGTTTTACTTGCCAAAATGCAGTGCCCTGCGCTTGTCTGAGTTAAATTCTGTCTGCCATTCCCATGCCCGTTTGATCTAATTCCTGTTGTAACCTTCATTCGCCTTCACTCTCCACTATACTACTAATTTTAGTGTCATTTGCAAACTAATTACATTCTCATCCATTTGCAGAATTAGGCCATTTTTAATATATATGACAAACAACAGAAGACCCAGCACTAATTCTTTTGACACCCCACTGGTTATAGGGCTCTGTCGGGGAAAACAGTCCTCTCATTACCACCCTGACTCTTCTCACCAACCCAGTTTCACTCAACATAGACCCCTCGTGATCTAACCTTCTGTAACAACCTACCATACAGGACCTTGTCAAACCTTGCTAAAGTTCGTGTAGACATGATGTACCACCTTGCCTTCATCCCTTCAACAAAACCGAAAATTTTTTAAGATATCCCACACATAAACCCATGTTAACTATCTTTATTCAGTCCTGCCTTCTATATACAAGATCCTATTTTATTCACACTTTCACATTACAAGACTTCCAATTCCACTTCCTTTGTAATGTTGATATGCTCCAAGATATCACTGTTACTTCCCATGAAGTCACTAGCTACCACGTCCTTCTCCATAGTAAATAGTTCAAGTTTATTGTCATCTGACTGTTTGTTTGTGTGTATGTATATCTATATATATCTTTCTTTTACTGGCATATCCATGTAATGCACTTGTAGTGTGTTGTAATCTGCTTGGAAAATGTTACTAAAATACTTAAAACAAAATATTGTGTTCATTTCTCACACACACACACACACACACACACACACACACACACACAGCATGTGTGCAGAAAATTACAGTATCCTGGGCAGCTATCTTTCCCTGTCCTTTTCCTGTGATATGAAAATTTGCTTTTACAGAGTGCTATATATCCTGTTAGAAATGTTTGCTTTTGAATTCAACTTTGAATTTGCTTTTGCTGCTTATTCCTCCTTTTCCTTTTGCTGTATTTGTTTATAGGTGTTGATTTTAAAATCAAAACAATAGAGCTAAGAGGGAAGAAAATTAGATTACAAATCTGGTAAGTGAACAACTCATTTTCAGTTTCTTATTACCCCGACTTGAAATTTCACTTGCAATCTCATCCTTGGCATGGGCTGGTTTTCCACTTCTGGTAAGGATCGGCTGTTATTTTTTGAAGTTTTGGACCCAGTTGAAATTTCAAAACGTAGTGCAAAGGCTGCATTTTTAACGATGTTGATTTAATCTTGATTTTTTACATTTTCAGCCTGCAGTGCAATTGTTCTTAAATTAAAATTTTCAAAACCTTAGTTTTCTTGTTACCTTAGCTAATTTACTTCATAGTGGCTACTTTTGTCATCTGACAGAGCCAAGCAAGACACAAATACTAAAATAGCCTTGGACAGTTCTTTAGTTTTGTTCACTTTGTTCTCAGCTTCCTTTAACTGGGCTTTTAACATTGTTTCTTTATCCCAGGATGATCAGCCCACTGTTAGATCACTGGGTGATTCATTTTGTAGTTGCCTTAACAGCACTTCTAATCAGTGACAAGCCTAAATCACTTTTATGTTCTGGTCCCCTTGGTGTGACATATGACATTTCTACTAAAGCAGACTGGCATCAGCTTGTAGTGCAAGAATTTGAAATGATAGCTTAAAATAAGGTATTCAATTGGTGTCAATCCTGCTAATTAAAGTATCTTCATTTTTCTAAGCTGGAAAGCGGTGTTAATTCATGCCATGTAATTCCAGTGATTGGATAATGCATTTGATTTATGCAGATGTTTTTTCATTTCAATAGGAGTAAATAATATTCACAATGCAACGATTTGAAAGCGGTAGAAAACAAACTGTCTTAATATTCTCAGAGTATAAACCACCTGTGCCAACATTGAGTGTTACAGGAAATTTCCCTTGGTCTTATTTAACATAAAGCCTTTAATGAGCCTGTGGGATCGCTGCTGCTGTGTGTACTAATATATGGTACGTAGGATTTCAGTATTTCTAAACTACATCTGGCTACCATACTGTCCCATCAGTGAGAAAGAACAATGGAGATGCAACAGATAGTCTGTGTGAGACACATGGTTTGTCAGTTGTCTTTGTTTTCATGAACTCTTGTGAATGATAATAAAAAGCTTACTAACACTCCACTCCACTCCACCCCACTTCCCAACAGGATTTTGGCTTTGGATTGCAGCACTGCTCTGGAATTCCTTACTCATCCATAGTTTCCAGCTAACAATAGTCTAATTTCTAACTGTCTGTGTGTTCTCATCCCTCATCTGTGTGACTCTTTAAGATATGGCTGCGAGGGGCTGGCAAATAGTAGCACTGTTTCTACTGGAGCATGCGGAGGTAAAATGTATTATTTTATTCAAACTATTGTTAGTTTGGTTTTATTTGTAATATGACTTGTGGTTACTCATCTGCTTCATCGGATGCTACAAAGCTACAAAACTATTTGGACTTTTAACCAAAATGGGTAGTAATATATAGTGTTGCAGCTCCTTTAGTAGAATCTGATAAATTTGACCCAGGAGGGTCATTCAACCCCTCAAGTGTGCTGGTCAATAAATAGTTGCCCTTCTAATTCCATCTTCTACAGCAGAACTGAACCCTTGTAGTTCATGATTCTTAAGTACAGATGCAAATATTCTTTTAGATGAACTACTTTTCCCATCTCCCTTGTGATCCTTGACCATTTCATATGCCTCAATTAAATCTCCCCTCAGTCACCACTATTTCAAACAAAACAGCCCTAGCTTATCCAAATTCAATCTTTCCTATAATGTAGTTATCAGAAATGGGTATATTACTCAAGTTCACCTTTACAGTTGTAGTATAACCCATCAGCAATTAATGGCATGCCTTAGCAAATAAAGGAAAACAAATTTGTCTTTTTAACCATATTATTGAATGATCATACTGTCATTAAGAATACTTGGATATACATTCAAAGATCCCTTTGTTCCTCTACAAAGGTATCCTGTCATTTATTATATACTCTGTTGCCTAGTTGAACCTCACTAAGTCATTATCTCATACTTTTCTAAATTATATTGGACTGGCCTCTTTCCTATCTAACTTTGTTATTTATAATTAATGGTTATTTGGACATTGATGCTGTAATAACTTAATCAAAGCAGGTCTATACAACTTTGATAATATATTCAATTACCTCTATTTTTTAATGTTCCTTGCTTAAAAGGCTGACATTTATCAGCTGAAGAGTATGTGGGTTAAGTACTTTTTTGACCAAGGTTATTTTAATCAACCCACTGTATAAATCTCTGTTGGAGTCCTGGATTACTAATGTAACTAGGTGGCAGGGATAAAAAAAAACAACTGATTGGATGTGTAGGTGTTTCATTGTGTCAAAAGTTTTGAACATTCTTAACTTTTTAAATCACACTTTTTCCTCAGGGATACCGCAGGGCAGGAGAGATTCAACAGTATTACTTCAGCATACTACAGGAGTGCCAAAGGAATAATCTTGGTATATGACATTACAAAAAAAGAAACATTTGAAGATGTACCTAAATGGATGAAAATGATCGACAAGGTAATGAAGCTGACATTCTGCTAAACTGCAGCAGCTACAGGCCCAGAACCATCAAATGCTCCTCATATGTTAACCCTTTCTTTCTTGGGATAACTCTAGTAAACTTTTTCTGGACCCTCAATGTCAGCACCATTTTTTTCTCAGATAAGAGACCCACAACTGCTCACAATACTCCCACGTATGGTCTGATCAATGCTTTATAAAGCCTCAGCATTACATCCTTGCTTTTGCATTCTTCCCACCTCCTCAAATGAATGCTAACATTACATATGCCTTCTTTACCAGTTACTCATGCTGCAAGTTAACCTCTATGGAATCCTGCACAAGAACTCCCAAGTCCCTTTGCACCTTAGAGTTTTGAATTTTCTCCCCATTTAGAAACTAGTCCAGGCCTTTAATCCTTTGCCATAGTGCATGGCCATGCACTTCCATGCAATATTTTCCATCTGCCACTTGGCCCATTTCCCCCAGTCTATCCAATTCCTTCTGTAGATGCCCTGCTTGCTCAACACTACCTGCCCCTTCCACCTATCTTCATATCATCTGCAAACTTGCCACAAAGTCATCAATTCCATCATCCAAATCATTGACATATAATGTGAAAAGAAGTGGTGCCAACACTGACCCCGTGGCACAATTCTAGTCACCAGCAGCCAACCAGAAAATGCCCCCTTTATTCCCACTCTTTGCCTCCTGCCAGTCAGCCAATCTTTGCTACATGGTTAAGTAAGAGAAAATCTGCAGATGCTGGAAATCCAAGCAATACATACAAAATGCTGGAGGAACTCAGCAGGCCAGGTAAAATCTGGAAAAAAAGTAAACAGTTGATATTTCAAGCTGAAACCCTTCATCAGGGCACTTCTTCAGTCCTAATGAGGGGTCTCGGCTCAAAACGTCAACTGCTTACTCTTTTCCATAGATTCTCCCTGGCCTGCTGGTTTGCTCTGTGTTAGGACCCTTCCTGTAATACCATGGGCTCCTATCTTGTCAAGCAGACTCATGTATGGCAACTTTTCTTTCTTTTTCAATATCTTTATTGATTTGATTTCTATATATAGAAGAATACAGAGTTCAAGAGAATACATATTATAAAACAAAATGTAATACCAGATACAGTATATTAAATCACAGTAACAAACTCCTTACTGTATATTCATATGGAGAATATAAACAATTTTGAGGAAAAAAGGGTCTACACCCACTACCAAAGCCGAAGTTGTTGGGGGTGGGGGGGGGAGAAAAAGGAATAAGAAACTTATCAGATAGTAAAATATGCTATTAACCAACTTCTGTACTTTAACAAGAAGTCAAAGATTATGAAAATAATTTAAGGATGGCCCCCACAAATTTTGAAAGTCTTGGTTAGATTCAGAAATTGAACAACAAATCTTTTCTAAATTTAGGTATGCCATAACATCCCGTAACCACTGAACGTGATTAGGTGGAACAGCATCCTTTCATTTAAACAAAAGCGCCCTTCTAGCCATGAGAGATAAAAGCCAGATTGTGCAAATCAGATGCCTTCAAAGTGATATCTTTCCTTCCAACAATACCAAATAGGGCAGTCAAAGGATTAAGCTTAAAATTTACTTTAAAGAGTGCAGAAAAAGTTTGAAATATTTCCTTCCAATATTTTCCAAGATTTGGGCAAGTTCAAAACATATGAATAAGTGAAGCTCCTCCATTGTTACACCTATCACAATAGAGAGATATAGCTCTATATAAATGAGATAATTTATCCTTGGTCATATAAGCCCTATGAACCACTTTAAATTGTAGAGGGGAATGACGAGCACATAGCGATGAAGTATTAACCAATTTAAAAATCTCATTCCAAGTTTCTTCAGAAATTGAGGTCTGTAAATCTTGTTCCCAAAGATTTTTGATCTTGTCTAAAAAATTATTTCTCATTCCCAACAACATATCATAAATATTGGATATTGAACCATTACAGAATGGCTTTCTGAAAATGCAAGTAAACAACATCCACTGACTCCTTTGTCTATTCTGCTTATTTCTTCAAAGAACTCCAACAGATTTGTCAGGCAAGGTTTCCCCTTATGGAGACCGTGCTGACCTTGGCCTATTTTATCATGTGCCTCCAAATACCCTGAAACCTCATCCTTAATATTAGATTCCAATATCTTTCCAACCACTGAAGTCTGACTAACTGGCCTATAAGTTCCCTTCTTCTTCCTCTTTCCCTTCTTCTTCCTCTTTCCCTTCTTCTTCCTCTTTCCCTTCTTCTTCCTCTTTCCCTTCTTCTTCCTCTTTCCCTTCTTCTTCCTCTTTCCCTTCTTCTTCCTCTTTCCCTTCTTCCTCTTTCCCTTCTTCTTCCTCCAAGTGGAGTAACATTTACAATTTTCCTGCCCATAAGACATTGGAGCAGAAATAGGCCATTCAGCTCATCAGGTTTGCTCCACCATTCCATCATGGCTGATCCCAGATCCCACTCAACCCCATACACCTTTGATGCCCTGAGTGATCAGGAAACTATCATCTCCCACCTTAAGTATACCCACAGACTTGGCCTCTAGCACAGTCTGTGGCAGAGCATTCTACAGACTCACTACTCTCTGGCTAAAAAAATTTCTCCTTGCCTCTCTTTTAAAAAGGTCACCCCTCAGTTTTGAGGCTGTGCCCTCCAGTTCTGGATACCCTCACCATAGGAAACATCTTCTCGACATCCACTCTATCTAGTCCTTTCAACGTTCGGTAGGTTTCAATGACATCTGTGCATTCTTCTAAATTCCACTGAGTACATGCCCAAAGCTGCTAAGCTCTCCTCATATGTTAACCTCTTCAATCCCAGAATCATCCTCGGGAACCACTTCAAGAATTCTCTCCAATGACAACTGTTACGTACCCCGTAACTGGGTTGCCAAACCAGCAGAAATGGATCACTCAGTTGGAGTCTGGATTACTAGAACTAAGAAAGTTTTATTAAAGAAACAAGCAACACAGTACTCTAATCAAAAGGATAATAAATGCAACAGTTCAGCAATGATAAACACACATGTACACAGAATTAAGATAACAGGATCAATCAAGCTCTATTGTTGTCTAGGGGTAAATGACCAGTTTCAAAGTGACGCAAAGTTCAGTTCAATTTAGTTCAGTTCAGTTTGCAGTAATCGCTGCCGTGGGAGATGGACAGTGGGGGAAGGAGAGAGAGAGCAAAACGAATGAATATTCAAACGGCTTCCACACACAGACCTTCACAGTCAGCTTTCGGGCGAGCCCTTTGTGATGTCATCTGAGGTCACCGACTGTGACCCCCTCCGTTTCCAGATACGATCGTTTCTCTGCGGTGAACCTGGCACCCAGGCAAGGGTGGACACACACCAGATTCCCGCCGATCGTGCCTTTCCACCCTGTGCGTCTATGGCTTGATCCCGCGACCAGCCGTCCAAAACTTTCCACCAACTTGTGGAGACGCACCGCTTCCAGGGTCTCGTTACCTCGGGGTGTCGTGTGTGTGTGTTGCCTTAGCGAACCTGTCCCTTTTTATCCCCCTGCTGGGGTATCGCCTGTCCATCACTTCAAACAGTTCAGGGTTCAAAGGGGGAGCCGATCTTGACAGCTCTCCTTCCGTTACTCTCTCCCGTCCCTTCATTAACATCTCCAAATGCTGCTCCATTGTTTTCCTTATCTCTCTTTCTCCTGAAGACAGGTGGTAGACCAACTGCTGATCCCACTGGTGCCAGCCCAGGCCAGCTAACATCTTAATTTATGTGTATTCTCGTCACACAACACATCCTTATTGATACGGGGCCCAGAACTGTTGACAGTGTTCCAAGTGTGGCCTGACTAGTGTCTTATAAAGCCTCATCATTTTCTCCTTATTTTTATGTTTTATTCCCCTTGAAATAAATGCCAAAATTGCATTTGCCTTCTTTACCACAGACTTAACCTATAACCTAATGGGAATCTTGCAGGGGAACTCCCTCTGCACCTCTGATGTTTGAACCTTCTCCCCAATTAGATAAACCTGCGCTATTGTTCCTTTTACCAAAATGCATTATTGTAAATTTCCCAACACTGTATTCCATCTGCCACTATTTCTTGCCCATACATCCAATTTGTCTAAGTCCTTCTGCAATCGCATTGCTTCCTCAGCACTAGCTATCCCTCCACCTATCTTCGTATCATCCGCAAACTTTGCCATAAAGCCATCAATTCTATTATCCAGACCTTTGACGATGTGATAAGTAGTGGTCCCATTACTTACCCTGAGGAACACCACTAGTTACTGGCAGCCAACCGGAAAAGGCCCCCTTTATTCCCACTTGCTGCCTCCTGCCTGTCAGCCATTTCTCTATCCATGCCAGTATCTTCCGCCATAGGATTTTATCTTGTTAAACAACCTCGTGTGGTAACTTATCAAATGCCTTCTGAAAATCCACTTAAATAGTATTCACTGGCTGTCCTTTGTCCACCCTGCTTGTTACTTCCTCGAAGAACTCTTAACAGTTTTGTCAGGCAAGATTTCCCTTTACAGAAACCATGCTGACTTCGACATTTTATCATTAGTCTTCAAGTACCTTGAAGCTCTTGTTGCCTGACATACTGAGTTTTCGAATGTTTTGTTCTTATTTCAAATTTCCAGAATTCTATGCTAAATTAGATAGGGGATTAAAATATCTTTAGTGATTTAGAATCATGTCAGTGATAACTTTGACCAAGTGACTGTTCCCTCTGCTTGCAGGATTGGTGATTGGGTTACTACAATTTTTTTTTGCTGGAAAAATTGCTGCTTCTGGAATTATTCATGTTTTTCACCAAATATCTCAAGTGTTAGTCCATCTGTACTTCACGGTACCTTCTAACTGCTGGTAACTGTTATTTTTTTTTATTTTGTGTTGCATAGTATGCTTCAGAGGATGCAGAACTTCTGTTAGTGGGAAATAAGCTAGATTGTGAAGTTGACCGAGCTATTACTCGTCAGCAAGGAGAGAAGGTAAGAAATAGAGCCCTCTCTCGAAGTAGAACTTTAAATGTTAATAACATTAAAATTATTTTGTGAGAAGCTCTTTTTCAGACTGTAACAATAAGGAGTTAGTCAGTCTCTGGTACTTGGATAGCAAAGATTGAGTAGGTCAACTTCGTGGAAGGTTGAGGAAGGCTTTTTGGCTAATTGGATCCAGAGAGGGAGTTTTTTTTTTGGTATTCTGGGACATTCATCTGGTTATCTCTTTATTGTTGTGTGATATGCATACCTTAAAAATAACAATGCTAAACCTTTGTGCACTGTTAAGATGCAAGACCAAAGACGAGCAAAAATAGATCATTTCTCCCATCAAGCCCTCTCTGCCATTCAATCATTAATTCAGTGACTTGGCCTCCACAGCTATCTGTGGCAATGAATTCCACTGATTCACCACCTGCTGGCTGAAGAAATTCTTCCTCATTTCTGTTCTAAAGAGACATCCTCCTATTCTGAGTCTGTATCCTCTGGTTCTAGACCCTCCCACTCCATATCCTCTCTATATCCACTCTCTCTTGCCCTTTCTAGATTCTATATTTGCATTTTAAGTTATATTGCAGACTGTATTTTGTCATCCTTGGAAGTTTTGTACAAGAAATGATCTCACTGAAGTATGCGAAATGACTAATGTTCTACTGTTCTAGCTGTTCTTCATTGTTGTATTAGCTTTAATAATTACTGTTGTCTGATTCAGCATACTGCATATTAAATCAATCCATGGCATTCCATGGAATACTCCTCCTTGCTATGTGCATTGTTTTACCTTCTCCACTTTTATCTGGCAGAATTCCAAATAAGGTACTCATTCACATTTTATCCAATTTACACCCTGAATCAGGTGCCTCTCAGTCTGATGTTGATCTGTTAATAAAAGCACTGTACATTGCATTGAATTTCAAAATACGTACAATTTAATTTCTTTTATTCTCTTAGAAATCTTAAAGAAGTTTCATGATACGATTCTCTCATCAGACATGATCAAATAATGTGATGGGGAAGAGGGTATTGGTACCATTGCAGTTGTTAATGGACAAGTCAGCATCTGTGTAGATCCTGGGGCATGAATTTGAAACCAAACCAAGAAAATTAAATTTGGGTAATTGATTCATCTATTATTAGTAATAATAAAAAAAATTGCTGAATTGTCATAAAAACATCTGTTTCACTGATATCCTTTGGGGAACAAAATCTGCTGTTCTTAAATCAATTTGGTCCACATATTGCTATTGTAATATGGTTTATTCTTAACCCCTCCATTGTGAAATCATTTGGGGATGAATAATGAATGCTGGCCCAAGACTGACATCCATATGCACTGAAATAAATACTAGAGAGCTTAATTCCAGTTTTTAGGATCAATGTTAGTGAGATCCAGATAAAATAATTTTACACCAAAGCTCATCTGTAATTCATTCTTTTTCCTCATATTTCTGATCTGCTCTGTGCCGATCTGTAATTTGCTTATAATGCTCCTTTTTATCAAAATGCATATTCCCACTTCTAGTATTATTTAAAGACCAAAGGAATATTTTTCTCCAACTGCCTTGCTAAACATTTAATCTTTAATTTCCTCAGTTTGCCCTGCAGATAACTGGGATGCGTTTTTGTGAAGCTAGTGCAAAGGACAACTACAATGTCAGTGAGATATTTTTGAAGCTCGTGGATGACATTTTAAATAAGGCAAGTTCATTTTGAATGAAGAGCAAAGCTTTAAAACATCAAAGTCTACTGTTGTATTTGTGGTCTTTCATGTGAATTTCAAGGCCAATTGAGACTGTCACTTAAGAAGCTGGCAGTGTTGTATGGTAAATATCATTCCTGACAAGACTGGTCATAATTAGTTGTGGCAATTAAATGGAGGAGGAAACTTCATGAACATCCCCATCCAGTACAATGTCAAAGCCCAGCATAAGTGGCTGTTGTTGAGATCTTCTACATCATTAAAGCCATTCATTAGTTAATTACATTCACTTCATATGATATAGTCATAGAAAGATACAGCACAAATAAGCTATTCAGTCTACTGAGTCTGTGCCAATCATCCACCAATCATTTACTCTAATCCAACATTAATCTTTTTTTTTCCCTCCCCACTTTCTCATAAACTTCCTAGATTCTACACACGGTATTAGGATATAGAAGAGCAGATGACCCAAAGAAAATCCATGCAGTCAGTTGACGGATATGGAAACTCACACTACCAACATCAGTAGTCTCTCCCACTGCATGGCAGCAGCTCTACTAACTCCACTGCTGTGCCTCCCAGTAGGAAATGACCTTGCATTAATACAACAGAAGTCATGGCTTCCATCAACTGTAGTGCTGAGACAATGTGTGCTACATTATACTTACCTATGCCAATCCCATTTGCCCACATTAGAACTGTATTCTTCTATCCCTGTCTAAGTTCCTGACTAAAGCACCTTTTTATGTGTTGTAATTAGAGTAGAAAGTGATTCCCTTTACTACTTAAAGGCTGCCTACCTTTCGCAAGTTTGAAGTAAATTTATTATCAAATTACATATGTATATGTTACCATATACAACCCTGTGATTCATTTTCTTGCGGGCATTCACAGTATATACAAAGAAACACAAAATCAGTGAAAGACCACATTCAATAATATGGACAAACACTAATGTGCAAAAGACTGCAAATACAAAGAGTGGAAAAATAGTAATAAATATCGAGAAGATGAGATGAGTCCTTGAAAGTGAGTCCGTAAGTTGTGGAAGTAGTTCTGTGTTCGGGGTGAGTGATGTTATCCTCTGGTTGAAGAGCTTGATGGTTGAGGGGTCATAACTGTTCCTGAATCTGGTGGTGTGGGTCTTGAGGTTCCTGTACCATCTCTTTGATGACAGGAGTGAGAAGAAAGCATGGTCTTCTACCTTTCTGTGACAGCACTCCGTGTAGATGTGCTCAATGGTGGCTCATCTTGGATTCTGCCGGGGCCACTCACTCCTGATCTCTTTACACTATTATTTCAAACATGGGCAAAAGCTGAATTCCAGTTTACAGTTCCTCAGGTAATAAAGTACATCTGCACTTAAAACAGCCTGGATAATCAAAGAGTTTTCAAATGGTGAGTACATTCAGGTCACGAGTTTCTGGCAATGGAAATCTCCAAACAGATGCAAACCACCTTATTTCCCCAGCGACCTGCTATCTGAAAAGCTCTGTTTTGGACTGTAATGGAATGCTTTCAAATAGCTATATAATAGCACCAACAGCATTAAAGAAACTCGGTACCATCCAGGCCGAAGCTGCTTATGTCTTTTGGTATACCATCCACATGGCCACCACATTCACACCACAAACATAGCCTGACTGTGTTATGAACCATAAGCAGCAGTTGATTAGGAGCAGCTTTATCAGCAGCACCTTCCAAACCCACAGTCTCTACTCTCCTAGAAGGGGAAATGCAGTAGCTGCAAGCTATTGGAAACAAACCTGCAAGTCCTCTGTTAGATCACACATAATCCTGACTAAACACATATTTTTCCTTCATTATTATAGACCAAAGTCTTGGCAATCCTTGTATAAATTCAGCACAAGGACCACCTGATAATAGAAGGCAGCTTGTCACCACCATGTTAGGACAATAAGAGATTCTGCATCATTACATAATGAACTGACCGCAGTAATTGGGATTTTTGTACGTTCCACATAAGGTGGGAATCCCAAAGTTGCTGAAATAATTGACTCCTGCTGTTGGAAGCTTTGCTACGTTTTCCAGCCTTCTCCAAAGGAATGAAGTATAAACGTTTGAATCGCTAGCGACATAAGCTATTCATGAACCAGACTCACTGTAAAATGTTACAAAGTCTTGATTATTTTTCTTTGCAAGAGATCTGTTTTAGAGGTGCATTGTGTTATATGTAGTGCTTCTCAAAGCTCCTAACTTAATCTCTCAGTTCAACAATTCACTCTGATAGGCTGTAAAATAGACTGATATATCAGCTCCTACATTAAATGTGCATCATTTAGTCTTTGCTCTATTGAGTGCTAGTATATTGAGTAAAACTTTTACTTTTCCTTCCTGGCTTGCTATCTGAGAACTCCTCAATGTGTTGGGCTGCTGACAAGCTTGCTGGCATTCCATCTGCTGGATGTTTGTGATCACTATGAACCAATGCCTGCCTGTAATCATCATTGGAAATTCTCATCCCAAATATTGCTATATATCTGTGAATGGCTTTTTCCAAGTTAACAACAAGTGTTATGGCTTCAATGCTATCTATATTAGCATTCTCTAGTAGTGTTTTATCAACTCCAAAACAGTTCCATTTATTTTCTAAATAAGTTCATTCTAATAAATGATGTTTGTTTGAATGTTAGTGACAGATATGCTTGTAAGTAGAAAAAACAGTGAAAGCAGGAGTTCATAGTGTGATTTTTAGTGAATGTTTCACCAAGGTCTCCTTGTGATGTTACCATTGACAACAACTCACCCAAACTTGGCATCTTTGGCACACTGAACACAACTTGCAACAGCAGAAGTGACAGCTGTTGTTTCATTGCCTAAATCACAATTTAGAGCAGTGAGAAACAGCCAGCTATCAAAATTGTTGTAAAATGCCTTTTTCCACAGAGTACCCTGTGCAGTGTTGTAGCACATAATAGCATGCAGATTCCACAGTATATTGGCAACTCCCCAGCTGGTGTTAATGCTACTCATAAGCCTCCTCCAGCATCTCTGATCTATTAGCACTACATATTATTTTGTATTCCTTCAGGTATTTGTCGAGCATTCCTATAAATACATCGGATTTGCTTTTATGCCTCGGATTATGTTGACTCAGCTTTTTGACTTGGAAAATTGCTTTGAAATCACAAAGCGTTCGTATAAAGTTAGTTTTTAAAAATCTGCTTTCATCTTTTATCTCCGTTCTGTTTTGATGTCTGAAGCTTAAAGAATTATAATGTTTTACCATATGCAAACTTTCAGATGCCTGACGTACCCAAGCGCGAGTTATCAAACAGCATCCTGTCACTACAGCCAGAGCCTGAAATTCCACCAGAACTTCCACCAGCTCGGCCGAATGTTCGCTGCTGCTGACTGGTGCTTCTTCCCTGCGCCATACTGCGCTCGTACTCGCGTACGTTTCTGCAATGCAATCAGTCTCACCATTGTCATCATTGCACTTTGTAGGAATGATCAGAGAAGAACTTGGACTAACTTTGTATATGTGTGAAGTTTTAAAATGGCATAGGATAAAATTACTCTGTTCAGAATAACTGCACATGTATTTTTAAAAATCCTCTGATCTCTGGCAAAGTTGATGTTTTCTATACTAGTACAGTATTTAATGTTGGCACGTAGTACCAAGTGATTTCTAAACTTTGGAAGGGGCTTTTTTTATTGGTACTCTAAAGAAAGTCAAGCCACCAAAAAGGCTGTCTGAATACTAGCACAGAGCTGCTATTGTCAGTGGTATCATGGTATCACTGCTTCCTTTGAGTAGTACACAGTGGGTACATTAGAAAAACATATGAACCCAGTTTGGAAATTTTGCGAATCCTAATGATACACATTACAAGGGAACCCCATTAGACACATGGTTGGTTTGTACATTGGTGCATAGACTGCAAATATGCATTTTACGTTCCCGGGAAGCTTTGGGAACTAAAGGGTTAACACTAAGTTGTGATCTGTCATTTGGAGAAAACGAGTTGTTCTCGGAGTGTGAAGCACAGAAATATTTGATGTGCAGTGGCAAAAATGTGCCATACAATTTGAGTATTTTATCAAAGACAGAACACTATTGTGGTCAAGGCAGGCATAATCCACTTTTCTCCATACTAACCATAAAGGTGTGTTGTGAAAGGACACAATTTGTGGTCATTTTAGAAGCACTTAATACTAAGTTCTGGGCAGAGGAGGGGGTACTGGGTAAATGGTTCAGCCTCATATTTTAGCTGAGTATTTTATAATGTACTTGAAATTTCAAGAGGGCATTTTATAAAAGTTGCCTTATGTGGATCAAATGTTTCAAAATTTGGTCTGTTCAAAGATATTTTGATTGTGCAAATGACTGCACCTTGCTCTTGCACCATAGCTGTAATCAGCACTCCCTCATAACAATGTTAGACTTAAATTTTGGATGCCAAGTGCATTGCAAAGTGGGTGTAATTTACTTGAAGGAAACCCCCACTTAAGACGTGGCTCATAATACGAGCAACAGAGTAACTTCCATATCCAAGACTGAAGATTTTTTGTGGAATATGTGAGTACAGTATTCACTTTGCTATATTAATGGTTGGGGAAGTAATTTTGATTTACACAAAAAGTTTGTACTGTGGATCCCACAAAAGGGCAGATACACTCGCAGCTTGATTCCAGATTGTGCTTGGTCATTGCTGTATGTGGAATATGAAGGTCTTCCCACTATTAGTGCATGTTATTTAAAAAGTGAAGTCTGTCTCTGGTGTAGCTGATTTCTTCTTTTGATGGATTCAAATATAAGCATGGTATGTAAAATTGTGACTTATTAAAACTATATATACATAAGCACCTAAACTGTTTACTTCATTTCTTGAAGCAATGCCGGAAATGATCGTCTGCCTAGAAGAATGGATATTACATTGTACTGTAACATCTTCTGTATAAGAACACTATTGCTTGTGTAGGGCTTTCTCAGCTGATCACTTCTTGGCACTTGGGAGATGAGGATGCTACACATGTACATTTTAAAATTGTGTGATTTACTGATGTACATTCAAAATTATTTTTTTAAAACTTGGACTACATTCAAAGTTGTTGGTTCCACCGTGCATTTACTCTTCAGGTGTTTGCAAATTGGTGCTCTCACCAGGTTGTTTTCTGGGAAAGCTTGGGGAATCACTGGTTGATTATCTACCTGTGTTAGGTCTCAGTTTGTACTGTTTCTCAGACTGAGGAGGGGATGGTTAGCAGATGGTAGGAAGTATCCCCTTGGGGGAGGCTGCATAAGTTAGGTACAGATCCAAAACATGGCTCCCATTCCAACATAATACATGTATAAAACATTTCATTCCTACAGATAGCATAACTGATTTGCTGTGCTTTTGGTAATTATTTCTTCTCAGTCTTATTGTACATCTGATGTCATTTTTTAAACATTTATCATTGTAAGTAATCTTTGTGTATTTTCCTTATAATACTGATTTATGGATATCAGAAAAACAGAACCGCATACAGTCCATCTCTGGTAAGGGAGGGAGAAGTGTAGGGCACTTCGGGGAAGAGGTATTTGGAAGATTGTCGTGCGAGACCTAGAGCATGTACGGGAGTTTGTGTATGTCTGCATGCAGGAACTTGTACATTGCTGCCATCCTGATATCCATGAAATGTGGCAACAAGGTATTCTGCCCTTTGACCCCTCATTATTTGATCAGATTGCGGCTGATCTCAACATTCATTAAATCCGCTTACTCTTTCCCCATAACCCTTGCCACCTTTACTGATAGAAATCTTTCTCTCTCAGCCTTATTTGTACACAATGATTCTGCTTCCACTGGTCTTTTTGTCAATCCAAACACTGCAGATTCAGACTTAATATCAGTGATATATGACATAAAATTTGTTTTACGGTCACAGTACAGTGTAAGACAAAATTACCATAAATTACTAAAGTAAATAAATAGTGGGGAAAAAGGGAAGAATTAATCAGTTTCAAGTAGCTGCCCCCTTATTCTAAGGAGGTATCCATGGGTTCCAGGCTCTTGAATTTTCTTGGATGCTTTTACTGCATAAACTCATTCCAGCTGATCGAATACCTGCATTTTTAAAATTTACATTGTTACTGAATCTGAAATTGAATTATTACCAGGTTAATGCTGAAAGTGGTGAATATTTCTCATATTTGAACATAGTAAAACAATTAACAATAATTCACTAAATCTTCAAAAGACAGCCAGTAGAAATTCAATATTGCCAGGAGGAAAATGAGGAAGTCTTATGCCAGTGCATGGAAAGCTGGGTCTTAAGAAACTAATAAATTATTTGAATACAGTTTATGAGCTGCCCTACCATGTCTGTTATTAATTAGGACCCATCTATTATTCTTACTCTGCCCACGTAACCAACATTGTAGAAAAAGGAAAAATGAAACGTTAATTTTGATCCTCCTTTCTCTAAAAAAAACTTAACCTTTATTGGAACCTATGAAGCCTTTGAATTACTTTGCTTCAAAAGGGGAGTTGCAGATAAAAAGCAATACTATGGATTAAATTTTCTAGAGACCAACTAAAATTATTAAGGTGGAGTATAACTTTTAACATCAAAATACTCAAAACATCCTTCTGAACAGCTTTAAACTGGTTTATACTAATTAACCATGGAAATGAGCAATGGATAATTTTTACTTAAGGTACAAAAGGGTGTAGGTTTTAGAAGCAGGGCAGAGTGCCCTCAGCTTCAAGCACAAACTAAAAAAAGTTTAACATGCTTCATAAATATATCAATATACAGTATAATTGATATAATATAAATATATAATTTTAAAAGTATAGTGGTATGGTAGCAGAGTGCTTAATACAATGTTGTTACATTGAGCCAGGTCCAATTCCACTATTGCCTGTCAGGTGCTCTCCACATGACAGCGTGAGTTTCTTCTGGGTGCTTTGATTTCCTCCCACAGATGTACAGATTAGTCGTTTAATTGGTTACAGAGGTGTAATTGAGTAGCACAGGCTCATGAGGCTTTAAGGGCCTGTTATCATGCTGTATCTCAGAAGAAAAAAATTTAAATATATATCTAATTGGACAGTACACTGCACTCTCTTACCAAGTACGAAGGTACTTGGTGCCATTTGTAATGGAACAGTTGTAACTGGGTGTTCTTCAGGTAAAGTGAGAAATACTTTGCTCCCAGCAGTGCAGCCAGCTTTTCTGGAGAGACAAACAGAATTATTGACAAACGTGGAAATCAAAGCAATCGCACAAAATGGTGGAGGAACTCAGCAGGCCAAGTAGCATCTATGGAAAAGAGGGAACAGTTGACATTTCAGGCTGAGACCCTTCATTAGAATTATTGTGTCAGTTCATGATTTATATCAGATTTAGGAAGTGTTTGATAAACAGGTATAAATGATGTTAAGAGTAGGGGAAGGGAGATCAAAAGGAAAGATCTGGTAAGGAAAAAGGTGGACGAAGTTAAATTACAAAATGGACTGGTATTACCAATTCTTTTTGTGTTGTACTGAGGCAAATGACCTCAATGCTTTGGAAAATAACTGATAAAGATTGGTATTTTATGAATCAGTTCATGTTTGTCACAGTACGAAAGCTGATATCTTCTAAATACTAGAAATTATCAGCTACACTCTGGCCCCCCTTTTTATTAGAGTAAATTATCTTTAAATGAAGATTTTAAGCTATTCATAATATCCATGCTGGTAATAAGTGTGTGAAAACCCAACAACTGACCTTAGCAAGTTAAGATGTGATCAATACTTAATTAATTGGGAAAATAAAATGAATTAGATGTGTTAACCAACTGTTTTGCAAGTGTCTATAATAAATGTAAAAAAGCATATATTTCTATTACGTACATCAAAGGTAGTGTGTGATGTTTTCCTCATCCATTGTGGATATGTATATGTGAAATTGGGCTCCTTCCCAAGCTAGTTACATACATAAAAAATGCCACTTTATTAGGTACAGGAGTGAAATCTGGTGTGGTCTTTGCTGCTGGACCCCTTCCACTTCAAGTTTCAACGTGTTGTGCATTCACAGATGCTATTCTGCACACCGGTGCTGTAACACCGGGTTATTTCAGTTACTGTCAGCTTGAACCAGTCTGGCCATTCACCTTTGACCTCTCCCATTAACAAGTTGTTTTTGCCCACAAAACTGCTGCTCACTGGATTTTTTTTTTTCTCTTGCCATTAAGCAAGGGATCCATGGACTGCATGTTGGGAACCCCTGCTCTAGTCACTTTTTGTGTGTGAAAATCTCAGATCAGCAGTTTATGAAATATTCAAACTCGCTCATCTGGCACCAACAACCATTCCACAGTCAAGGTATCTTGGAGCTCATTAATTCTCCATTCTGATGCTTGATCGAACAACTGAATTTCTTGACCAGGTCTGCATATTTTAATACATTGTATTGCTGCCACATGATTTTGGATATTTGCATTAATAAGCAGGTGAATCTAATAAAGTCATCACTGAGTGTAATTTCTTGCACTTTTATGAATGTGTGATGCTATAAACATTGTTTTATTTCAGAATTAAATTGCTTCATAATTCTGGTCTTGGTGTTTCACATTTTCAACCAAACAGTGTACCTTTCCCAAGCTGAGAATGGTTTTGTGGCTTATTTTGCCAGAAGGGGAGTGATTTACACAAAAGAAAATTCTGAACAGGGGCATTGGGAATCTTCAACAATGAGCCCACACCTGTGGAGAGAGAAATAATTAACATTTCAGGTGATGCATTTTCATGAGAATGGCAAACCCCTGTATGAACAATAACTGACCTTGATCCCATTTCAGTTCATTCCCACCACCATGGCCACTAAATTGAAGTCGAGTGATCACTAGATTCGGAAGAATGAATTTCGAGGTATTCTTGTACAAATAGATATTCTGGCACTGGAGTATGTTGTGTCCTCCGCTTGCTGGTTGTGTTTTGTAATTTACTAAACAGAGAAAATATTTTTGAAATAAACTTGGGTATCTCAAAAACTGCTGATCTGGTATTTCCACACACACAACACCCTCTAGAGTTTGCAGAGAATGGTTCGAAAAACAAAAAAAATCCAGAGAGTGGGAATTCTATGGGTGAACATGCCTCATTAATGAGAGAGGTCAGAGAGAATGGCCAGACTGGTTCAACAAGTTTGACTTTACTGTTATAATTTGTATCAATAATACAGTATATAGTAAATTACCTACAGCTGAAAAAAACCGACATTTCACTGTTTTCACATTCCTTTTGTCAGCTGTTGCAGCTGCTCTCATTCATCTGTCAATCTGATAACGTCAAAGGATTATCCCCAAGGTAAATCTAGCCTCGCCTGTTCTGAGATATGCCCCTTGCCCTTTTCATCCCTCTGTTGGCTTTTTCTGCAACTTGAAGTTAACTTGTTTTCTTACCTCCCTAGTTCTAGCAAGGGATCTTTGACCTGAAATGTTATCTCTGTTTCTCTTCAAACAAATGAGCCCTGACCTGGAGGATTGGAAGATTGCAAATGTCACTCACTCTTTAAGAAGGGAGGAAGGCAAAAGAAAGGAAATTATAAGCCAGTTAGCCCAACCTCAGTGGTGGGGAAAGTGTTGGAGTCCATTGTTAAGGGTGAGGTTTCGAGGTACTTGGAGATGAATAAAGTAAGTCAAATTCAGCAAGGTGTCTGTAAAGGGAAATCTTGCCTGACAAATCTGTTAAGAGTTCTTTGATGAAGTAACAAGCAGGGTGGACAAAAGAGAGGCAGTGGATGTCATTTACTTGGATTTTCAGAAGGCATTTGATAAGGTGTCACACATGATGCTGCTTAACAAGATAAAATCCTAAGGTGTTACAGGAAAGATGCTGGCATGGATAGAGAAATGGTTGATGGGTAGGAGGAAGTGAGTGGGAATAAAGGAGGCCTTTTCTGGATGGCTGCCAGTAAATAGTGGTGTTCCCCGGGGTTCAGTATTGGAACCACTACTTTTCAGATTGTTGTCAGTGATGGAGCTAATGGAATTGATGGCTTTATGGCAAAGATTGCAGATGATACAAAGATAGGTGGAGGGGTAGGTAGTGATTACAAAAGGATTTAATCAAATTGGAAGAATGAGCAAAAGAGTGGCAGATGGAATACAGCATTGGGAAATAAAGCATTTTGGTACAAGGATCAATATTGTAGACTATTGTCTAAATGGGGAGAAGCTTCAAATATCAGAAGTGCAGAGGGGCCTCGGAGTCCTCGTGCAAGACACCAAGAAGGTTAATCTGTGGTAAAGAAGGCAAATGCAATGTTAGCATTTATGTCAAGGGGAATAGAATATAAAAGCAAGGAGATAATGCTGAGCCTTTATAAGATACTAGTCAGGCTGCACTTGGAGTATTGTCAACAGTATCGGGCCCCGTATCTCAGAAAGGATGTGTTGTCATTGGAGAGTCCAGAGGCGGTTCACGAAGATGATTCCAGGAATGAGGGGGTTAACATGAGGGGAGTTTAGTAGCTTTGGGCCTGTCCTCAGTAGAATTTAGAAGAATGCTGGGGGATCTTATTGAAGCCCACAACAGAATATTGAAAGGATGTTTCCTCTGGTGGGGTTATCCAGAACTGGAGGTCACAGCCTCAGAATTGAGGGGTGATCTTTCAGAACAGAGGATTTTGGTTTTTGCCAGAGAGTAGTGAATCTGTGGAATGCTCTGCCACAGACTGTGGTGGAGGCCAAATCTGTGGGTATATTTAAGGTGGAAATTGATTGTTTTCCTGATCAGTCTGTGCATCAAAGGATATGGCAAGAAGGCAGTGTATGGGGTTGAGTGGGATCTGCGATCAGCCATGATGGAATGGTGGAGCAGACGCAATGGGCTGAATGACCTAATTCTGCTCTTGTGTCTTGTGGTCTTATGGAGCTGTTGCACTGCATTTCATCAACACTGTGGGACCTGCATTTTTTCCCTTTTTTATGATTCCCACAGAGTTTAATAGCATTTTGTGGGAAGCTTTCTTTTGAGGTTGATCCCTGGTGGACATGCAATGTTGATAGCAGTGTGCTTCCATTAGTCAGAGAATCTTAAACAAGGAGGCATAGTTGTAAGAATGGGGAGCAGATACGTAAATCGGCGCATCGGAGCTTCTTGCAGAGGGTGTGGAAATTCCCAGAGGAGTGTGATGACTAGATCATTGAAGAAGCTGACACATTTGTCTTCCCTCCTGTCTTCTCTTATCATTTTGGATCTCCCCCTCCCCCTCCCACTTTCAAATCTCTTACTGTGTCTTCTTTCAGTTAGTTCTGATGAAGGGTCTCGGCCCAAAACATCGACTGTACCTCTTCCAATAGATGCTGCCTGGCCTGCTGCATTCCACCTGCATTTTGTGTGTGTTGCACATATTTGAAAGATCAGGGAACTGACATTTCTCACTGTCATACCAATCCATTCCATGCTGGGCATTCCTTCTTTTCCCTTCTCCCATCAAGCAGAAGATACAAAGTAGTAAAAACACCTACCACCAGGCTCAAATATAGCTTTTATCCTGCTGTTATAAGACTATTAAATGATTCCCTTGTACTATGAGATGGACTCTTGCCAACACAATTTACCTCATCATAGCCTTGCACCTTATTGCCTGCCTGAACTGCACCTTCTCTGTAACACTTGATTCTGCTTTCCATTATTTTCTCTTGTACTACCTGTATAGTACAGTGCATTGGTGTACTGCTCTCCTTGTCTGTGAAGTAGGAAGTACACAATTCAGAAATAATCCAAACTCCACTTAATTGAACACGGTAGCGAGGACCTAGTGTCCAAGCTCCAGGTGCTTTATTGGGCAGCACTCACATATACAATTGAATAAGAGTAAAACAGAGAGAACCAGAAAAATGTAAGTCCTTAAAGCAGCTAACATGATTAAGTCAAACATTCATAAATTAGGAATATATGAAGATAGACTTGCATGTAAAATATCCAAAAATTATGCACCACATGAGTAAACAAAGTTTTAAAGTTTGTGAAAAGATTAATACATTAAGCATTACTTCCCACTGCTGGTCAAAGACTATACTGATAATCAGGGAAGAAACTTTTACATGTTAGCACAAAAGGTAGAAAAATCCCCTAATCTCAATGGCATGATTGAAGGATATTGTTTCCATCCCTTCAGAACTGATCAGCTAAATTCTGCATCTGATGCCATTACTGTTGTAGAGGTCCTGTTCTGTAAAGTTTCCAGTTGAGGTGATGCCCTGTGCTATTGTGTGAGAAGCATTATAGGAATGAGAATTAAAGATGAGTTTGCATCTGCAGAGACTGGAACCAATTGCCTCGTGTTCGTAATTGGCATTGCCTGTGCTGTGAGAATGCACAGAACCTCATGACTGAAGATGAAAGATCCTGGATTAAAGTCTGACGTGCAGCCTTGGCTGTTGATATACCTCTGCACCTTAGAGTCCTTTGTTACTTGCTGTAACTCAAGTTCATTGCAAATACCAACAACATTCATACCACAGTCGGAATATAGTCCTTCAGAGGGACTACAGTCAACAAAAAATTGTCACAGTGCATTAATGGAGCTGGATGGATCCATGGACTCAATCACTTCTATGTAAACAGAGAGTGCTGCTCATCACTTGCCATGAGCTAAGCTTCCTCTTCAAAGTTCAAAGTATATTAATAATCAAAGTATGTATACTATATAAACCTTAAGATTTGTCTCCTTACAAGCAGCCACTAAACAAAGAAACCCAATTAAAAAAGATCTTCGAATGCCCAATGTGCATAGAAAAGAAACCAAATTGTGCAAACAATAAAAATAAGCAAATAACTTTTCAGAACTGAAGTTCATGAAAGTGAGTCTGTGACAACAAAGCCAGTCATCACTGCAGCCCATCCAGGAGCCCGTCAGTTGCAGGCCACCACCTCAGTTCAGTGCAGAGCTGGAACGGTGAGCAGAGCACTAGCCCATCCCTCATCTCCAGAATGAACACCCTGATCTTTTAAATCTGGCCTGATGCTTAAGTGGACCAAACCTCAGGTCGTTCTTTTCACTCAGATCCTGGCCAAGGCCCCACCTCCTCAACTCTGCCTCACCTCAGTTCTGCCGCATCAAATCACCTCCGTCCACTCCAGCAATAGCAGAACATTAGCTCATTCCGTGCTCTTGGGCCCAGGCCCCACTGCCTCAGTTCAGCCTGCCCTGTACCTGCCATGCCACAACCATTCTGCACCTTTGAGACTTAAGTTCATACTGCAAGAATGCCAGGTCATACGGTCAGTTCCAAAAGCAAAGTTACAGGCTATTGATAGCAGTGATTGTGACCAAGAAAAAGTGATTGCTATAGTAATCTATAGTCTTGTGCTTCAGCAGTGCCATCTTAAATCTTGTACACCTACTAACCACGGTCCAAGAACAACGACATCCAGACCAGTGTATATGAAGGGTGGAGAGGTTGGTTCACCCAGTGAAAAAATATTCTCTTATTTGATCCTGTTGTTCTGCTGTTCTGTTCCTTTGTGGCATTACTGTTTCGTAATAAGTTAGCAGTGAACAGTAGAGGGTGCCGAAGACAAGACGAACTCATCGTATTCCATATGTTGTCCCTGCAGCATTAATGCCATCTACAAAGTCAACTATCTTGCAGTGGGGTAAGAAGAATTGTTTTTCACTCCTAAATTACATGTATTTTAACTAAACTTAAATATGCACTGTTTACTCAAACATACAAACATGCAGGATTTCACCGAGATTAAAAGTGAAAAAAATCGGAGAATTAACACGAGGGTTTAACACATCCTTGTATTTACCACAAGAGGGCGCGTTGACTCTACATTAGCGTATGAACAGACATGAGTTTTCAGTGCTGCTAACGGGATAGTGCTGCACACTTCAAAGAACAATTTCGATCTGAAGTTACACTGTCTGTGATACACGAAACAATTTGTAATTAAGATGGTAATAATTGTTTTTAAGGTTATGAAAGGTATAGATAAGGTCATGATAACAGTCTTTTTCCCAGTGTAGGGGAATCCAATACTGAGGGCATAGACATGGGACGAGAGGGAAAAGATTCAAAGGGGACCTAAGGGGCTTTGTGATATTTTCAGTCCTTGGAAGTATCTGTTTTGGGACACTGGGGTCAGGATGACTGTGCACAATCAAGGCATTAGTGCAGTGGTTGTTGAGCCGCGGGAAAGGGCAGATATTGATCCACTTACCCTGCCAGTGAATTTGAAGGAATTTACGGAGCTGGTAATTATACCTCTGGTGCTTGGAGGTGGTAGGTAGTCCACATCTCAGTAAGGAGCGAGAGGGCAAGGATCACACTCAGCTTCTTAGAGACAGCTTTTCCCCATCTGCCATCAGATTTCTGGACATTCCATGAGGCACATAAATATTATTCTTTTGTTCTATTTATTTATTTTACTTTTTATTGTAACTTATAGTAACTTTTGCAACTTACACTGCATTGCTGCCATAAAACAACACATTTCACAACATACGTCAGTGATATGATTCTGATTCTTCCTGTTTGACTTGAGCCCTTGTACCAGGGTTGAGTTTCTGATTTCACACAGATGGCCAAAGATTGCACAGACACCCTAATGGAGACTGTGAGTTTTGTCACTCCTATTTCGAGGCCCCCACCCCCTCTGTGAATCACTATTGCTGGAGAATGATATTGTAGATTGGGAGCAATTGGGCAGAGGACATTTACTTTGCAGATGTGGTATAGACATACATCCCACTTTCTCATAGGTTTCAGTGAATGATTGACAATGACTTAGAGTTAGGCCTCCAAAAGTATGCAAACACTGCCATCATCTGCATACTGCATTTCAGCTACAGAGTTTGGGGAGACCATAAGATATAGAAGCAGAATTAGGCCATGTAGCCCATCGAGTCTTCTCTACCATTTCATCAGGACTGATCCATTTCCCTCTCAGCCCCAATTTCCTGTCTCCTCCCCATATCCCTTCATGCCCTGACTAATCAAGAATCTATCAACCTTTAAATATAT
Organism: Mobula birostris; assembly: GCF_030028105.1. NCBI lineage: Eukaryota > Metazoa > Chordata > Chondrichthyes > Myliobatiformes > Myliobatidae > Mobula > Mobula birostris. The sequence goes on along the minus strand of NC_092370.1, from coordinate 90,970,777 downwards.
CAAATGACTTGACCTCCACAGCCGCCTGTGGCAATGAATTCCATAGAGATTCACCAATCTCTGGCTAAAGAAATTCCTCCTGATATCCGTTCTAGACGGGCATCTCTCTACTCTGAGGCTGTGTCCTCTCATCTTAGACTCCCTTACCATAGAAAATATCCTCCCCACAACCACTCATATCAAGACCTTTAGCATTCGTTGTGTTTCAATGAGATTCCTCCCTCCCCCCCCCCCCCATTCTTCTGAATGCCAGTGAGTATAGGCCTGGAGCCTTCAAATGCTCCTCGTATGATGAGCCTTTCAATCCCAGAATTATTTTCAAGAAACTTCTTGGAGCACTCCCCAAAGTCAGCACATCCTTTCTCAGATGAGGGGCCCAAAACTGCTCACAATACTCCAAGTGAGGCCTCATCAGTACCTTATAAAGCCTCAGCATTACATCCTTGCTTTTATATTCTAGTCCTCTTGAAATGAATGCTAACACCGCAATTGCCTTCCTCATTACCGACTCAACCTGCAAATTAACCTTTAGGGATTCCTGCACAAGGACTCCCAAAATAGTCTACACTTTTATTTCTTCAACTAGAGTGCATGACCATACACTTCCCAACACTTTATTCCATTGCCACTTCTTTGCCCATTCTTCTAATCTGTCAAAGTCCCACTGTAGCCTTTCTGCTTCCTCAACACTACCTGCCCCTCCACCTATCTTCATATTGTCTGCAAACCTTGCAACAAAGCCATCAGAGGGCGTTTAGAGATGGAAATAGGGAGGAGCTGAGGGCTATACAGAGGGACCTGAAAGCCAGGATCAGGGAGGCTAAAGACAGGTACAGGAGGAAGCTTGAGTGGAAACTCCAGCAGAACAACATGAGAGAGATCTGGAGGGGGATGAGGACCATCACTGGGTTCCAGTAAACCAGCAACAGAGGAGTTGAAGGCAGTGTGGACAGGGCCAATGAACTTAACCTGTTCTTTAACAGATTTGACATTGTGGCCCCCACATGAGTCATCTGTTGTCGGCCCCCAAACAACATATATTCCACTCTCCCCTCCTACACCTCCTCACAGTCCCCCACCCTGCTCCCATGACCCTTCCCCACACAAAACCACCACGGTGGGCTTCACGGCTGAACAGGTGAGAAGACAGCTGAAACATCTCAACCCAAGCAAGGCTGCAGGACCGGATGGTGTCAGTACCAGGGTGCTCAAAGTCTGTGCCCCTCAGCTACATGGAGTACTTCGCCATGTATTCAACCTGAGCCTGAGGCTCCGGAGGGTTCCTGTACTGTGGAAGACGTCCTGTCTCGTCCCGGTGCCGAAAACGCCGCGCCCCAGTGGGCCTCAATGACTACGGGCCGGTGGCATTGACCTCCCACATCATGAAGACCCTGGAGAGACTTGTTCTGGAGCTGCTCCAGCCTATGGTCAGGCCACACTTAGATCCCCTCCAGTTCACCTACCAGCCCCGACTAGGAGTTGAGGATGCCATCGTCTACCTGCTGAACCGTGTCTACGCCCACCTGTACAAACCAGCGAGCACTGTGAGGGTCATATTTTTTCACTTCTCCAGTGCGTTCAACACCATCCACCCTGCTCTGCTGGGGGGGAAGCTGACAGCGATGCAGGTGGATGCTTCCCGGGTGTCATGGATTCTTGACTATCTGACTGGCAGACCACAGTATGTGTGCTTGCAACACTGTGTGTCCAACAGAGTGATCAGCAGCACTGGGGCTCCACAGGGGACTGTCTTGTCTCCCTTTCTCTTCACCATCTACACCTTGGACTTCAACTACTGCACAGAGTCTTGTCATCTTCAGAAGTTTTCGGATGACTCTGCCATAGTTGGATGCATCAACAAGGGAGATGAGGCTGAGTACAGGGCTACAGTAGGAAACTTTATCACATGGTGTGAGCAGAATTATCTGCAGCCTAATGTGAAAAAGACTAAGGAGCTGCTGGTAGACCTGAGGAGAGCTAAGGTACTGGTGACCCCTGTTTCCATCCAGCGGGTCAGTGTGGACATGGTGGAGGATTACAAATACCTGGGGATATGAATTGACAGTAAACTGGACTGGTCAAAGAACACTGAGGCTGTCTACAAGAAGGGACAGAGCCGTCTCTATTTCCTGAGGAGACTGAGGTCCTTTAACATCTGCCGGACGATGCTGAGGATATTCTACGAGTCTGTGGTGGCCAGTGCTATCATGTTTGCTGTTGTGTGCTGGGGCAGCTGGCTGAGGGTAGCAGACACCAACAGAATCAACAAACTCATTCGTAAGGCCAGTGATGTTGTGGGGATGGAACTGGACTCTCTGACGGTGGTGTCTGAAAAGAGGATGCTGTCTAAGTTGCATGCCACCTTGGACAATGTCTCCCATCCACTACATAATGTACTGGGTGGGCACAGGAGTACATTCAGCCAGAGACCCATTCCACTGGAATGCAGCACTGAGCATCATAGGAAGTCATTCCTGCCTGTGGCCATCAAACTTTACAACTCTTCCCTTGGAGGGTCAGACACCCTGAGCCAATAGGCTGCTCCCAGACTTATTTCATAATTTACTGGCATAATTTACATATTATTATTTAACTATTTATGGTTCTATTACTATTTATTATTTATGGTGCAACTGAAACAAAAACCAATTTCCCCCGGGATCAGTAAAGTATGACTACTACTACTACTATTCCATTATCCAGATCATTGACATATAATGTAAACAGAATCGGTCCCAACACAGACCCCATTGAACACCACTAGTCACTGGCAGCCAACCATTTCTTCCCACTCTTTGCCTCCTGCCAATCAACCAATGCTCTATCCATGCTAGTATCTTTCCTGTAATACACTGGGCTCTTAACACGTTCAGCAGCCTCACGTGTGGCACCTTGTCAAAGGTCTTCTGAAGATCCAAGTACACAACATCACTGTTTCTCCTTTGTCTGTCCTGCTTGTTATATCTTCAAAGAATTCCAACAGATTTGTCATGCAAGATTTTCCCTTAAGGAAGCCATGCTGACTTTGGCCTATTTTAACATGTGCCTCCAGGTACCCCAAAACCACATCCTTAACAATTGACTCCAACATCTTTCCAACCACTGAGGTCAAACTACCAGGCCTATAATTTCCTTTATAGTTTCTTAAGGAAGGCATCACTTCCTTGAGAGTAGGTGTGACATGGGTTAAACTGTTTTCCATTAGTCCGCTAGATTAGTTTCAGGAAATTTGTAGTTAATAACTGGTAAATGGTTTATTATTGTCACATATACCAAGATATAGATAGACTGGAAAGCTCGAGAGCAGACGCGAGGGTCGGGTGAGTTTGCTGACTCTCCCGTGATGTTCATTCCTCTCCCTGGTGGCTGCCGCCTCTTTAGGTTTTGAAGTGTTTTTGCCCTGCTAATACGATGAACTTCAGATCGAGGTTTGGGCCTACTACTCCGGCAGCTCCGGGAGGTGGATCTAAGGCTCAATCTGGTTCGGAGTGCTGTTGTTTGCATCTACTATTTCCATGATTTGTCCTTCTTCCTCTTTCTCTGCGCAGTAGTTATGGTCTTTCTTTTTAATTGCTTTGTGGCTGCCTGTAAGCAAACAAATCTCAAGGTATACTCCCTGTATAGTGTACGCATTCTTTGATAATAAACAGACTTCGATTGATCGATATGATATGATTATGAAGACACGCAGTCCTCTTTTATTGTCATTTAGTAATGCATGCACTAAGAAATGATACAATATTTCCTCCGGTGTGATATCACAAAACACAGGACAAACCAAGACTGAAAAAACTGACAAAACTAAGTAATTATAACATATAGTTACAAACAGTGCAACAATACCATAACTTGATGAAGAAGTCCATGAGCACAGTAAAGTTCAACGTTTCTCAAATGTCCCACATCTCATGCAGATGGGAGAAGGAAGAAAAACTCTCCCTGCCACGCCGACCACAATCTGACCCTGAGTCATCCAAAAACTTCGAGCTCTGATCAGCTCTCCGACACCGAGTACTGAGCGCCATCTCTGTCCCAACGATTCGACCTCAATCTCGGTCGCCAAAAGCAGGCAAGGCCGGGGATTTTGAGTCCTACCCTCCGAAAGATTCCCGGCCACACAGTAACAACGGCAGCAAATGGGCTTTTCAGAAATTTCTCCAGATGTTCCTCTGTGCTTTCACGTCCATTCTCCATCAAATCAGAATTGTCCACGGCCCCTACTTAATAGATACGATATCATTTTTCACCGGAGAGCTGCGCACGTGCGACGCGCCACCATCTTCTCCTCCCGCCAGTTAAAAGTGGAAAGTTTAAGGTGGAAAGGTTTGTTTTGCATGTCATCCATACAGATTATTTCAAGACAGAACCATCAGATCAACCCTTCTGGCAGTGGTGGAATTCAAACATACACCTCCATGGAGATTGGAACCTTAATCCTGTGCCTTTGACCACTCAGCATAAGTTGAGTTAAAGATTGCAAAAACCTCTAACAGAACTCATTATTGATAGTCTCTTAACAAATAATTTCTAGCTACTTTTTAAGAGACCATTTACAAGTTTGTCTTAACTGTAAAATGATTACTGAACACTCTGTAAATCAAAGCTCTTGCTAAACCTTATGCCTTTTCTGTGTTTTGTCTCAGGCTGCTAATGTCAGTGGGATTTGCTATCAGGTTATTCAGAAGCAAAGGAAGGTAACCAAGAAGGCACTGCCAGCTCCTAACCCCAGACGGACAGAGAGAGAGGTGAAGGCTCGTCAATCACGGCTGATGTGTGTATGGGAAGTGTAAACAGAGGAGATGGTCAGGATGGGGAAGAGAAATAAACATTGCTGGGGCTATGAGATACAAAGTCGCTGGGAATCTGAAATCAAAGAGAATAGTAGATATATCCAACAAGATGGGCAGCACCTGAGCAGAGACCAAAAGGAAGTTAATATCGTAGACTGATATCCTTTCATTAGAGGTTCATCTGTTCTTTCGATGGACTTTTGACCTCACAACCTACGTTGTCACGCCCTCGCACCTTAACCCCAAATGGATGTCTCAGTCCTCTAGCTGACCAAATAGGTGGACTCCCTGCGCAGAAGTTATACAAATGCTGCTTAGTTTTCATCATTTGAAGGGTCTGTGCTGCAGAAAACTGAGACAAGAAAGGCCTAAGAGATGCTTATGAAAATATTTCCTTCAGCACAGTCTGTATTTGCTCATGCTGAAGACTTTATCTTGAGGTGTGGGGATCTGCAGGAACAATAAGTATACACAAGGGAAAGAACAACGCTGGTCCTTGTATATAACAATGAAGGCTTACATTTTTGATATCTTGATAGATGATTAGTATTAACAATGGTTTTTCCATAATCTAGATAAATAAACAAAATAATAACATTTTAATTAATTTGTGCGATGAGTGCAGTTGGCCAGACTTTATTAATTGCCATTCTTGATTGCTCTTGAACTTTGATGCTTTGAAACTTTAGGGGACGGTTCACTGTAAATGCTTCTTTGCTGCGTGGGTCTGGAGTCACATTTTGGTCAGGTTAAGTGAGGACAATAGATTTCCTTCAACAGACATTAGTAGGCCTAATGGAGATTTATAACAATCTGGCCTTTCCATGCACACTGAGGCATTTTTAAAATCTATGATTCCTGTTTCCTTAACTGAGATTAAATTCCCATGTCTGTATTTGTGGGATTTCAGCCTCTAGTTGACTGCCACACTCTCATATAACACCATAGCTTTAAAGCTGCAAAGCCTTCCATATTGCTTGGTTTCAAGCTGTTCACTATCATCCTTTATTGCAGTAGTTGCTCTTGGTAACGTCTCAGTTTCCCAAAGGGCTGGTTTTGACATTTTGACTTTTGTGTGACTTATAGGACAGCAGCGATCAGCAAAATGAAGATCCATCTACAGTTCACAGCAGAACTTGGATCAAGAAATTGCATGTTGTTGAGGCAGCCAGTTGTGTGGTTAGCTCAGCATCAGCTTTATTGTCACTGACATATGTTGTGAAATGTGTTGTTTTGTAGCAGCAGTACAGTGTAAGACAAAATATTACTGCAGGTTACAGTAAGATAGAAAAATGAGTATAGTGCAAAATAGTGTGGTGATATTCATTGAATTTTGGACCATTTTGATTTCTGAAAGCAGAGGGGAAGAAGCTATCCTTAAAATGTTAACTGTGGGTCTTCGATATCCTGTACCTGCTCCCTGATGGTAGAAATGAAAAGGGAGCACATCCTGGATGGTGCGGATCCTTAATGATAGATACCACCTTCTGAGGCACTGCAATGCCCCTTGAAGACATCCTCAATGCTGGGGAGGGTTGTGCCCATGATGGGGTTGGCTTTCTTTTTGATTCTGTACATTGGAGCCTCCAGACTCGTTGGTGATACAACCAGTCAGAATGCTCTCTACTGTACATCTGTAACACATTCGGGGAAAAAAAATTATCACCAATGCTCAATTTGTTTACTTGTTGGAAAACTGGCATTCTGAAGAGGGTTGCAAGACAGAAACAATCATTTAGAACCTGGAAATGATTCTCCCAGTTGAAATGCGCTTTTGTCACTATCATTTGCATTTTGAAAAATCGTGAATTAACCTGGTGGTGAACGCACGACTCCACAGATTAGAATCAACAACTTGATTTACAGGTCCTTCCACCTCATTCAAAGCAAAATCATTAAATGGGGGTGGGGGGTGAGACAAAATTCCCTGTTAAGTTAAGGTTTCCAGAACTGGGATTTCACCTCTAGATAAATCGCTTGTAGAATAGTTTGAAATAATGTTTTTAAAAAATGGGTATATTTACAAAGACTACCTTTATCCATGGTATACGTGATGAGCTACATCTACTTCTGTTCACCAGCATTGGTCTTTAATTTTCACCAGATATAAAGAAATAATAAAAAATAACCTATTCTTGTTCAGTTTCCTATGTTTCTTGTAATGACTAATTTTTACCTTATGCATATTAAACTTTTTCCAAAGATATTTCTTCTCATTGCTGGAGCTAAGAGAGCCAATGGATTCAATGTGTGTTAACCACACATCTGCTGCTTATTATTCATCACCTTATAAGCCCTGTGCAGCCTGATGAAAGCTTGGGACAGTCATCAGCTATTGGTTTGACATGTTGAGCCTGAAGCTAGCCTTTCTGTTTCTTTGTTACTTCCAGAATTGCCAGCAAGAAAAGAAAGTGCCACCATCATTAAATCAATTATGACCCCAAGATTAATGACAAGAAATGGTTCTGTGCACCAAGGTTGTGTTTGTTTTGAAATGTATGTAACGCTCGGTAAGGTTTCGCTGCTAATGTAATGGTTTCTCTGTAGCAGCAGTGTTTGGGTTATGACTAGAGATAACGGGGGCTTTGGAATGTGTGCCATCCAATGAGAGGCGTGTTGTTTCTTCTTGTGTGTCTGAGAGAAGGGATACAGAGGTTTTTGTTGGTGAGAATTGAAGAGCGAAGACGTGAGTGGAGTGAGTTGGTAGACTGCTGGATGGCGTGGTCTGGGAGTTGGTGACGCTTGGAGGAGGTCGATGGGGAATAGATGGACAGAACCGTGAGCTCCCACATGCACATTAGACTGGGCCCCTTTTCTTTTTATTTTCTTTACTAACCCTATAGTCAGATTAAGAATTATAAAGGTCAATCATTTAATTGCCTATGGTGTACTGTCTGATATTTTGCGGTACGGATTTGTAACCGGGCAATGCATCATGCAGCATCCACACAAGCGAGATTTCTCAGTTTGGCCAGGCCAGAGGCTGTCTTTCCCTTGACAAATGCATGCTGGCCGAACCTGTGGGTTACAATTGTGGGGGCTCATCTGGGAATGATTTTGTTGGATGCTGTGTGATTGCCATGTTAGCAAAGTTACTTCTGCAGTGTGGAGGTTTGATAAAATGGCGGGCACAGACCTTGTTTTAGTTCAGACCAGCGCTGACGAACTGCCCGCTACTACCGGTGCCCCAGGTGAGGCGGGGCCATGGCCTCTCCATACTGTCAAGGAAGGAGGAGAAGGTAGAGGAGCAGGCTGAGTCGCAAGTCGAGCTACCCGTAGCTGGGGGTGGAGACTTCAAAGACAGGGTTCTATCGTTTGGAAAGAGGGAGGGGAAGGAGTGGTCAGATTTGGAATGTCTAATTAGTCCCCATCCCCCAGTGAAGAGTGAGAATTCTGAGTTGGCATCAGCCCTTACCTCTCTGGCAAATAATTGGCCCGGTGCACAGGCAGAGGGTCCCCACAAGAAGCTAAGACTTTTCTCTGGAATAATGCCGACCTCCGAGGAGGGACAGGAGTATGAGACTTGGGCGGAGCAGATCTCTCAGTTGTTAGATGAGTGCCAGTGCTCTGATAACGTAAAGTGACAGAGATTGGTTGAAAGTTTGAGGCAGCTGGCTGCTGACGTGTTGAGAGCTGTGACAACACGCCAAACCTTAGCCAACACTGCTGATTACCTGGGAGCATTGGAGAGCGCCTTTGGGACAACAGGGAGCCCAGTGGAGCTCATGACGGGGTTTCAGAACGGTCATCAGAAGGGGGAGAAGCTTTCTGCTTACATCTTTCGGCTAGAGAAGCAGCTAAATTGCTGGCAGCGCAGAGGGGCAGACAGCTGAGATGGATCAATTAAGAAGGGACGAGATAGCAAAGGGCACCCAGTCCCAGGACTCGACTGCTTGGGGTCGCTAACTGTCTCATAAGATGCGCCCCCCTCCCCTCTTTTGTTGAGCTGATTAGAGAGGTATGGGAGGAGGAGAATGCAGCAGAGGTGCAGGAGGGCTCTGTCAGCAGGGTACAGTCCTCAGTAGTGACCACGACTAGCCCAAGCCGGGGGATGGTAAAGGAGATTGTGGCAGAGCTGGGAACTGAGATGTCCCAGGTGTTAACCGCGGGTGTGGACCCCCACCCCTCCGGTATGATAAGACTGGTAGAGCGAGGGACCCCCCTAAGGGGATGGACTATGCAGAGAGCTGCAGGTGGCCGGTGTTCTGTGAGAAGGGGGGGCGGCCGGTATCGTCTGCTATTACTGTGGTGAAGAGGGCCATTTCAGGTGGGAGTGTGAGCGGTGGGAAGCCCCTCGGAGAGTGAGCCCCCAGGTACCTAAGCAGGGAGAGGCGTCGGGAAACTTAGAGGAGACTCAGCGAGTGAACGGCCTGGTATCTCTGGGGGAACAATATACCCAGCAATATACCAAGGAACCGCTGAAAGCGAAAGGCCCTATTCTGGAAGGCTTAGTAGGACCAAGCTCCAATGTGTCACTACAGATGGAGGGTATTTGTGCTAAAGCCATACTCAATACCCGGTCGCAGGTCACGTTGTTATACCATTCATTTTAGAACCGGTATCTGAAGCATTCACCATTGACAGCATTCAGGGCACTGGAGATCTGGGGTCTCAGTGCCGGTGATTGTCCATACGACTTGTTAATGAAGCTGGAGTTCTCGGAGGCCGATGTGGGAGTGTCTGAGGTCCTTGATACATTAGTGCTGGTTTGTCTAGACCCTGTTGAGAGGGGTGGCGTTTCAGTTCTGGTGGGGACCAACACCCCTCTTGTGAGGAGGCTCCTGGGTGCTTGCAAGGAGAAGACTGGGGAGAGTTTTCTGGGAACATTGTCCATGCACTTGCTGTTTCAAGCTGCGCTTGAGGAAGTGCAGGGTACCGAATGTAGATGTGGGACTGTGTGGTTCACCCTGTCAAAGCCAATCGTGTTACAGCCCGGGGAAGTAGTGAGAGTGATGGGGACCCCCAAATTTCCTGGAGTGCCTGAGGATGCGGCCCCAGAAGACCATGAGGGGGAGTTGGAATTTCTAGCTGGGGTACTGGTTAGGCCTGAACTGCAGAGACCCTCAGTTGTACGGGAACGCAGGATGGCAGCGATTGCAGGAACACTACGAAGAGGGAGGTCACCTTCAAGCGGGGGATGCCCCTGGCGCATTTGTTCACGGTGATGGTAATGTCTAGTGTCCCTGTGAGACAAGGCGGGGAGAAACTATTGGAAAAGGGAAGAAAGTTGACTGCTGAGTCATTCAACTTCGGGGACTCGCCGGTGCCTGCGGGTTGGAAGAGGAGGCTGGTAGAGAAGATGTTGAAGCTGGAAGGTGTCTTTTCCACTGCGAGTTTGATGTGGATTGTTCACCACACTATCCCAGTGACCGAGGACAGCCCATTCAGAAAGAGGTTGTGGCAACTGGCCCCTGCAGAGGGGGAGGACGTTCGGCAGCATTTGTGTAAGTTGAAGGAAGCTGGGATCATCACAGAGTTCCGAAGCCCCTATGCGTCCCCAATCGTAGTGGCCTGAAAGAAGAATGGGAAGGTACGGATGTGTGTGGACTATAGGACTCTGAACAGGCACACCGTCCCTGACCAGTATATGGTCCCGAGGGTCAAAGATGTGCTGGCCTGTTTGAGTGGTGCAAAGTGGTTCAGTGTCCTGGATTTGAGGAGTGGATATTACCAGATCCCAATGAGTGAGGCTGACAAAGAGAAGACGACATCTATATGTCCCCTGGGATTCTTCCAGTTCGAAAGGATACCCCAGGGCATATAGGAAGCTCCTGCAACCTTCTAGTGGCTCATGGAGAAGATGGTGGGGATATAAATTTGCTTGAGGTATTTGTGTATCTGGATGACCTCCTGGTGTTTGGATCCACCTTGGAAGGACATGAAGCGAGGCTACTGAAGGTGCTAGGCTGCCTGAAAGATGAAGGGTTAAAACTTTCCCTGGACAAGTACCAGTTCTGCAAAACGTCTGTTAGCTATGTTAGGCACATATTCTCATGGGATGGAGTAGCTACAGATCCGGATGAGATAGAAGCAGTGACCACCTGGCCAAGACCCCAGACTGTGAGCACTCTGTGCTCATTCCTCAGATTTTGTGGTTACTATCGGAGGTTCGTGAAGGGCTACACGAAAGTGAGTCACCCATTGAATCAGCTTCTGTGAGGTTACCCTCCCTTGGGGAAGAAAGCGAGGGGGGAAAAGGGCAGGAGGGTGCAGAGTAACTAAGTTCGTCCGAGCCCTTTGGACCAAGGTGGGAAGAGGCAAAATGTGAAAAGGCTTTCAGTCGCTGAAGGAGCTGCTAACCCAGGCACCGGTGCTGGCTTTTGCGGACCCCCGATTGCCGTATGTACTCCACACGGATGCCAGCCGAGACGGTTTAGGGGGCGTCCTGTATCAGGATCAGGGCACTGGGTTGAGACCCATTGCGTTTGTCCGCCTGAGTCTGTCACCCTCCGAGAAAAACTATCCCACGTACAAGTTGGAATTTCTAGTGTTGAAATGGGTGGTGGTGGTGGATAAGCAGAGTGACTACATCTATGGGGCCAACTTTGAGGTGAGGACCTCAAAAATCCCCTAACTTATCCTGACCTCGGCGAAACTGGATGCCAAGGCCACCAGTGGTTGGCAGCGTTGTCTGCCTATGATTTCAGCCTGAAGTACTGGCCAGGAAGCAGGAACATTGATGCTGATGCTTTGTCCCAATGGGTGCATGAGGGACTGGACAGGGACGAGGAGTGGGAGAGCGTTCCTGCCCCGGGGGTGAAGGCCATGTGTTAGTTTGCAATCACGGTGAAGGCAGGGGAAAAGGAGGGGCAGGATTGAGCGGTGGATCAATTGGGGGCTTCTGATGACGTAATTCCACAAGTTTACCATAACCTGACTGCTCTGAAGACAAATCAGCTGCCGGAATTGAGTTCTGGGGAAGTGGCAGCTGTTCAGCAAGCCGACCCGGGCATCAGTACCGTTTGGTCAGCGGTCAAAAAGGGAGACATGGCTCAGGCCGAGAAGATAAAACAAGCGACAGTGCCTCCATTACTGAAAGAATGCCCTCAGTTGGAGTTGCTGAGCCAGATCCTATACCGGGTCATGTCACCTCCAGATCAACCTCGACGTTGCCAGTTGATTCTGCCAGAGGATTGTGTTGAAGTCACTTCCTGATGATTCTGGACGTTTGGGGGTTGAAAAGACCTATGGTTTGCTCAGAGACCAGTTTTACTGGCCCCGAATAAGCCGGAGATCGAAGAATGCCGCAAGTCGTGCATTCGAAGCATACGGCAGAGGACGTTGCCTACACAGGCAGCTCCCTTGTCCCACCTTCACAGTGCGGGGCCTCTGGACCTGATGTGTATGGATTTTCCGTCAACAGAACCTGATGCCAGCAACATGGCGAATGTTTTAGTCATCAAGAACCAGTACACCAGATATGCTCAGGCTTTCCCTTCCAAGGACCAGAGGTCATCCACTGTGGCCAAAGTGTTATGGGAGTAGTATTTCATCTATTATGGCCACCCCAGGCAGATACATAGTGATCAGGGACGGGATTTCAAGAGCAGACTCATCCATGAGTTACTGGGCATGCTTGGAGTTGAGAAGTCGAGGACCACGCCCTATCACCCGCAGGGTGATCCCCAGCCTCAGAGGTTTAATCAGACCTTGCTAGACATGCTCAGAATCTTGGAAATCAGCAAGAAGAGCAGGTGAAGTCAACATATTGGACACCTGGTTCACAGTTACAACCGTACCTGAAATGAAGCTACTGGGTACTCGCCATACTACCTGATGTTTGGGCACGAGGTGAGGTTGCCCATCAACCTTTGTTTTGGGACTGACAAGGGCAATGTGCCACTGAAGACTTTTCTGAAGTATGTGTCTGATATGAGAAGGGAGCTGAAAAGGGCTTATGAATTAGCTGGGGTCACGGCTGCCAAGCAGAATAAGGAAATAAGAGGAGTTACGATCAGAAGGTAAGGTTCTTCCAACTCCTGCCGGGAGACCGAGTCCTCATACGGAATTTGGGGCTGACTGCTGGGCAGCTATGTCTTATGTGGTGGAGAGCGAGATGCCATACCTACCAGTTTTCTGGGTGAAACCAGAGGATGGGAATGGGCCCGTCAAGATTCTCCTTCTGCCTCCGGGACAAGAAGTGCAGGTTGACCCAGAGCCTGACTTGGAGCCTACACCTAGTAAGAGGACTCTGCAGCGAGGCAGGACGACTGAAGGACCAACAGCAGGAGAGGGTAGGCCGGCCTCTGCCCCTGAGAGGGATACTGATTTGGAGGATGAGTACCTGGATGTGTGGTATATGCTGCTTTTTGCTAACTCCCCATTGATGAGGAAGAGGCAAGGCACTCCCAGACCTTCTCCCGCTGAGTCAGGTGAAATTGTCTTCCCCCAGACAAACGCATGCTGGCCAAACCTGAGAGTTACATGTACATTTCAGCCTAGTCATTTTGTATATTAACACCAGCAGAGAGCCACCGTTACCTCTGTGTGGGAAAGATTCTGGAACAAACTCATCACTAATGAGGATTTTTCTTTTGCTCGTTATGTAGCAACGAAAGACATTCTTGCAATTTTACTCAGGTTTGACAACACCACGAGCAACAGATACAGTAGTTGTCCGAAGAAACTACCAGGGATTAAAAATAGGAGATATTTGTGGACCTGAGGAGTTTGTAGGATGGAAGCAGATCCACATTGCTGGACTTGCACCCCAAGGTCACTCTGTATATCAATGCTCCAAAAATCCATATCATTTGCAGTACCTAATGTGTCTTCAAGAGTTTGACCTTCTTGAGTGCATTACCTCAAACTCGTTTGGAATAAATTCCATCTGCCACTGCTCTGCCCAACTTTCCAGCTGGATATGAATGTATATTTGAACAACCTTCTTCACATACATTTTTCATACAATAGTAAGACAGGAGCCTGCGGCCATACATTGATTACAGAGGGCTGAATCGCATAATGACCAAAGATCGTTACCCCCCGCTTTCACAAACACTGCCTTCAAGGTTCTCCAAGAAGCACAACTATTCTTAAAGTTAGACTTATGAAGTGTGTACAACCTTATCTGCATAAAGGAGAGTGATGAGTGGAAGACTGCATTCAATACACCCACAGGACACTGTGAGTACCTGCTCATGTACTTCAGCCTCGTGAATGCTCCAGCAGTTTTCCAGGCCTTTATAAACGACATGCTCTGGGATGTTCTCTATAAGCATGCCTTCGCCTACTTGGATGATATCCTAATCTTCTCAAAGTCTATAGAGGAGCACATTGCTTATGTCAGGGATATCTGAAAGAAGCTTCTAGATCAGGGACTCTGTCAAGCTAGAGAAGTCCGAATTTCACATAACCACCACTTCATTTTTGGGTTTTATCATCTCTTGTGCCAATCTCAAGATGGACCCTACTAAAACACATGCAGTCAGAGATTGTCACAACCATCCAATGTGAAACAAGTTCAATGATTTCTGGAATTTACCAATTTTTACATAAAGTTCATCAGTGGCAGCCCTGCTGACAACACTAACCAAGAGATCCACAGGCCCTTTTGTTTGGGCTACTGAAGTGGAGGCTGTCTGTGAAGAGCTCACACAGCGGTTCACAACAGCTCCCATTTAGGTTTCACCTAACCCAGACCTTCATTTCATCGTGGAGGTGGATATGTCAGACGTCGGAGTGGGTGTAGTGTTGTCTCAATGGACACCTTCAGACAAACTGCACCCATTTGTGTTCTCCAGACGGAAAAAGTGAAATATAACGTCGGGAATACTCGCGGTCAAGTTGGCTCTGGAGGAATACCATCACTGGATTGAGGGGGTCTGGAACCTTATTATTCAGGCCACAAGAACCTGGCTTATATTGAGGTGACTGAATTCCAGGCAGGCCAGGTGGTCTCTTTTCTTTAACCACTTTAATTTCATCCTGACATATCGACCGGGGTCAAAAAAAAACAGAAAGCAGATACCTTGTCTCATCAGTTCGATGAACATGGAAGAGAGGAGCTGTCTACCACCATTTTGCCCCATGGCAGGGTGATCGTGCCCATTCATCAGGGAGTCAGCGCACTGGTTTGCAAGGCCCAGACACAAGGGAAGATTCCTAAGAACAGTCCTCAGCTCATCTATTCATCCCGCGTTCCGTCAGGTCTCAGGTCTCAACTGGGACACAAATTGAGAAAGACCACTCACCCGGGGATTTCCAGGACCTGCAAGTTCATCAAGAAGATACTGGTGGCCCGGAATGGTGAGAGAGGTCCAACAATATGTGTAGGCATGCAAGATGTTTGCCTGGAACAAGGTGCCCTGCACCCAACCTCAAGAGCACTTCACCCTGTGCCTGTTCCGACAGACCATGAATGCGTATCTCCATGGACTTTGTCAAGGGTCTTCTGCCTTCCAAGGGGAAGACCATCATCATGGTAATTGTGATCATTTTTCAAAGGCCTGCAAATTTATTGCCCTGACAAACTATCACTTGCAGCAGGAATGGCCAAAGTTGTCCTGCACCAGGTCTTTACGATTGTGATGAAAGTACACATAGACTAAGATGTTGACTGTCCTGTGCTATCACCAGTGGGATCAACAGTTGATCTGCCACCTGTCTTCAGGAGAGAGATAAGTAAGACAATGGAGCAGCATTTGGAAATGTTAATGAAGAGACGAGAGAGATTAACGGAAGGAGACACCGGTCTGGGTATTGTCAAGACTGGTTTGCTTTGAACCTGAACTGTTTGGAGTGATGGACAGGCGATACCCCAACAGGGGGATAAAAAGGGACAAGTTCGCTAAGGCAACAGACACCACACGAGACACCACTCACGACACCACGAGGTATCGAGACCCTGGAAGCGGTGCGCCCCCACAAGTCGGTGGGAGTTTTGGAGGGCTGGTCACGGGACCAGCCATAGACACACAGGGTGGAAAGATTCGGTCGGCGGGAACCTGGTGTGTGTGTCCACCCTTGCCTGGGTGCCGGGTTCACCGCAGAAGAACGATCGTATCTGAAAACGGAGGGGTCACAGTCGGTGACCTCAGAAGACATTACAAAGGGCTCGCCCGAAAGCTAACTGCGAGAAATATCAAAGGTCTGTTGAATCCGATTTTGAATATCAGCATTCGCTCGCTCTCTCCCTCTCTCTCTCTCTCTCTCTCTCTCTTCAACGGCACAACAACGATTGCTGCGAACTGAACTAAACTGAACTCTGTCACTTGTGGTTGAACATTTTACCCCTAGACTGCGATAGAGCTTGATTGATCCTATTATCCTAGTTCTGTGTACATGTGTGTTTATTCAGTGCTAATCTGTTGCATTTATATCCTTACTATTAGAGTATTGTGTTGCTTATTTCTTTAATAAAACTTTCTTAGTTCCAGTAATCCAGACTCCAACTGAGTGATCCATTTCTGCTGGTTTGGCAACCCAGTTACGAGGTACGTAACATAAGTGGGGGCTCGTCCGGGATTTTGAATGCTAAATTTGGGACGGGGTAAATTTATTGGGTTAAAATTCCCGAAAGAAAGAAAAGGCAAACAGCAGAAATGGAGATTGAGGAATTTATAAAGGCGTCGACCTTGGAGGCATTAGAGGATGCCAGGAAAGCGGAACTGGCAGCTGTGGCCAAACGGTTGAATCTTGTTAAGGGGAAGTCGACAATGAGGAGAGAGGAGATGCACAGAGCTATCGTAGAGCACTATGTATCTAAAGGTGTGTTTCCCCAAGGGCAGCTGGAGGTGATATCTATTGGAAAACCTAGTGCAGACGTAGTACAGGTGCAGCTTGAAAAACTGAGACTCGAGCACGAGTTCCGGGTATGGCAGCTAGAACACAAAGAGAAAGAGAAACAGTTAGAACAGCAGGAGAGAGAGAAAGAAAGGCAGTTGGAGCGAGAAGAGAGGCAGTTGGAGCGAGAGGAGAAACAGAAGGAAAGGGAATTCGAGCTGGAAAGGTTAAAGATAAGGGCAGAACAGGGACCCATGCCGGACCAAGGTGGAGGGTTCAGGGCGACCCAGGAGGTTAGGCTGGTTCCCCCATTTGACGATATTGATGTGGATCGGTACTTTCTCCATTTCAAAAAAGTTGCTGCAAGTCAGGACTGGCCGAGGGATAAGTGGGCTGTTTTGCTTCAGAGTGTACTTAAAGGAAAAGCCCAACAAGCTTACTCAGCTTTGTCCGCGGAAGATACCCAGAGATATGAGGTGGTGAAAGAGGCCATCCTCAGGATTTATGAGTTGGTCCCGGAGGCATACCAGCAGAGGTTCCGGAATGCGAGGAAGCAGTGGGACCGCACGTATTTAGAGTTTGCCCGTGAGATACAGACATATTGCAAGCGTTGGTGCGCCTCGAAGGGGGCAAATGGGAATTATGACAGACTGCTACAGCTGATCCTGATTGAGCAGTTTAAAGGTTGTGTCCCTGACGGTATGAGACCCTACCTAGATGAGAAAGAGGCAGCCACGTTAGCCGCAACTGCTAAGTTAGCGGATGAGTACGCGTTGACGCATAAAATGAAGTTTGCCCCGAGTAAAGGCTACCAGAAGGGTAGTCAGGACGGCGGGGAGAGTCCGCCGGAAAAGTCAGTAAGTAAGCCGGGGACTAGTGAGAAGGGTAAGGTAGACCAGGAGCAGTCTGGTAGGAAGTCTCCTGGGGTCGTCTGTTATAATTATGGGAAAGTCGGACACTTTGCATCCAGGTGCTTTGCCCCAAAGAAGGAGACGGGGAAAGGAAAAACGGCGATTTCGACTGGCTGTATCGAGCTGGTAAATGAACCGCTAGGAGAGGAAAGGTCTGCCAAAGTTCAGGAAGGGCGCGAGAGGTTTATCTCGGCCGGATTGGTGTCAGTGAAGGAGGGGTTAAACCCAGTTCCAGTACGGATCTGGAGAGACACGGGAGCGTGTCAGTCATTGATATTGAAGAGTGTGTTAGAGTTTAGTTCAGAGACCCAGACTGGGGAGGTCAGGGTCAAAGGTATTGGGGAAGGGACAGAAGCAGTACCCTTGCACCAGATACACCTACAAAGCAACTTGGTCTCTGGACTAATCACGATCGGGGTGAGGCCCGAATTACCGATGAAAGGCGTGGAAGTCTTGCTTGGTAATGACCTCGCCGGGGGAATTGTGTTCTTGGCAGTGAGATTGACAGGTCAGCCTGCCAGCATTGAGGCCCCACCCATGGACTGACAGGTCCATCCTGTTTGCGCAGTGACTCGCTGTATGTCCAGAGAGACTGCTGAGACGTTTCTACCAGCCTTGTACGAGGAAGGGGTAGAAAGTGAAAAGAAGGAGCGTAATGAAACAGGAGGAAGTGGGGAAATTAAGGTAGATTTATCAGTAGAAAAGAAGGACTTTATACAGGCACAGGAGGAAGGATGTTATTGATTATTGCAGACGCGAACTGAGACGCTCACAGGCTTTTGATATGCTAACAAACCTAGTCGGTGTTAGGGTGGAAATCAATGAAGCTAGGGTCCCTCTGATAAGAGAAAAAAACCATTTTGAAAAGATGAGTATGGTACTGACCAGATGGGAGAAGGCTATTGTTTTGGCCAGCTCTGCTGATAAGGTCTCTCCCTTAATCCCCGAACAAAGCGACCCTTTAGGAGAGTTAATTAAACGGCTCGCACACATGTGTTTGATTGTCCCGAAGCGATGCAAAGAACTGGGACGTTGGGTGGTGTTTGTCACGCTAGGTCAGCCTAGTGAACAACATCCCTATAGAATGAGTAAAGAGTAATTCAGTGACGAAAGGGCTAAAGAACACAGAAGTGTATATTGGCGATGTAATACGGCTGCCTGAAGTCAGCTTGATAGTGAATCTTGAAAAAAATGAGTTCGGCCACGCGAAGGTCACTTATCTGGGAATTGTGGTAACACCGGGGCAGCTGGCAGCGATGCAAGCTAAGGTGCGGACTATCTCTGACATCCCAACCCTGACAGACAAGAGGGCCCTCAGAAGGCTCTTGGAGATGGTGGGGTACTGTAGGAAGTTTTGCAATAACTTTGCAGGTACTACCCCTCCCCCTCCTACTAAGCCCTTGCGAAAGAAAACTAAGTCAGGATGGGACGACCCTTGTTATCGTGGTCCGGGACAAAACCCAATGAGAGGTTGCACTGATCGCAATTCATCAGTGTTTTCGGCCACTATGAAGTTTGCTAAGTTGGAGCCTGGTTTAAAGGATTATTAAAATTACACATATAAAAGGAACGGAAAATGTGATTGCTGACTGTCTGTCAAGGTGTTGACAACTTAAAATTCTCTGTATTAGCCAAATAGCTGATGAAGATGTATATTGGTGTGTATCTAATAATGTATTCATGCTTATAATTTTTACCCTGGTAAAAAATCCTTAAAGGAGAGGGATGTGACGAAAGTACACATAGACTATGATGTTGACTGTCCTGTGCTATCACCAGTGGGATCAACAGTTGATCTGCCACCTGTCTTCAGGAGAGAGATAAGTAAGACAATGGAGCAGCATTTGGAAATGTTAATGAAGAGACGAGAGAGATTAACGGAAGGAGACACCGGTCTGGGTATTGTCAAGACTGGTTTGCTTTGAACCTGAACTGTTCGAAGTGATGGACAGGTGATACCCCAACAGGGGGATAAAAAGGGACGGGTTCGCTAAGGCAACAGACACCACACGAGACACCACTCACGACACCACGAGGTATCAAGACCCTGGAAGCAGTGCGCCCCCACAAGTTGGTGGGAGTTTTGGAGGGCTGATCACGGGACCAGCCATAGACGCACAGGGTGGAAAGATTCGGTCGGCGGGAACCTGGTGTGTGTGTCCACCCTTGCCTGGGTGCCGGGTTCACCGCAGAAGAACGATCGTATCTGAAAACGGAGGGGTCACATTCGGTGACCTCAGAAGACATTA
Source organism: Mobula birostris (assembly GCF_030028105.1). Classification (NCBI taxonomy): domain Eukaryota; kingdom Metazoa; phylum Chordata; class Chondrichthyes; order Myliobatiformes; family Myliobatidae; genus Mobula; species Mobula birostris. Next base: position 90,951,103 of record NC_092370.1, on the reverse strand, counting down.
CAAAGGGCTCGCCCGAAAGCTAACCGCGAGAAATATCAAAGGTCTGTTGAATCCGATTTTGAATATCAGCATTCGCTCTCTCTCTCTCTCTCTCTCTCTCTCTCTCTCTCTCTCTCTCTCTCTCTCTCTCTCTCTCTCTCTCTCTCTCTCTATCTCTTCAATGGCACAACAAGCTGCGAACTGAACTAAACTGAACTCTGTCACTTGTGATTGAACATTTTACCCCTGGACTGCGATAGAGCTTGATTGATCCTATTATCCTAGATCTGTGTACATGTGTGTTTATTCAGTGCTAACCTGTTGCATTTATATCCTCACTATTAGAGTACTGTGTTGCTTATTTCTTTAATAAAACTTTCTTAGTTCCAGTAATCCAGACTCCAACTGAGTGATCCATTTCTGCTGGTTTGGCAACCCAGTTAGAGGGTACGTAACACGATGTATGGCATCCCGGTGGACATTGTGTCAGATCACGGTTCTCAATTTGTATCATGTTTTTGGAGGAATTCTATACACCAACTGGGGCAACAGCAAGTCTTCCCTCTGGGTCCAACTTCCAGACAGAGTGGGTGAACCAGGAAATGGAATAAACCCTAAGGTGCCCGGCATCAGAAAAAACAGACAAGTGTGACCATTTCAGGTGGGCAGACATTGCTCACCACACTTTGCAGCGTTCGGCGCATGGGGTGTGCCCATTCGGATACCAATTTGGCTATTTTCCACCGCTTTTCCCTGAGCAGCAGGCTGAGGATATTGGCCAATGCTGCAAGGAGAAATGGACAAGAGAGATTTTGTTGGCCTCTATCCAAAAGGCTGAAATCAAGGCTAACTGCAGGAGAAGAAAGGGACTAGCTTTGCAGCCTGGGCAACAGGTCTGGCTGTCTACTTAGGATTTGCCTCTCCAGGTGGAGTCTAGGAAGTTGGCACCCAAGCTCATTGGCCAACATTCTCAAGGATGTAAACCTGGTGGATTACACCTTGCAGCTCCCCAAGACCCCAAGATCAATCCCACTTCCCACAGTTCCTGTAAGCCCCAATTCCCGTCACCACCCAGGTTTGTCATTGGGAAACAGATCTTCACTGTAAAAAGAATTCTGGGTTCACAAACTAATTGAGGTACTCAGCAGTTCCTTGTGGACTGAGAAGCATTTGGGCCTGAGGAATGGTGCTGGGTTCCTGAAAGGGACATCTTGGTTCCAGTTGTCATCAATGACTTCCATCATCATCTCTCCAAGCAGTCAGGAGTTGGCCATAGGGAAGGGGGCCCTGTTATGACATGCAGTAGACTGTGCCAGCCTCTGGTGTATAGACACTCTAACTCTCCAGAATATGAAGAGTTGGCATGGCCCCTTTAAAGATTCAAACCCACCCCGCTAATTAGTGGCCATGTTTGGCGCCAGAGTTTCAATATTTAAGGGGCACCTGAAGTGAGGTTTGATGTTCTATTGTCAGCTCTACTTTGGATTCACATCTGACATCTAGTTTAGAACCCTGTCTTTGTTTCATTCTCAATTTGTCTCAATTCTAGTCTCGGAAACTCCAGCACTTGAGTCCTAACTATCCTCGCATAGGACTCTCATCATACTTACTAATTGCCTGCTGTATATATTAACCACAAAGAGCTCAGCACCAGTCCCTGTAGTACATGACTTATCATAGGTCCTTTTCCAACTCAGCATGAAATTTGTCCAGTTTACTCTGTGATGCAGGAGAGATTTCATGTGCCTGAGCTAAGTAAATGTTGATATCTTCCATGAGGATGGAGTCAGCTTCCATCAACTCACTTCTGCATGACATCCTCACAGAGTGTCTAGTGTTGTGAAAGAATTGCCAGGGACATGATCAATATCATAACAGTATAGCACAAATCTCATTCTGAATCTTTGCAGACGTGGAGGTAAGTCATCGAAGTGTCATGAGCTGAGTAGGAATTTACTGCCTATCAAGTAACAGCTGACGCGCTCACAAGCCCACACGAGAGCCAGCATCTCCTTTTCAATTTGGGTGTAATGCTGTTCAGTAGGAGTCAGTGCTCTTGATGCATAAGCCAATGGTTTCCATATACCACTATGGTATTGCATGACTACTGCTACTAGGCCAAAGGAAGAGGTGTCCGCTAAGGCATTGACTGCTTTGTTTAAGTCAAAGAACACCAATGTTAACCGAGAGATGAGCTCTGCTTTAACTGATGAGTTCTCCTTTAGTGTGTCCCAGGTCCAAACATTTCTCCAAGAAAGGAGGTCATGTAGTGGCTTTGTTTTCTCTGCCAAATCTGAAATGAACTTTCCCAGCTTGTTTACCATGCCATGGAAACTGTGGATCTCTGATACATTTGTAGGTCGTTCCATATTCCGAACTCCTGCCATTTTATCTGAAGCTCGTTGCACGTCCTCTGAGGACAGTTGGTGGCCTACAAACTTTACCTCCCACTTCACAATTTCACATTTCTTTTTGATTCCAGCTTGTTTCAGCTTCCTCAAGGCAGCTTCCACTCTTTTGTTATGTTCCTACCTTGAGCTTCCAAAGATGAGTATATTGTCCATGTGGCAGACTTCCAGTCCCTCCAAAATTTGTTTCACCCGCATCTAAAAGAATTCAGGAGCTGATGAGATGTCAAAAAGGAGTCTCTTAAAGGCATAGCATCCATATGGTGTGATAATGGTTGTGAGCTTCTGTGACTCAGGAGCTAAACGGATCTGCCAGAACTCTGAGTTTGCATCTAGTTTGGTGAAGAACTTTGCTCCACCCAGCATACCTAATGTGTGCTCAATAGAGGGTAGAATAAACTTTTCCCGCATCACTGCATAATTCTATTTTGTTAGATTAACACAGATCCTCACTGTTCCATTTGGCTTGGGAACAAGCACAATGCTCGCACACTAGTCAGTAGGTCTATTCTCTCTAGTTATGATGTCAAGTATCTGCATTCTGTCTTTGACTCTGTTCATCAATGGGACTGGTATATACCTCACTGTGGTCAGAGAGTGGGGTGTCACTGCAGGCCATAGCTGGGTAAGGTACTCTTCTTTTAATACCTGCCACTGAATATTGTTTAGCAAATCCAACTTTGCAATGAGATTCAGCTTCTCAATGGCATGTTGTCCCAGTAGTGGTGAGAAGAGATTCAGAACAACATAGACATCCTCTTTTAAATGTTTCCCAATTTTACAGACGGAAGTAGTAAACATTTCTTTCACACTGAGCTTATGTTTCCCTGACCCCATGACCTCTTCCTTTGTTGGGTTTTGCGTGATGCCTGTTTTCTTCACCAGTTTTGTGAACAGACATTCGAGGATGGCTGTGACATCTGCCCCAGTGTCCATTTTGAACATCACTGCTTCATTTGCAACTGAACCGTAGTACACTAGCCTGCCTATTTGAATCTAGAGCCCCAAGGAAAGCTCTCTCTTTTTCGGAATCATGCTCTTCTTTGACCTCCTGAAGAACTACTTTTGAGTGACACTGGCTTTTATAATGGCCAATTCTATTGCATTGGTACCATTTCACTTTGTTTGTTGGACAGAGCTCTTTGACATGGAATGGAGACTTGCTGCATTTCCCACAGCTGGGCTGTTTACCTGCTCCTTGTTTCGCTTGTCGGTTTTGTTTGAGCAGAGCTCTACTGTCAACTCTTTCTGTAGTCTTTCTGACTGCACCTTATTTGTATCCTTTCTTTTTGTACACCTTCTAGCTTTACCTCAGCATCGTTTTCGTGCCTGAGTTCTGCCTGTTGCTGGTGAACATTCTCAATCTGCCTGACCATAGTAATAGCTTTCTCTAGTGTGAGACTTGCCTACAACTGTAGTCTCTCCGACAATTTGGTGTCTATAAGCCCAACAGTAATCCTGTCTCTAATTAGCTCATCTCTTAGATTTCCAAATACACAGTTTTCTGACAGAGCATACAGTTTCATCTGGCTTCTGTTTTCTGGAGTGAAATTTGCCCTGTCATATATCTCATCTTGCTTTCCTGAGAAATATTCTTTGAATTTGTCCTGCACTGTTTTGTACTCCTTTTCCTGAGCATCTAATCCACCTATGACATCATCTGCTTTGTCACCCATGCAGTACATCAGTGTGCTTATTTGATGCTGTCCTGAAGCTTCAGTGAGATTGCTTGAAACCCTAAATCTCTCAAAGCATCTGAGCCATCTCTCAAAGTCTCCTGCTTTACAGAAATCAAATGTCTCAGGGGGCTGTATTAGTTAAGTAGATGTCGGTACTGCAGGTATTTGCTCCATTTCCTGTTTGTTTATGTCAGTACCTCCAGTTGAACGCTGTCTTTTTGTGTGTTTCCCCCTAGCTGTTAGTCTGTGGTTTTGTATTGCCATGTGCTCTACTCCAGCCCCTGTAGTACTGAGTACTCTGTCTCTCTTCTGTTTCTCATTATTACCTGTGTTGATGCCACCTGTGTCTCATTGTGCTCCACCTATCATCTGCCTCTCTGTTTATTGCTCAGTGTTTTTCAGTCCTGTGTTTTCAGCTGTTTGTTGCCAGATTGTGCCAGTGAGTTTTCCTGAGCCTTTCCAGCATTTGTATCTGTACTCTGTCTGTCTGAATATCGACTTTGCCTGTTTCCCTATTCTGGTTTTTGGATTTCCCTGGATGTTTTGATCTCTGCCTGAACTTTGATGCCGACTTTGTTTGCACCTCAGGATTTATTATGCAATTAATATCACTGTGTGCACTGTACTGGGTCTGCGATTGGATCCCTGCTCCAGTGTCCTGACAGTTTATTATGATTTTGTTTACTTGGACTGCAAAAGTCTTCTTTTCTCTCCCTGAGAGTTTGACTGACTTCTCTGCTGTGTCTGTGTCTCTGTGCACTTCCCCAGGCTAGTGGCCCACAGATTATTACAATGTAACCACTTTTGGGTGTAGCTTGAAGGCATGCCGAGCAACCCTGGCCAGTTTTCAGCCCATACAGTGCATACAGTTAGCAAACTAGCATAGGCTGTTTAGGTTGATTAGTCACTGGATAGTTTTCACATATAAATGCAAACAAGAACAGTCTTATTGTAAATTCTTTCTTGTTAGGGATCTCACATGGTTTGTAGCACCAATTCATCAATGATCAAACACTTCTGACACTATGTTGTGTTCGTTACTGAGGGAAAGTGCAGAGCACACCAGGATGCCGGCATGCAGGATATTCAGCTGAACTTCATTGATAACCATGCTTGTGCAGGATGTGAACTCCTCCCATGTGGGAGTGGCTAACTGAGTGGCGTAGGAATAACATTATTAACTACCACACAAAGATGGAGATCAGGGAGCCTGTGGCAGTTGGGATGGAGGCCAGAATTCCCAGGAGTGACCAAGAAGGAGGTCAGAGATCCTGAGTATGGTCAAAGCCAGAGTACCAGGAGTGACTGGGGTGGAGAGTGAATGAGACAGAAACCTGAGAATTTGAGAATGGATGAAATCGGTGACCCTGGAAGTGAGGGCATTTAGGATTTTCCAGCCCATCGCATTAGAAACCTGATATTGCAGAATCAGTAATATCTTCAGTCTTACATCTTAGAATGTCTTGAAATATATATTTGCAAGTTCACTTCTTCTCATTAGAGCTTTGTGAATTATCCTTGCAGAGTAAGAAACAATGTGTGCTGCTGACTGTTGCTCTTGCATCTCTTAATAGTTTCTTTAATCCATTTGGGAATTTTCACTGAAACAATCAATGGTGAAACAGAAAAATCCTTCAGATTCACCAGTTATATTGCAAGGCATCCCTAAAGGGCTACTTCAGCATGGTGAGCTCAGTAATGATACTTGCCAAAAGTGCGCACTTCATTATATCCGCTTTCAGCTGATGCTCTGCCGCCATGCATTTGATTTCCCCTGAAATCACTTGGTAAAATAGAGACATTGTGACAGTTCCATTGGAAGCATGCATTAATTTGAAGAATGTGCTGATGGTTGCAAGCAAGCTGAATGCCCTTTGTGATTCATGTCGACAAACCCTGCCTCTTATTGCTTCACACGGTGACAGCTTTCCATACATGTAATATCCCTGTTTGCTACAAATAGAAATCATAGACAACAGTCTGACATTCTGTTAAAAGTCAGGCTCTGCTGGGGTTCCCAGTGAGCATCGCCATTTCCCCTTCAAAGGTACGTAAAGAGAGGGAGCTGATCCATTTCTATCCTAAAACCGCTTTTATTGCATTATTGATTTTTATATAACATCTGACCTCTTACAATTCTTCATGCTTCAATATGCATGTTTTTCATCTATTCATGATAGGATGTGATGTCACCAGCAAGCCCATGTTTTTAATCCATTTTAGACCGCCTCAGACCCACCTTTTAGTGGGTGTGGAGCTATACACGGGACACATCAAGTCAGGATGGCAAACTTCCTTCCCTGAGGACATCAGTCAGCCCGATGGGTTGTAAAATGATAATCCATTAATTTTACAGTTACCATTAGGCACATTTTATTTCAGATTCCTAATTACCTGAATTTAATCTCCCAGCAGCTGTGGTAGGATTTGAACTCGCATCTCTGGAATTGTAGTCCTCACCTCTGGATGATGAATTAGTATCTTAACCCATATGGTGCAATGCCACATCCTCAAGTGGACCTTTCTCAACCATGTTATTCTTTATTTAGAGGTACAGCAGGGTAACAGGCCCCTCTGGCTCAATGAGACTGCACTTCCAATTACACCCATGTGACTAATTAACCTACTAATGTGTCACCTTTGGAATGTGAGAGGAAACCCACGCAGTCATGGGGAAATGTACAAACTCCTTACTGACAGCACAGAATTGAACCCGGATCACTGGCACTGTGATTGCATTATGTGAACTGCTACACTACCTTGCCACCTTAGATTACCTATTTATCATGTGGCCAAAGGTAGAAAGGTCAAAATGAGAGTGGGTCAGAAAGTTAACAACTAGAAACTCAATCACTGCAGAGTGAACTGAAGTCTTTTACAATGTTGTCACCCAATCTGAACTTGGTTTCTCTTATTTTTCAGATTTTCAGTAACTGAAGAGGAACAGGATAAGCTGGGTTTGATTTCCTTAGAACAGAGGACACAGGCTGAAGAGCTACTTGATAGAAGTATGTAAGTATTCAGGGACGTCGATAAAGTAGGTGGATGGTAAGAAACTTTTCCCAATAACAGAGACATCTAAAACCAGTTTAAGGTGAAGAGAAAAGGGGTTGGAGGGGATTTCAGGAAGAGCTTCTTCACTTGGGGGCAGGTTACAATCTGCTGGAGGAATTCATTGGGTCAAGCGCCATCTATAAGAGGAAAGGAATTGTTGATGTTTTGGGCTGAAAACCTATATTAGTCCAGACCATTTTTCCCTCTAAGCTGTGCGGGTGCACGGCCACACAGTAACTGAAATGCTCCTGCACACACAACCTTTATTAAAAAGCCTCTGGGTGATCATTTCTATTGCCAAGGCATTGAAGGCTGTGGATCATGTGAAAGCGATGATTATAGATGGGTATTTGATGGTCAACATACAAATTGTGCACTGAATTGTCTGCTCCTGTGTTGTATGGCACACTGAATTTGCTTCATTTTGCATCTTACAGCCCCCACTCCCCTACACCACCCTCATTCCCCCCCCATCATTTCTGATCTTCTTCATCTTCTTCTATTCATCATTTCAAGTCTTCCAGAGAGCTCAGTTGTGATAAAGAAGATGTCAGCTTCTGATACAATGCTAGGTGGCAGTATGGACTGTGAAGACAACGTAGAGAGACTTCAGAGGGATATAGACAGGCTGAGTCACTAGGCAAGGTCATGGCAGATGGAATATGATATAAAATATGTGGTTTTCTGCTTAGATAGAGAAAAAATAAAAGGTAAATTAAATTAAAAAATTAAAATCTTTCATACCGATTCACAAGGCGCTTAGAGGGACTTGAGTGCCTGTGAACCTTGCAAAGATTAAGGTGCACACATAACTAGGCAAGATATAGAAAGATTTGGTAGTAATGTAAGCAAATGGGATTAGTATGATGTGGACGATCATGGTCCTTTCCATGACCATGATTTTCCTTGGTAAATTTTTCTACAGAAGTGTTTTGCCACTGCCTTCTTCTGGGCAGTATCTTTACAAGATGGGTAACCCCAGCCATTAAAAATACTTTTCTGAGATTGTCTACCTGGTATCAGTGGTCACATAACTAGAACTTGAGGTACACACCAGTTGCCCATACGACCATCCTCCACCTGCTCCCATGGCTTCAGATGACCCTGATCGGGGGGCTAAATAGGTGCCACACATTGCCCAAGGGTGAACTGCAGGCTAGCAGAAGGACTGAGTGCCATATACCTCCTTTGGTAGAGATGCATCTCCACTCCGCCACCCTATGGAGTAGCTGGGCAAAAAGGTTGGCATGGATGTGGGAGCCAGAGGACCCATTTCTCAGTTGTACAATTCCATGATAAATCATAAAAGGCTAATTTTAAGGGTCAGCAGATTATTAGGAAGGTAAGATGTGTAGTCTTTAATGCAGGAGGATTTGGATACGAATAGTTACACCTTGCTCTAACTTCATAATGGTCTTGTCAGAGCTAGGATGGCACAGTGACACAGCTGGTAGAGCTGGAGCCACATTGCTCCAGTGTCCCGGGTTCAATCCTGACCTCTCATGCTGTCTCTGTGGAGTCTGCATGTTCTCCCTGTAAGCCTGTGCTTTTCATTCCACATCGTAAAAATGTAAGATAATTGGCCACTGCCGCTAGTGGTGAGTGACAGATCCTGGAGGAAGTTGATTATGATTTAGAGAAAATAACAAGGGATTAGTGTGTGATTAGTATAAATGGGTGATTGATGGTCAAAGCAAAGTTAATGAGGTGACGGGACTTTTTCTGTGCTCCATGATTCTGTGGCTCTGTATCAATAATACTGTATATATTGTAGGTTTCGTCTCCATGCCCGAGGTACATATATTTGTGATAGAGGGAGCAGAGCAAAGGTTCACCAGATTAACTCACTGGTGCAGTGGGATTGTTGTCAGAGGAGAAATTAGCAGCCTAGGCTGATGCTCTCTTGTGTTTAGGAACGAGAGAAGTGATACCATTAAAAAAGAACAATCTCCAATGGAGCTGATATTTTCCCTCACTGAGCATCCAGCAACAAGGTATTGCTGTCTCAAAATAAGAGGGTTAACCATCCAGGATAAAGATGGGGAAAATATCTTTTAATTAGAGTGTGGAGAATCTTCAGAATGTTCCACTTGAGAGGTGTGGGAGCTCAGTGACCAAGTAGATTCAGGGCAAAGATAAATAGAAGTTTAGATATTAAGGAAATAATGTAATAGGGATAGTGCAGAAGATAGTAGAGGTAGACATTCAGCCACAACTGCTGAACATTATTGAATGGTAAATAATGCCGCCAAAAGCCGAACATTTACCAAACATTTTAATTCTGATTCACATTCCCGTTCCAATGTAAACACGAAGACTGTACCTCTTCCTATAGATGCTGCCTGGCCTGCTGTGTTCACCAGCAGTTTTTGTGTGTGTTGCCGTTCCAATGTGTTGGTCCATAGCTGCCTCTTGTGCCATGCTACACTCTGGGTGAGGAACAACACCTTATAATCCTCTAGGTAACCTCCAATATGAATATCAACTTTTCCTTCCTGTAAAAAAAAACTTGCCTCTCCCTCCCCTCTTCTATTCCCCCCCCCGCCCCCGGCCTATTACCTCTTCTCGCCTGCCTATCACCCTGCCCTGGGTCCCCTCCTCCATCACTTTCTCCTATGGACCACTGTTGTCCCCTATCAGATTCCTTCCTCTCCAGCCCTTTAACTTTCCCACCCATCACTTCTAGCTATCCTGCTTCTTCTCCCCTCATCTTTTTTTATTCTGGCCTCTTTTCCCTTCCTTGTCAGTCTGGATGAAGGGTCTTGGCCAGAATCATCAACCGTTTATTCATTTCCATAGATGCTGCCTGACCTGCTGAGTTCCTCCACCATATTGAGTATGTTGAAGAGGTTTCTATTATTTCTGGCCAGCACCACATTTTTTTCAGATGATTGTTTCTTGCTCACTACCCTACCACAGATATTCCTCTTGTTCTTCACACTCTTCCACTTTCATTAACTAGAAGCATATTTGCATTCTAACCGTTCACAATTTTCTGTAGTCACTTAACCAATGCTTTGCTTTCAGTTCACCTTTACTTTTGTTGCACCAACCTTGGCTGCATAGTAAACAATGAACAAAAATGCAAAATGATGTAAATACTCTGCCTCGGGAAAGCAGACAGCATAGTCAAGGAACCCTCCCTGGGCATTCGCTCTTCTCCACCTTCCTTTAGAAACATAGAAACATAGAAAATAGGTGCAGGAGTAGGCCATTCGGCCCTTCGAGCCTGGACTGCCATTCAGTATGATCATGGCTGATCATCCAACTCAGAACTCTGTACCAGCCTTCCCTCCATACCCCCGATCCCTTTAGCCACAAGGGCCATATCTAACTCCCTCTTAAATATAGCCAATGAACTGGCCTCAACTGTTTCCTGTGGCAGAGAATTCCACAGATTCACCACTCTCTGTGTGAAGAAGTTTTTCCTAATCTCAGTCCTAAAAGGCTTCCCCTTGATCCTCAAACTGTGACCCCTCGTTCTGGACTTCCCCAACATTGGGAACAATCTTCCTGCATCTAGCCTGTCCAATCCATTTAGGATTTTATATGTTTCAATAAGATCCCACCGCAATCTTCTAAATTCGAACGAGTATAAGCCTAGTCAATCCAGTCTTTCATCATATGAAAGTCCTGCCATCCCAGGAATCAATCTGGTGAACCTTCTTTGCACTCCCTCGATGGCAAGAATGTCTTTCCTCAGATAGGGGACCAAAACTGCACACAATACTCCAGGTGTGGTCTCACCAAGGCCTTGTACAACTGCAGTAGAACCTCCCTGCTCCTGTACTCGAATCCTCTCGCTACGAATGCTAGCATACCATTCGCCTTTTTCACCGCCTGCTGTACCTGCATGCCCACTTTCAAAGACTGGTGTATAATGACACCCAGGTCTCATTGCACCTCCCCTTTTCCTAATCGGCCACCATTCAGATAATAATCTGTTTTCCTGTTTTTGCCACCAAAGTGGATAACCTCACGTTTATCCACATTAAATTGCATCTGCCATGAATTTGCCCACTCACCTAACCTATCCAAGTCACCCTGCATCCTCTTAGCATCCTCCTCACAGCTAACACTGCTGTCCAGCTTCATGTCATCCGCAAACTAGGAGATGCTGCATTTAATTCCCTCATCTAAGTCATTAATATATATTGTAAACAACTGGGGTCCCAGCACTGAGCCTTGCGGTACCCCACTAGTCACTGCCTGCCATTCTGAAAAGGTCCCGTTTATTCCCACTCTTTGCTTCCTGTCTGCCAACCAATTCTCTATCAACATCAATACCTTACCCCCAATACCATGTGCTTTAAGTTTGCACACTAATCTCCTGTGTGGGACTTTGTCAAAAGCCTTTTGAAAATCCAAATATACCCACCATCAACTGGTTCTCCCCTATCCACTCTACTAGTTACATCCTCAAAAAATTCTATGGGATTCGTCAGACATGATTTTCCTTTCACAAATCCATGCTGACTTTGTCCGATGATTTCACCGCTTTCCAAATGTGCTGTTATCACATCTTTGATAACTGACTCTAGCATTTTCCCCACCACCGATGTTAGGCTAACCGGTCTATAATTCCCTGGTTTCTCTCTCCCTCCTTTTTTAAAAGTGGGGTTACATTAGCCACCCTCCAATCCTCAGGAACTAGTCCAGAATCTAAAGAGATTTGAAAAATTATCACTAATGCATCCACTATTTCTTGGGCTACTTCCTTAAGCACTCTGGGATGCAGAACATCTGTCCCTGGGGATTTATCTGCCTTTAATCCCTTCAATTTACCAAATACCACTTCCCTACTAACATGTATTTCCCTCAGTTCCTCCATCTCACTAGACCCTCTGTCCCCTATTATTTCTGGCAGATTATTTATGTCCTCCTTAGTGAAGGCAGAACCAAAGTAGTTATTCAATTGGTCTGCCATGTCCTTGTTCCCCATAAGCAATTCACCTGTTTCTGTCTGTAGGGGACCTACATTTGTCTTAACCAATCTTTTTCTTTTCACATATCTATAAAAGCTTTTACAGTCAGTTTTTATGTTCCCTGCCAGTTTTCTCTCATAATCTTTTTTCCCTTTCCTAATTAAACCCTTTGTCCTCCTCTGCTGGACTCTGAATTTCTCCCAGTCCTCAGGCGAGCCGCTTTTTCTGGCTAATTTGTATGCTTCTTCTTTGGGATTGATACTATCCCTAATTTCCCTTGTCAGCCACGGGTGCACCACCTTCCCTGATTTATTCTTTTGCCAAACTGGGATGCACAATTGTTGTAGTTCATCCATGCGATCTTTAAATGCTTGCCATTGCATATCCACCGTCAACCCTTTAAGTATCATTTGCCAGTCTACCTTAGCTAATTAATGTCTCATACCTTCAAAGTTACCCTTCTTTAAGTTCAGAACGTTTGTTTCTGAATTAACTATGTCACTCTCCATCTTAATAAAGAATTCCACCATATTATGGTCACTCTTACCCAAGGGGCCTCTCATGACAAGATTGCTAATTAGCCCTTCCTCGTTGCTCAATACCCAGTCTAGAATAGTCTGCTCTCCAGTTGGTTCTTCGACATGTTGGTTCAAAAAACCATCCCGCATACGTTCCAAGAAATCCTCTTCCTCAGCACCCTTACCAATTTGGTTCACCCAATCTATATGTAGATTGAAGTCACCCATTATAACTGCTGTTCCTTTATTGCACACATTTCTAATTTCCTGTTTAATGCCATCTCCAACCTCATTACTACTGTTAGGTGGCCTGTACACAACTCCCACCAGCATTTTCTGCCATTTAGTGTTACGCAGCTCTACCCATATCGATTCCACATCCTCCCGGCTAATGTCCTTCCTTTCTATTGCAATAATCTCCTCTCTAACCAGCAATGCTACCCCACCTCCTTTTCTTTCATGTCTGTCCCTCCTGAATATTGAATATCTCTGAATGTTGAGCTCCCATCTTTGGGCACCCTGGAGCCATGTCCCTGTGATCCCAACTATATCATATTCATTAATAACAATCTGCACTTTTAATTCATCTACCTTGTTATGAATGCTCCTTGCATTGACACACAAAGCCTTCAGGCTTGCTTTTACAACATTCTTAGCCCTTATACAATTATGTTGAAAAGTGGCCCTTTTTGATTTTTGCCCTGGATTTGCCGGCCTGCCACTTTTACTTTTCACCTTACTACTTTTTGCCTCTACCCTCATTTTACACCCCTCTGTCTCTCTGCACTTGTTGTGAACTAACCTCCTCTCTCCTAGTCTCTTTAATTTGATTCCCACCCCCCAACCATTCTAGTGTAAAGTCACCTCAGTAGCCCTCGCAAATCTCCCTGCCAGGACGTTGGTCTCCCTAGGATTCAAGTGTAACCCGTCCTTTTTGTATAGGTCACACCTGCGCCAAAAGAGGTCCCAATGATCCAAATACTTTAATCCCTGCCCTCTGCTCCAATCCCTCAGCCACGCATTTATCCTCCACCTCATTGCATTCCCACTGTCACTGTCGCGTGGCACAGGCAGTAATCCCGAGATTACTACCTTTGCGGTCCTTTTTCTCAACTCCCTTCCTAACTCCCTATATTCTCCTTTCAGGACCTCTTCCCTTTTCCTACCTATGTCATTGGTACCTATATGTACCACGACCTCTGGATCCTCACCCTCCCACTTCAGGATACCTTGGATGCGATTAGAAATATCCCGGACCCTGGCACCAGGGAGGCAAACTACCATCCGGGTCTCTGGACTGCATCCACAGAATCGCCTGTCTGACCCCCTTACTATCGAGTCCCCTATTACAACTGCCCTCCTCTTCCTTTCCCTACCCTTCTGAGCTACAGGGCCGGACTCTGTGCCGGAGGCATGGCCACTGTCGCTTCCCCCGGGTAAGCTGTCCCCTCCAACAGTACTCAAACAGGAGTACCTATTGTCAAGGGGCACAGCCACTGGGGTACCCTCTATTACCTGACTCTTCCCCTTCCCCCTCCTAACCGTGATCCACTTGTCTGCCTCCCGTGGCCCCGGTGTGACCACCTGCCTGTAACTCCTCTCTATCAACTCCTCACTCTCCCTGACCAGATGAAGGTCATCGAGCTGCAGCTCCAGTTCCGTAACGCAGTCCCTTAGGAGCTGCATCTCGGTGCACCTAGCGCAGATGTGGACGGCCGAGAGGCTTGGAGACTCCAGGGCCTCCCACATCCGGCACTGAGAACAACAAACTGCCCTCACACTCATACTGCCCCTCTCCTCAAATAACAACAAAACATGAATACCAAACCTTCCTCGCCTCGCCTGTTTCCGCCAAAGCCCTTAAGCCTTCACTCTGCTCCCAGCTCACTCCGCTGCCCGCTGTACGAGGCTCTGTTCCTTTTAAATCTTCTGTGCTTCACAGCCCGACATCACACGCCTGCGCAGTCCCGCCTCTCTGAACGCTGATGGAAAAAATAACCGAAAAATTCAAAAATGGCTTCCTCCGCACTCCCGCTCCGATTCTCAGACATCCTTCTCTGAATTAAACCCGAAGCAGGATTTCTATCCTTTTAAATCTTCCACACTTCACCGCCCGACATTACACGCCTGTGCAGTCCTGCCTCTCTGAACGCCGATGGAAAAAACCCGAAAAATTCAAAAATGGCTTCCTCCGCACTCCCGCTCTGATTCTCAGACTTCCTTCTCCGAAGATAGAAGATAAAAAGTTTGAGAATACATACCACAAGGCTCACGGACAGTTTCTATCCCACTGTCATCAGATTCTTAAACAGGCCTCTTGTATAATGAAGATGAACTCCTGATCTCCCAGTCTACCTCATCATGGCCCCTACACATTATTGCCTATGTGCACTGCACTTTCTCTGTAAATGTAGCGCTATAGTCTGCATTCAGTTCTTGTTTTCTTGCTGTGTTACTTCAATATACTTATGGAAGATCTGTCTGGAGAGAATGCAGACAAAAGTTTTTCATTGTATTGTGCCATAGTAAAAGAGCTTTGACCAACGGCCAATCCAGACATCAGAAGTTTTGAGAGGAACGGCTTCTTCCCCTCTGCCATCCAGTTCCTGGATGGACGTTGAACCCAAGAACACTACCTCTCTTTTTTAATATATATTATTTCTGTTTTTGAATGATTTTTAATCTATTCAATATACGTATACTGTAACTGATTTACTTATTTATTTATTAGTACTTTCGTCTTCTATATTATGTATTGCATTGATCTGCTGCTGCTAAGTTAACAAATTCCACGACACATGCCGGTGATAATAAACCTGATTCTGATTCTGATTCTGACTTGAATCAGGTCCGTTGCTCGTTTATAAAAGGCAGCAGAGGATCAGTGCAGTGAAAAAGAGATTTGACCAGTGAGCATTCAGTGTTTGGGATTGATTAGTAAAAGCAAATTAAAGGAAGGCAGGAGCAAATGCAGCAGCCATCATCTGAGTGGACAGAGTCAGAGTGGTGATCTTGAGGCTTTAGCTCTTCAAGGCTTCAGTCAGAGAAAGCAAAAGAAAAAAAAGCTCAAGTTTTTTTGTTCCCTTCTTTATATCTGCTCAGCTAGGACAGTTGGGATGACAGGTGAGATGGTGGAATGCTCCTCTCACGGGAAATGGGAAGGCAGGGAGACCTCCAGTGTCCCTGACGATTACAACTGCGAGAAGTGCATCCAGCTGCTGCTTCTAACAAACCGTGTTAAGGAGTTGAAGCTGGAACTGGATGAACTCTGGATAAGACATATAGTACAGAGGCAGTTACACCCAAGGCACAGGGGACAGGAAATTAGGTGACAGTCAGGAAGGGGAAAGGGGTTAAGAAGCTAGTGCAGAGTAGTCCTGTGGCCATCCCCTCGGCAACAGCCGTATCACTTTGTATACTGTCGGGAGTCGCCCTGTGGCCATCCCCTCAGCAACAGCCGTATCACTTTGTATACTGTCGGGAGTCGCCCTGTGGTCAACCCCTCAGCAACAGCCGTATCACTTCGTATACTGTCGGGAGTCGCCCTGTGGCCAACCCCTCAGCAACAGCCGTATCACTTTGTATACTGTCGGGAGTCGCCCTGTGGCCATCCCCTCAGCAACAGCCGTATCACTTGGTATACTGTCGGGAGTCGCCCTGTGGCCATCCCCTCAGCAACAGCCGTATCACTTGGTATACTGTCGGGAGTCGCCCTGTGGCCAACCCCTCAGCAACAGCCGTATCACTTTGTATACTGTCGGGAGTCGCCCTGTGGCCAACCCCTCAGCAACAGCCGTATCACTTTGTATACTGTCGGGAGTCGCCCTGTGGCCATCCCCTCAGCAACAGCCGTATCACTTTGTATACTGTCGGGAGTCGCCCTGTGGCCATCCCCTCAGCAACAGCCGTATCACTTGGTATACTGTCGGGAGTCGCCCTGTGGCCATCCCCTCAGCAACAGCCGTATCACTTGGTATACTGTCGGGAGTCGCCCTGTGGCCAACCCCTCAGCAACAGCCGTATCACTTTGTATACTGTCGGGAGTCGCCCTGTGGCCAACCCTCAGCAACAGCCGTATCACTTTGTATACTGTCGGGAGTCGCCCTGTGGCCAACCCTCAGCAACAGCCGTATCACTTTGTATACTGTCGGGAGTCGCCCTGTGGCCAACCCCTCAGCAACAGCCGTATCACTTTGTATACTGTCGGGAGTCGCCCTGTGGCCAACCCCTCAGCAACAGCCGTATCACTTTGTATACTGTCGGGAGTCGCCCTGTGGCCAACCCCTCAGCAACAGCCGTATCACTTTGTATACTGTCGGGAGTCGCCCTGTGGCCATCCCCTCAGCAACAGCCGTATCACTTTGTATACTGTCGGGAGTCGCCCTGTGGCCATCCCCTCAGCAACAGCCGTATCACTTTGTATACTGTCGGGAGTCGCCCTGTGGCCATCCCCTCAGCAACAGCCGTATCACTTGGTATACTGTCGGGAGTCGCCCTGTGGCCAACCCCTCAGCAACAGCCGTATCACTTTGTATACTGTCGGGAGTCGCCCTGTGGCCATCCCCTCAACAACAGCCATATCACTTTGTATATTGTCGGGGGTGGGGGGAGGTGACCCAACAGAGGAAAGATGCAGTGGGTGATTCTGCCTCTGTGACTTAGAAGGGAAGCGGGGAGAAAAGGCAAGCTGTGGTGATAGGGGATTTGTTAGTTAGGGCAACAGACAGGAGATTCTGTGGGTGAGAACGAGATTCCTGAATGATATGTTGCCTCCCAGGTGCCAGTGTCCAGGTTATCTCAGACTGAGTCCTCGACGTTCTTAAGTGGAAGGCTGAACAGCCAGAAGTCGTGGTCTATGTCAATACCAATGACAAGGGTAGAACAAGCGAAGAGGTTCTGCACAGGGAGTTGGGTGCTAAGTTAGAGGGCAAGACCTCCAGCGTTGTGACCTCAGGTTTGCTATTCGTGCTATGTGCTAATGAGAAGCTGTTGATTGAGGAAAATTGCAGTCAATGGGTGAGTTGCAATGTAAAGGACGGAAAAAATTGAAAAGAGTGAATACAGGTCTGAAGGTGTTATTTTTGAATAAGTGCAGTATACGGAATAAGGTGGATGAATTTGCAGCACAGTTGCAGATTGGCAGGAATGATGCTGTAGGCATCACAGAATCATGGCTGAAAGAAGATTGTAGCTAGGAGCTCAATGTCCAAGGATACACATTGTATTGAAAGGACAGGCAAGAAGACAGAGGTGATGGCATTGCTCTGTTGGTAAAAAATGAAATCAAATCATTTGAAAGAGGTGACAGAAGGTGGGAAGGTGTTGAATCATTGTGGACAGAGCAAAAGAACTACAAGGGTAAAAGGACCCTAAGAGAGTTATACACAGACCCCCAAACAGTAGTATGGATATGACCTGCAACTTACAAAGGGAGATAGAAAATGCATACCAAAAGGGCAATGTTACAATAGTCATGGAGGACTTCAATGTGCAGGTAGATTGGGAGAATCAGGTTAGTCCTGGATTCCAGGAGGAGGGGTTTCTAGAGTGCCTATGAGATGGCTTTTTAGAGCAGCTCATGGTTGAGCCCACTGGAGGATCAGCTATTCTGGATTGGATAATGTGCAGTGAACTGAAATTGATCACAGACCTTATGGTAAAAAAACGCTAAGGGGCAAGTGATCATAGTATGACCAAATTCATCTGAAAATTGAGAAGGAGAAGCTAAAGTCAGATGTATCAATATTACAACAAAGGGAATTACAAAGGCATAAGAGAGGAATTGGCCAGAATTGATTGGAAAAGAACACTGTCAGGGATGATGGTAGAGCAGCAATGGCTGGAATTTCTGGAAGCAATTCAGAAGGTACAGGATATATACATCCCCAAGAGGAAGAAGTATTCTGACACAACCGTGGCTAATCTAATAAGGGAAGTCAAACCCACCATAAAAGCCAAAGAAAGAGCATATGATAGACCAAAGATTAGTGGGAAGTTAAGAGGATTGGGAAGCTTTTAAAAACCAAGAGAAAGCAACTAAGAAAGTCAATAAGAAGGTAAAGATGGAATCTGGAAGTAAGCTAGTGAATAATATTAAAGAGGATACCTAAAGTTTGTTCAGATACATAAAATGCGAAAGAGAGGTGAGAGTGGATATCAGACAGCTGTAAAACAATTCTGGAAAGGTAGTAATTAGGAACAATGAAATGACGAATGAACTGACTATGTATTTTGCATCAGCTTTCACTGTGGAAGACTAGCAGTATGGTGGAAGTTCCAGGTATCAGGTGTAATGAAGTATGTGAAGTTACCATAACTACAGAGAAGGTTCTTGGGAAACTGAAAGGTCAGAAGGTAGATAAGACATCTGGACCAAATGGTGTACACCCCAGAGTTCTGAAAAGGCGGCTGGAGAGATCATGGAGGCACTAGTAATGATCTTTCAAAAATCACTACATTCTGGAATGGTTCTGGAAGACTGGGAAGTAACAAATGTCACTCCACTCTTCAAGGGAGAGAGGCATCAGAAAGGAAACTATAGGCCAGTTAGTCAGACCTTAGTGCTTGGGAAGATTTTGGAGTTGATATGAGGTTTCAGGGTACTCGGAGGCACATGAAAATATAGGCCTTAGACAGCATGGTTTCCTCAAGGGAAAATATTGCCTGGCAAATCTGTTTGAATTCTTTGAAGAAATAACATGCAAGATAGACCAAGGAGAATTGCTTGATGTTGTGTTCTTGGATTTTCAGAAGGCTTTTGACAAGATGCCACACATGAGGTTACTTAACAAGCTATGAGCCCATAGTAAAAAAGGAAAGATTCTTGGATGGATAAAGCATAGGCTAATTTGCAAGATGCAAAGAGAGGGAGTAAAGGGAGCCTTTTCTGGTTGGCTGCTGGTGACTAGTGGTGTTCCACAGGGGTCTGTGTTGGGACCAATTCTTTTTACTTTATATGTCAATGATCTGGAGTTTAGTGGTGGGGCAGGTAGTTTTGAGGAAATAGAGAGGCTACAGAAGGACATGCAGGTTATGAGTTGGAAAGTGTATGGTCAAGCACTTTGGTAGAAGAAATGAAAGGGCTGACTATTTTCTAAATGGAGAGAAAATACAGACAAAACTGGAAAGGGACTTGGGAATCCTTATGCAGTATTCCCAAAGGTTAATTTGCAGGTTGAGTCTGTGGTGAAGAAGTCAATTGCAATGTTAGCTTTCATTTCAAGAGTACTAGAATATAAAAAGGATGTAATGTTGAGACTTTATAAAGCACTGGTGAGGCCTCACTTGGAGTATTGTGAGCAGGTTTTGGCCCTTTACCTTAGAAAGGATGTGCTGAAACTGGAAAGGGTTCAAAGGAAGTTCATGAAAATGATTCCAGGACTGAGTGGCTTGTCATATGAAGAGTGTTTGATGGCTCTGGGCCTTTATTCCCTAGAATTCAGAAGAATGAGGGGTGACCTCATTGAAACTTATTGAATGGTGAAAGGCCTTGATAGAGCGGATGTGGAGAGAATGTTTTCTATGGTGGAACTATCTAAGACCAGATGACACAGCCTCAGAGTAAAGAGGAGTCTTTTTAGAACGGAGATGAGGAGGAATTTCTTGGGCTAGAGAGCAGTGAATCTGTGGAATTTTTTTTGCCACAGGTAGCTGTAGAGGTGGAGTCTTTATGTATATTTAGGGCAGAGGTTGATAGATTCTTGATAGGTCAGGACACGAAGGGATATGGGGAGGAGGCAGGAAATTGGGGCTGACAGGGACTTTGGATCAGCCGTGGTGAAATGGCAGAATAGACACAATGGCCAAATGGCTTAATCTGCTCCTGTATCTTATGGTCTTAATACCAATAAACCAATTATGACATTAGGTCACATCAGTGGGGAGAGAACTAGTGTTAACATTTTAGGTGGAAGACCATTCAGCAAAAGAAAAGACACAATGAAGACTGCAGATGCTGAATCTCTGGGGCAACACACAAAATGGAGGGAGTCACTGGGTCAGGTAGTACCTCTGGAGGGAAATGGACAGTAGATGTTCTAGGTCAAGACCAGATGAAAGGTCGCAACTCAAAACATTGACTAACTGTTTCCCTCCATAGATGCTGCCTGATCCACAGAGTCCTCCAGCATTTTGTGCGTTCCTGAGGAGAGAAAAGAAGCTTGTTATGCTGCAGGGATGATGGGGGAGAGGGAATGTCTCTGACGGGATAAAATTGGGGTGACAATTGGAATGAGCTGTATAAACTTTATCTGGTCATTGAGAAAATAGGGGCATTTAAAGAGTGAGAACAAAGACAAAATAAGTGTGAAATGTAGAGCAGGAAGATATGTCCTGCAGGTCAGCTGAATATATTGCCCACTCACAGAAAGATGTAGGGGAAAATAAAACAAACAAGTTGAGTCAATATCACAGATAGATGACTGATACAGAAAGAGAGATCAAATTGTCTGAAATTGGACTTTTTTCACTTACTAAACAAATTAAACATGTTTATGTATACCTATGATAAGAATTCTTACAGTATAGCTGTCCTTTTCCCTCACCCAACCAGCAGGAAAAAGCCGCTGGACATTGGAAAAATCTCCGAGACTTGCATTCACACCTAATCCGACTTTTTCTCTGTTCATCAAAGTCACCTAAACTGAGTTTTACACCTGTGTGTGTGTTCATCGTGCAGTTATCCATAGTTTGGCTCTGACCTTTGTCTGCCCTGGTCAAAACAGGATACAGGATCGTACAGGAAATGGACACAATTCTGGTGATAAGGGCAAATTGTATTGTGAATGACTTGGTTTATTTTATATCCACATCAAGCTTGCGAATATTTGTGGCCAACAATTTTGAGAGTTCACCTCTGGCACACCACTGATTTTCAAAAACTGGAAATTTAGGAATCCTAGGTGGTCAATTTTATCCACTTGTACTCAGAGTCTTGAAATTCATCCCTAGTGAAGCCATGTGTCTGAATTGCAAATTATTAAATAGTACTGCAGGTGGCAAAGGATGAATCAATTTTTTTCTAGAACTGATGCTTACATCTTTATTAACACAAAATAGTTATGACAGAATATCAGTCACCACATCAGAACTATGCAAACCCCCGTGTGCCTGAGAGCTTTGATTTTTGCATTGTTCCCAATGATACTTGCTGCTCAGATAGGAAAGCACATTTCGGAAAACTGGGAGTTCACCCTGCCCAACCAAGTGATTAAACCATAGATGGGCATTGTAGGAAAACTAATGAAGTGATTATAGACACAGATGACCTTGTTAATAACATGGAAAATACATCAGTTGCAATGCTGGGAGAAGATACTATAATTCCTAATCCCCGGAGATTATTTTGGATTCTCCTTAAGTGGACCATTGGTTTCCTAGTCTGGTATTCCCAGGAGAGCTTTCAGAGATTGTATATTTAACACCCTGGTTCAGTTTTTTTTACTATTAATGCTGTTCTGTATTTGATTTTTGTGCTGTTCTCTGCAAGCTGCTTGTTTGGGTTACCGTTGAAGATAAGAGATAGAATTGTGTGTCCAATTAGGATGACCGGATTAAGGGGAGAGTTCTCTGGTGAGGGACACTAAGGTTGGGCTTGGGGTTTTTGTTAAGGAGATGAAGAGAGAAGACACCAGAGAGGAGAGGTCGTAGGATTTGACTCAGAGTGGGGCTGTGATTCAATGACACCTGGGGTGAGATCAATAGACAATAGGTGTAGGAGTAGGCCATTCGGGCCTTCGAGCCAGCACCGCCATTCACTGTGATCATGGCTGATCATCCACAATCAGTACCCCATTCCTGCCTTCTCCCCATATCCATTGACTCCACTATCTTTAAGAGCTCTATCTAACTCTTTCTTGAAAACATCCAGAGACTTGGCTTCCACTCCACAGATCAAAGGAGGGTCAGCCAAATTAAGAATTATAAAGCTAAATCTTTTAATTATGTGCAGTGTACTGTCTGTCATTTCGTGGAACTTATTTGTAACCGGGTAACAAATCACGCAGCATCCACGCAAACGGGGGGTTTTGGGGTGGGTTTGCGCCTCCATCTCACATGGTTGATGGGGCCAGAGATCATCTTACACAGCTGACGGAACCGGAGTGTTTCATGTAGATTTCAAACCCGTGATAGCAGTGAGGGACCACAGCCTGCATTTAAGGACAGGAAGTCAGCACAGAGGTGGCCGGTCTCCAGGGAAGATTGATCCAGAGAGTGGGTTACAGTTTCTGATGCTGAGCTGGGTTGACGATGATATACCTGTGTGAAGGTTGCCTCTTATTCACTCAGCACTGCTCTTGTGGCATCTTTAAATTTGTCTCTCACCAACTGAAGTTCAAATACAGAACTTTGAACTTTCAAAGTTCTGCATTCGATCTTCACTAAGGCTTCTGTTTCAAAATCTAAAGTACAGCACAAGAAAACAGAGAGTGTCAGCAGCATTGTTGTAGGTGCCAGGGACTTCAAGATGGAGCAGTGCAGGGGATGCTGGCTTAGATTCAGATTAATTTATTGATATATATATTAGGATGCAATGAAATTCCTTGCTGTTGTGAAGCACACAGAATATACAGTATACATGGTAATAATAAATACAGTGACAAGCACAAAACAGCAGAATAGTGCAGCAAAGAATGCAGTGCAGTCTGAAATAGTACAACAAGAAATGTTAAAGTGGCAAAACCAGAATTAATCACGGAAGTAGAATTAGGGCTGAGAACATCACAGCACCACCGGAGGAGGGATGTGAAAGAATGTCAAAGATAGAACAGTACAGGACCTTCGGCCCACAATGTTGTGCTGATCTTTCAACCTATTCCAAGATCAATTTAAACCTTCCCTCATACAGACATAGCCCATAACCCTCCATTTTTCTTACATCCATGTGCCTGTCTATGAGTCTCTTAAATGCCCCTAATATAGCAGCTTCTATCACCACCCCCTGCAATTCGCTCCAGGACCCACCACCCTCTGTGTAAAAATCCTACAATATCTCTGATCTCTCCCCTAAACTTTTCTCCACTCACTTAAAAGGATGTCCTCTGGTTTTACTCATTGCTGCCCTGGATAAAGGCACCAGCTATCCACTCCACCTATGCTTTTTATCATCTTATACACCTCTAGTAGTTGGTTTAGAAGTTTGACAGTAGTGAGGAAGAAGTTGATCTTGAATTTGGTGGTCTGGGCTTTCAAGCTCCTGTATCTTTTCCTAGAAGGAAGACGAGAGAATAGAGAATGGTCAAGGTGGCAGGCATCATTGATTATACTATAGTATTAGCCTTCCTGAAGCAACACACCAATGAAGGTGAACTGGATGGAAGGAAGTGAGGACCTGTGGTGGACTGGGCCGTGTTTACTACTCTCTGTCCAGAGGAGAGCAATTGACACATCATTGATTATCAGCAAGTTGTGGCTCACAATTAATTTCAAGTCAGATACCAGTATTACCTCAATTTTGACCCATCATTTCATTATTGCTGGTTAAAAGAGAAGTCTGAATTTTATCAGCATTAATAATTAGTGGAATTTTATCATTGCTATTGACTTCTGGTAGAATTCAATTTATACCAGTTATTTGCTTTACTGTTAAGAATCGCTAGCCCAAGTTTGATTTCCTCTCTCCTCACCGCCTACTCTCCTTACCTTTTATCTCCTCTTCTCTTTGCCTTGGCTTGCCCATTGTTCACAAGTGTACTTCTGGTAATTGGCACTCCTCAACTATAATGTCCCAACTCAAGGGTTCTTGTGAATTCCATAGGACTGGAAGTCATGTTTTCAGATAACAGATTATCAGACACCGCATGCTGTGTACAGCATGTGACTTAAACTCCTGAAGCCACGGACAGGCCCCTTGACCCGCCAAGTCTATACGGACGATCAGCCACCCATTAACAAGTCCAAGTGATTTGTAAGATCACGAGAGGCATAGTTGATGTGAATAGACAAAGTCTTTACCCCAAGGTAGTAGAGTCCAAAATTAGAGGGATAGGTTTAAAGTTAAAGGAAAAAGTTTTAAGACAAGGTAACTCTTCACATAGAGAGAGATGAGTATATGGAACAAGCCAGAGAAGTGGAAGAGACAGGACAATTATGATTTTAGTTGGCATTTGGATTGGAAAGGTTTAGAGGGATATGGGCCAAAGACAGGGAAGTGGGACTGACTCAGTTGAACAACTTGGTCAGCACAGACAAGTGGGTATCTTGGTTGGACTAGATCAGTTGGGCCAAAGGGATGTTTTCCCTCTGTATAACTTTGACTTTATAAGCAATGTTATGCCTTGCCAGGAAACATCTATAATCACTCATTATCTGCCATTCCAGTACGATGCATTATCTGAAGTAAAAGACAAAACATAATGAATGACTCTTAAGAAACTAGCCTTATAAGTGTCCCTGCTTTGGCATTGTGACCACTGCCTCTGCCATAGCTTTTTCAGTCAATAACAGCACTTTATCAGCTGCTGCATCATTGCATTTTGCTCTCCCAAGCCAAGTTTGCTACGGGAAAAGTTTACTTGGCAGTTTATTCAAAGAATAGAACAGTACTCCAAAATTTTCAAGCCCATTGCTACTGGTGTCACCTCATCAAGTGGAGTGAACAACTCCAGTTTTGCTGTGATTCCAAACCTGGCTCGATGTCTTGCAACCAAACATCAAGCTGCTGGCAAGTCAAGCAATATTACGTTAATAGATATTCAACATTTAAAGATTATTTGTTCATTTTCAAGTGTTTTTTGATGTACACATGTTAAGCAGAGTTTCCAAAATACATACAGTATGCTTTCTTTATACTGGACAGGGACCAAAAAGGGTGTGATTTTTCTGTCCAGTTTCACATTCATAGCTTGAGTACATACAGGAGCTGCAAAAGGGAATTAAACTTAGTGTGTTAAACCCAACTTTTTGTATGAAGGTACATGTAAGCAGAGTCAGATTTTGGCAGCCCCAGTGATGGGACTTCAATCCTAACCTCAAGGGTTCTGTGAGGAATTTGCAGGTTCTCCCTCAGGCTACATGGCTTCCCTCTGGGTATTCAGGTTTTTTCCCACATTTCAAAGGATGATGGGTTAATGTTAATTGCTCAGATGGGAATGTGGATAGAAAAGGTACATGTAAAATTAGTGGATAAATGGAATTACTCTGTACCCAGCATAAGATTGGATGGGCTGGAATAACCTCCTATGTTGCATGAAAATTCAGAAACCACAGCAGAAATTAACCTTAAGTGGGATCTGACCAAAATAACATTGAAAATTCTTCCAGCAAACTTATTGAATTACTGGGTCATCTCAACATTTAACGGGGTCTGGATTTGATCTCCATTTTAAAGTCTGGGAAGTTTTTGAAGTATTTGGTTTAGTTGTGATCAGTGCAGAGAAAACATGGAAAACTGATGGAAAGTTAGTTTTTTCTACAAGCCTGGAAAAGCTCATCTCATCACTAGAGTTCCTGACTCTGGCTTGGTATATTCCTGAAAGCTGGGATTTATGATCTCTGCCCTTTAACTACCTCACCAGCCCATTTGCACCTTAGTTTGTCTCAGTAAATTGACTTCCTACATTGAAATGTGAATGTAAATGTAGGATTGTGCATTCTCAGGGACATAGGGACCATCAAGCACCCATTCTGCTCAAATCCTGTTTTATTCTCCCCATATTCCCAATGGACTCAACTACTTTTTAGGGATAATTGACCTAAAACCCCTTATGTAATTGGAATATGGGGAAGGGGAGTCCCTAGCATTGAGGATAACTTCAAAAGCCGATGCTTCAAGAAAGCAACATCCATATTTAAGCAACACACATCAAAGTTGCTGGTGAACGCAGCAGGTCAGACAGCATCTGTAGGAAGAGGTACAGTCGACGTTTCGGGCTGAGACCCTTTGTCAGGACCAACTGAAGGAAGAAATAGTAAGAGATTTGAAAGTGGGAGGGGGAGGGGGAGGGGGAGGTCCAAAATGATAGGAGGAGGAGGAGGGATGGAGCCAAGAGCTGGACAGGTGATTGGCAAAAGGGATATGAGAGGATCATGGGACAGGAGGCCCAGGGAGAAGGAAAAGTGGGGGGGGGGAACCCAGAGGATGGGCAAGGGGTATAGTCAGAGGCACAGAGGGAGAAAGAGGAGAGAGAGAGAAAGAATGTGTGTATATAAACAAATAACGGATGGGTTACGAGGGAGAGGTGGGGCATTAGCGGAAGTTTGAGAAGTCAATATTCATGCCATCAGGTTGGAGGCTACCCAGACGCAATATAAGGTGTTGTTCCTCCAACCTGAGTGTGGCTTCATCTTTACAGTGGAGGAGGCCGTGGATAGACATATCAGAATGGGAATGGGATGTGGAATTAAAATGTGTGGCCACTGGGAGATCCTGCTTTCTCTGGCGGACAGAGCATAGGTGCTCAGCAAAACGATCTCCCAGTCTGCGTCGGGTCTCACCGATATATAAAAGGCCACATCGGGAGCCTCAGACATCGTTTTGCTGAGGCGTATACTAGGATTTTAGAGTGACATATGTTGGCATCAAGGCGACATCTCTTCCCGGGACGTCCATGCTTATTTCAGCAGGACAATGCCAGACCACGTTCTGCATGGGCTACAACAGCATGGCTTTGTAGGCACAGAGCGCGTGTGCTTGACTGGCCTGCTGCCAGTCCAGATCTATCCCCTATTGAAAATGTATGGCGCATCATGAAGAGGAGAATCAATGGAGACCACGGACTGTTGAGCAGCTGAAGTCTTATATCAAGCAAGAACGGACAAAATTTCCAGTTGCAAATCTACTACAATTAGTATCCTCAGTTCCAAAACGATTAAAAAGTGTTATTAAAAGGAAAGGTGATGTAACACAATGGTAAACATGCCTCTGTCCCAACTTTTGTTGAGTGTGTTGCAGCCATCAGATTCTAAATTTGTGTATGTTTACAAAATACAATTAAGTTGGTCAGTAAAACTATTGAAAATCTTTTCTTTGTACTTTTGTCAGTTAAATAAAGGTTCACGTAAATTAACATATCACAAATTTTTGTTTTTAATTGCATTTTGGAAAATATCCCAACTTTTCTGGAAATGGGGTTTGTATATTAAATAGTGATATATATATATTAAATAGTTAAGTTAAAATTAGTATAAAATAACAAATAAAAAGTAGTGAGGTAGTGTTCATGGGTTCAATGTCCATTTAGAAATTGGATAGCAGAGGGGAAGAACCTCTCCTGATCCCTGTAAGAGGATTTTTTAATTTATTGTTTGTTTATTTATTTATTATTACTATTTCTTCTGTTTGTACTTACAGAGTTTGTGGTGTTCTGCATTCAGGTTGAACACCCTAGTTGGGCAGTCCTCTATTGCTTCTGTTATGGATATTATTCTATAGACATTGAGTAAGCCAACAATAAAAGGACTCTCAGGCTTGTATATGGCGACATTTTTTTTGACAATAAAGTTTACTTTGAACCTTATTTATGCCACTCATAGATTTTCTGTAATCTGCCCGAGGTCACCCCCTCAGTATCCTTTAATCCAGGCGAAAAGGTCCCTGCCCATCCAGACTCTCTTTACAACTCAACCCTCCAATCCTGATAAATCATGAATGCACCTTTTCCAGTTTAAAAACGTCCTTCATACAGCGAGACGACCAGAAATGCACAATACTCCAAGTGTAGTCTTGTACAGAACACCTCCCAACTCTTGTATTCAATGCCCCAGTCCATGTCTGCTTGCAACCAATACGGAATAAATAAAATAACAGAAACACGAGAAACTGCAGGTGCAGGAACCCGGAGCAAAGTAACAATCTGTTTGAGGAAATAATGACTCGAAAAGCATCTATGAGAGAAAAGGTGTCAACATTTCGGGTCGAGACCATGTATCAGGACCCCTTATCCAATACAACACTCCCTGTTTTTCTTTAATAAATCGGTCCATTTCGCAAACAGAGATATATATTCAATTCCACTAGAAGTGTTAGGCACTTATTCCATGTTTACGCGTAATCACACCACAACCTGCCGACCGCGACTGCAACCACCACAGATCCTGTCTTCGGAAGGGGGGGGGGGGTAGAGATCGGGCCGAAGAAATGCGCATGCGTCCAGGGACTGGCGTCAGGCGAGGTTGCAGCTTGTTTTTTTCCTTCTTTCAATCAATCAGGCCGCGAAGGGGGGGGGGTGAAGAAAGCGAGCTGTAGGGAGATCAGAGAGACTGAGGCACTGGCAATGGGAGCAACATAACCCAGTAGCACAGGATAGGAAGCTGAGAAAATACCCATCACGCCGCCGATTGAGGATTTTAAAAAAAGGGGAGGGGGCGAAATGGTTATCATCTTCTGCTTTGACCAGCGTGCGCTGGGCTCCGTGTGAATCCGATTTGGGAGACTGCTTGGAGGAGCAAACACACACTCAGGGGAAAGCAG
The DNA here is from genome assembly GCF_030028105.1 of Mobula birostris. Classification (NCBI taxonomy): domain Eukaryota; kingdom Metazoa; phylum Chordata; class Chondrichthyes; order Myliobatiformes; family Myliobatidae; genus Mobula; species Mobula birostris. The sequence goes on along the minus strand of NC_092370.1, from coordinate 90,922,132 downwards.
CAGCACGATATCAAGAGAGGAGTGATGCACACACACAAAGGGAGAGCGGGGCTGTTCTTGTGTGTTGCAAGGCAGAGGTGGCTGGCGACCAGGCTGCATCGCCGCAGGCATGGAGACTGTGAACGGGAGCGCTGAGATCAAGCAGCAGTACGTGGAGAAGAAGCGGTTGAATCGAGCTCCCTCTCCCGCCAGACCCCTGAAGGACCTGCACTGCCGAGCTGGAGCCAAACCCTCGCTAAACCCTTGCAAGCCCGGGATCCTGCCTTCCTCGCCAGGCTCCCTCTCCAAACAGCAGCAGCAGCAACAGGTCGCCGGGGTGCTGGCTCCCCAGAGCAGACCATCCCGCAGGAGCAACGCTCCGGGCTCCAAGGACAAAGCGTCGGTGCCCAAAAGCGGCGTGTCCGGGGCCAAAACTTCACTGACGGTGAGTCACTTCGCCAAGAGAGCTTCTTCCAAAGCCCACCACGAGAAAGGGAGCAAGCAGCAACAGCCCGGACACGGTGCGGATCATCAGCACAAGGTCCAGGGGAGGAGGGTGAAGAAATGCTTGGTAGCCGAGCCCGGAGCGACCGCCTTGCTGCCGGGCAGCCTGGCGTTGGCGCTGACCAAACCCAGCCACACCGACAGCAGCTCGGACTTATCGGACTGCGCCTCCGAGCCCCTGTCGGACGAGCAGCGGCTGCAAGCGCCGGAGGCGGCCAGCACCAGCGACGCCGAGTCTTGTGCCGGTTCCAGCGATGCCGAGAGTGGGAAGAAAGGCAAACCGGCGGCTGGAGCACCCAACCTCGGCCGGGAACAGCAACAGCAGCGCAGCTCACCGGTCAAAGGAGTACCAGGAGGCGAGGGGTTGAAGGCTGGCTCTTCGGCGAACGGTGGGCAGGGCGCCAGAGCCAGCAAAGCCCGGAACCCATCCGAGGTATCACCGAGCGGGGGCGGCGCGCTGGAGGTGGAGCTGCTGAGAGAGATCGAGGAAGTCCGTTCCGAAAATGATTACCTCAAGGTGAGCCTTAAGACTTGTCACCGTCCCTTCCCCGAACTTCATTTCTCACTCCCACTCATCACCCCTCCACCCCTACTTGTGTCCTTGAAATCCCGACAAAGGCCGCCCTCAGTCATCATCCAAATCCACCGATTTCTGATCATTTTAGTTAAATCTGATGACATCTCTATCAATAATATCTGACCAGTTTGGCTCAAGGTTATTACATTCCTGTCATAGTATCTGTCAATTTGACCAAATTTAATACATCTGTCTCTAAAATGCCTGAGCAATTCTGACCACATTTGTTTCATTGAATATCGCAGAGTCTCCTCAATATTATTATCACATTCGGGATATTTGTATCATCAATAATCTTGTCCCAATTTAATTAACTAGTCCGCTATCATTGTATCAGTGGCGTTTTGTTTTAAAAAGACGGACAGACAAATATTCGGTGGTGATTTGTTAGCGAGCTCATTTTGCGATACGGCGGTGTGTAGTCTGAACCCCCTTTCCCCCTTCGTCGCTGTGTGAATACTGACTGCTTGTGTATTTCTAACGTGGCGAGATCTGGTTTCAGACAGTCCGTTCGTCTTGTCACTTTCCACAGATTTGAAACTGACCAACGGGCGGTGATTGCCGGAGGTGGGACTGAATGGGGGGGACGGGACGTTGAGTGTGTCAGGGAGCTCTGGTTGGATAGTGGGACCGTTTAATTTTGATGCTGACGCTGCCTTCCAGATGGACATTTAAGCGCGTTTTTTAAATAATATGCCAGTTGGATTTAGTTTTATCTAATGGGATTTTTTTTTGAAAATTGGAGCGTGTGCTGAAATCAACCACTCACACACCGCTAACCGAAGCAAACTGGCGTGTGCACTCTGACTTTGATGCTTGATAGAAATAACCCTTTGTGCACAAACTGAAGTTCCAGGAATCATGAAAAGGGTTAGATAAATAACGGAGAGCCTTGTGTTAATAAAGAGTAACTTCTGGCGCCGTTAGACTCAGCGCCTTCATGGTTGCAAATTATTTCCGTCATTAGATTTGCTCAAACGGTACTTTGCTCAACGACGAACTGTTTATATCTAATGAGACTGCTGGATTTGCATGACAGATCTAAACCAAATTTTATGTTAATTTTGTTAATTTATGCCAATTTAGTATTTCCTCGTCTTGTAATGCACTATGCTTCTGTTGTAAAAGCGCGGTATTTTGTGGCATTTATGCCCTGTGTATGTATGTCTATGACAACAATAAACTTGACCACAGAAGTGTCTTCAAAGCCTAACCTTTAACGTGGCAAGGTGAATTTGCTATTCCACATTTCTGGCACTGTTATTGATGTCTGTTAGGGAAGTTGGGTGAGAAGTGGCAAATGGATTTCAAAAGAGATAAGTGTGAATTTAGAAAGTCATACCTGCATAGGACTTGTACTATAAATGGTAAGGCAATAGAGAATGCTTGGAGTACAGATGCATAGTTCATTGAAAGGGGCATCACAGGTAGACAGGATGGTGAAAAAGGCATTTAGTACATTGGCTTTTCTCTGCCAATGAGTGTAGGAATTGGAACATTATTATTTTGCAGCTGTATGTCATTGGTGAGGCCACATGTGGATTAATGAGTACAGTCTTGGTCATGCTATTAATATGAAAGACATGGTTACATTTGGAAAGAGTGCAGAAAATTAGTATTTAAGAAGCGCTTGGAGAGGTGGGGTTTAGAGGGAAATGGGACTACCTGGGCAGACAACATGGTCAGTATGGACTGATTAGGCCAAAGGGCCTGTATCCATCCGATGTTGCTTTATGATTCCATTGCAAGAGTGATAGGTCAGCATATTGTTATAGAGCAACACAGCAGTGAAACATAAGACTGTAGGCCATAGGAGCAGAATTGGACCATTTGGCCTTTTGAGTCTGCTCCGCCATTTGATCATGGCTGATCCTTTTTTCTCCCCCTCCTTAGCCCCACTCTCCGACCTTCTCCCTATAACCTTTGATGCCATGGCCAATCAAGAACCTATCCATCTCTACCTTAAATACACCCAGCAACCTGGCCTCCACAGCTGCCTGTGGCAATGAATTCCACAAATTCACCACCCTCTGGCTACCTCTTGTCCTAGACTCTCCCACCATGGTAATCATCCTTTCGGCATCTACTCTGTATAGGCCTTTCAACATTCAAAAGGTTTCAGTGAGATTCGCCCCTCATCCTTCTAAATTCCAGCAAGTACAGGCCCAGAGCCATCAAACTTTCCTCTTATGATAACCCTTTAATTCCTGTAATCATCTTTGTGAACCTTCTCTGAGCACTCTCCAATGCCAGCACATCTTTTCTTACGTATGGCGTCCTATGCCCTACTCATCCTTGGAGACCAAGGTGCTCTTTGGGTTTGAATTGTTGTTGGGGATATTAATATTTTTGGATAATTTCTTTTCCTCTGTTCTGCCTCTTTAAAAAAAAAATCCATTCCCCAAGTCTTTAATTTTCATCCATTATTTCCTTTTTCTGGTTGATACACTATTACTTGCCCAATTCACAGATGCCCAACTTTCTTTGCTGCAGTATTATAGGTTCACACTATGATTAACGTATGAAAATGCGGGGATGATTATCAAGAGCAGGCACCCTGTAACAGCAAAATTCAGCACAGTAAGCAAAAGTCAGTCAGGAGTATCTGAATGATGTTCATTGCTGACAACAAAATGGCAGATTGCTACAAGTCATTTAATGTTGCTCATTGGCCAGCTGGGGACCCATCATGAGCACCCAACTATGCATTCCTTGTTTACATTGGTGGACAATGCACTGTGCCTCAAGTCCTTTCAAATTATTCTAATGGTATTCTAGACAGATGACTGATCCCTACACAAAGCTGTTGTAACAAAAGCTTATTCATATACCACTAGGATTATTTACATACTCTTTGTTGTAGACATGGAAGGAAGTATGACTCCTTATTTTAATGGTGGAATCTTAAATTGACAATTTGAATAAAATCAAAATAAATTAGGCATTGTAGAGACAGGTTGAGTTCATAATTATTATTGCATTATTTAAACTGTTTGTTGAATTGTATGTTCTTTATACAGAATTAAAATCAGACTTTAATTCTTGTTTGATTGCAGTACTGTTAAGTAGTTTTATACTAAGTTTTAACTGTAACTTATTCAAACGGATTTTTAAAAATCGTTTATAAAGAAACTTTTCAGTTGGCAGTGGATGGATTCCAAATTTTGTTGGAATGACTCCAGGGCTAGTGTGTTTATTACAGTGCTCTACTGGGGACACATTGTGTGCATGTGTTCTCTACATGTGGTCAGTATCTATTTATGCATAGTGAATATGTACCAAAGTTGGTGTACTCTGTATGGAACTCCAGAGACATTGAGATGGCAGATGCAGGCAAATTGAACCAATTGCATGGAGTATGGATTTTATTCACAATATGATATAAAAAGCACATTACATGGTATGTTTACATTGAACAATCACTTAGCTGCTTGAAATTTGTGTGGCACTTAGAGACTAGACTGCCAGCACCATTACACTTTACAAATACCACAGATGCTGGAAATCTGAGATAAAAATGGGAATGCTGGAAAAACTAAACAGGTCAGGCAGCATCTGTGGAACAAGAGACAGTTAATATTTTGGGTCTGATGAAGAGTCTTTGACCTGAAATGTTAACCATTCCAAGTTGTGTCATGACAATACAATAAACCATTGGAAAAATAGAAATTTGAGACAATAAGGTATCTGACCTTGAATGTGTTTTCAGGATATATATTTTTATTTCAGATTTCCAACATGTGTAGCATTTTGCTTTCTAAGTCATTAAGGTGGTAAATATAATACTGTGTTATTTGTCACTAATATTACTTGCATTGTGAATGATTGACCTATAGACTGCATCACTTCATCTAATTTTTTCCACATTTTACCTGGAAACATCATTTGCGCATTCTGTTATTAGTTTATTAATAAAACAAGTTGTATAACAGTTGAGTGGTGGATCTATACATTAGCCCAGATTGGCCTGATGTGCAGTGGTAACAGAATGACCATCACCATGACCATTTCACTGACATGGGTCTGCTATGCAGTCAGTTTACAGGCGATCATTTGACAATATGGTGCCAGGGTGTTTGTGGCTTCCACTTATTGAGATTCTTCAAAGGTTTATTTTACTAATCTGATGGTCTTCTATTTTTGCACTAGGGTATCGTGGTAAGTGTAGAGATTGGATTTTACATAAGCAAGATATTTGATGTTTGTGGCATTGACATACAGGAGCAAGTTACTGTGGTCATAGTTAACACTCAAAATCTCTACACTGTCCGTGGACAAATATTTGATTTAGTTTACAAACTGGCACCTATTTTTGGAGAAATAGTGTCAATTGTTTGCTAATTTTGCACTTAAACAATATATCTTGCAATGTGCTTAATAATTTGTCAATTTTTTTGCCTGCTAAATTGCTTATGTAGGATTGAGGTTACTTTTGTTATATTAATAGGCACTTTTACATAGGATCTGATACTTTCAAATTGCTCACTTAGAATGGGGCTTACAAGTGACTAGACTAAAGGCAATTCATTGGCAGTCAGTTTGCATACTGGAAGCTCCATCAAATAACAATCCTATTATGAACAATTATTTTTTTGTTTAGATAGAAAAGTGTTATCCAAGAACACTAGTGTTAAGACCCTATTTCAAAATAATTACACAGAATTTTTTGTACTCTACCCCTATCTAGAACCTCAGTTTAATGTTCATCTGAGTCACCTTAAGCAGCTGCTTAGTCCATTAGTACATCATTACAGTGCCAGTATTGACCTCGTTATCAAGACTGGACTGGAACTTGAACTCACAGTACTCTGCGTCAGAATTTTCAGTCTTACCAAATGTACCACAGTAGACTTGTATTCAATATCCCTATACTCAAACTCTCTGTTGATGGAAATATTTTGAGAAGCCTGGAGTGCCCCAACCCAGAAATTGAAATGGTTTTGGTTTTATGCTTCATTCTTTCATGCTGCAAATACATACAATGGATCTTATTTAATTTTTACACATCGGGACCAGTACGTTTTGGCCTAATTAAACACTGCTCCAATTAGACAAAGTTTCATGGAATAGTTAAAAGCTATTAAAAAAAAGACAACCACTTTTTAACTAAGTTAAAAATTATGTATGTAAATGAAATACAGAACAAAGCGGAACACTACCAATAGTCCTACAGTATTATAAAACTCTATTAGTTTGTACATGGTTACTGATAGAGAAATTCATTGAGTGTAGTCGATTAGTAAACTATCCATTCTTGGCCCTTTAAATCTTGGAGGTTTAATGATTTTTCCAATAATTAACCAACAATTAATTTTTATCAGATCCTGACATATTTGAACACCACAACATAGCAATGCGATCCATTACTTTCATTAAACCTAATAGTTTTGTGTGTTTGTAGCAAAGGGAACCATTTGGAATGGCACAAAAAACACATACCTGTATCATCAGCATTGTAGATATCATCTGCACAAAATTTTTAAAGCAAGTTGGGGAGTTTTGTAGTTATCCATGTTTCTGCACTTACAGCATCAGCACTACCTTTCTCACCATGTGCTTTCTTGAATTGAATGTGTTGATTAAATCTTTGTGAGCTAAGTTCTTAGCTAACTCTTCTGACTTGTTGTTATTTAACGTTGGTCCACTGCCATGCACACCTTGTCTATTTACAATGGAAAACCATTGGTTGAAGGTCACTTCAATATCTAGATCCTTAGCTTCCTGCTTTAGTTTTTGGGATATTCCCTGTTGTCACTCAAGTAATGCCCATTCATCTTACATTTTATCTTGCTGATGTATCAAGCTTGCAGTTGTAGATTTCAGCACTCCAGTTATCTCTGCCAGCTGACAATGAGTGGGGTTAGGCGGATGACTTTTAATTTAGTCCAGTAAGGTAATTTTTTTGGCTGTTGTCAAATCTTTTTGTGGCAAGGATCTCAAAAGAAATTTTTTTTGTCGGAAAAAAAAGGCTAAAATTCTCAAGAATCCCTGCTTTTTGAATTGCCCCAAATGCATAGCGTAATGCAAGCATGCACAACTGACTCTAAGCACTGTGCAGTATCTACCGGGCACACAAGTGCATGTGACTGAATGTTTCCTGCCTCAGCTAAGCAAAGTCAGTCCTAGCTATTTTCTTAATTTGTTTTTATTCCTTATGAGTTGTCCCAAATAAGTGTCCATCTGGATTAATCGATGATGCAATTAAATGGAATTCACTGAATTTTGTACATTTCATCAAGACAGTGCAAGTCACTAATGTACATTCCCTGTGGAAATGTGTGAATAACTTTCCTATAGCCAGAAATTGATACAGTCCAGAATGTGGTTGTTTGGCTTGCTGTGCCTTTTCTGCCCTTTTGCCTTTTCTTCATGGTTATGTATAATTTTTTTCCTCTCATGACACTATCTTGATTTACTTGTGTATGGAGTGATCGATCTGGATGGCATACAAACAAAATCTCTTCACTCTGTTTTGGTAGACGTGACAATAATAAACCAACCACATTATTCTCATTCAGGTATTTATCAGATGCTCACTGGAAGTTGCACTGAAATCAGCTTCCAACATCTCAGTCTCTGCATTCCATAGAAAATGCCATTAACATTTTGGATGTTGATCTATGTGTGAAACATTATTTGGTGCCTTCTCCATATCAAATCTACAAACTATTTTGGATTTCTCATCTGCTAATATAATTGTAACATCAAATAATTCATAAGGCATCATCCATTGTCTCTAACATCATGCTAGTTACATCCAATAAGCCTTACACTCTGTAAGTGAACTCTGATTGCATCTTGAGAAATGCTGGCAATCCCTTTTTTCTCTGAAAGTTACAGAATACATTGGATTCTGGTTAATTGGGACACATCGGGACCAGTAAATTTAGGCTCAGTTAAGTGGCTGTTCCAGCTATTTGATGAAGTTTCATGGAAATAGTTAAGAACTTGAAAAAAGACTCATTTCCTTTTAACTGAGTAGCGAATTATCTATTGAAATGAAATACAGAAAAATATCTGGAACACTACCTATTCTATAAAATTGTGTATTGGTTCCTAATAGTTATCGATGGAGGAATTCATTCATTGTATGCTGCTGTGTTCTTTTGATTAACTGTAAATGAACAAAATCAGTGCAGGCACTTAGTGTAGATAATGGACTGTCTTCATACAGTGCTTTCAGTGATTGCATTCTCCAGATCTTCATTCTCATTGTAACATTGAAGATGATTGTATCTTCAAATTATTCATAGTGCTTAACTTGTTTGTGAAATCATTTCATTTTCATTCGTGGTCGTTTCTGGCATCTCCAATCCCAAATGCTTGAAACTGCAGTGAGCCAAACAGTTCTGACTGTCTTATTGCTTATTTCTCACCAACTATCAGTGACACAAGTCACAGATTTTTTAACACAAACGCATGTTTTAAAACTGTTCATTGTAAGCATGGTGTCATGTCCAATGGCCATGGAAGTGTACGTGACTAACGCTAGTTAGAAACTGTTTGGCAGCAAGCCTCCTATCCCAATTAAGTGGCACAGTGCCCCAGGTAAATGAAAGTAGTCCTGGCTATTTTCTTAATGTTTTTGTACTTTAAGAGTTGTCCCAAATAAGCAGCTGCCCCAATTAACTGATGGCCCAATGAACTGGAATACACTGTATTTGGTCTGTAATTACTTGATTGAGGAAATGTGGCTAATGTCTATTCTGCTTTGTAACAGATGTGATTATATGAAATGTATGTAGTTTTTGGAAGTGAGTTGGAAATGTTTGCAATTTCAATTGTCAAAAACCCTTAGGGATGTTGTGGTGTGTTGGTGATCAACGTATTGGGTGATAGGGTGATGAAATGTGTCCTTGAATTCAAAATCCTCTAAGCTGTGGACCTGACATCTCAATCATTCTTTGATATTGAGGTTGAGTCCGAAGTGTAGAAAATTCAGCACTTTGTGGCTAAAACAGCATGGTGATTAAGTTACAAGAGTATTATCTGGAGGTTTTGGTTGTAAAACTTGCAGACATTAGTTTCAATTTCACCATTGTAGCTGGGAAATTTAAATAAAATAAATAAATCTTGGATAAAAAGATAGTTTAAATAAAGATAATCATGAAACTGTTGGATTGCTTTAAAAAGCTACTGGTTCATTAATCTTCTGGAGGGAAGGAAATTTGCCATCCTGAAACAATACTGGCTTATATGTTACTCCATACAATGTAGTTTGCTTTTAGCTGTGAAAGCAATAAGGTAAGACCTGTAAGTGTTAAAGTGCAGTAAGTGAATAGAAAAGGCCTATTGCAAGGAAGAGTTTTAATTTTTTCTTTGTTTAGAGATACAGCATGGTAATAGGCTCTTCTGGCCCGACAGGCCCAATTACACCTGTGTGATCAACTAATCCACTACCCCGTATTTCTTTGGTCTGTGAGAGGAAACTGAAACACGCAGAGGAAACCCATGTGGTCACAGGGAGAATATACAAACTCTAAGACTTGAACCCTGGTGGCTGGCACTGTAATAGCATTACACTAACAGCTATGCAACTGCACTGCTCCTATAATTCTGTGTGAATCACACCTATATCATCTGTGCAACTCCCAGTGGGCATTCCTGGATAGTGTTACTACATTCCTATGGCTTCATGGCACCTGTACATGGGAAAGCCAGAAGACAATCCAAAAAATTATTTGGAATGCAGTACTCATAAACATTGTGTAGAATGCCTTTATAGATTTTCAGATCTATTGTGCCCTCTGGTCCTAGACTCACCCACTATAGGAAACATCCTTTCCATATCGAGCAGATGAGGCACACATTCCTTTCATTGTCTTCCTACAGATTATCCTGGGATTGCATTGAGCAAGTTCTCTTTGGATTTCCGTAAGGCAAGAATATCCTGTCTTGGTTAAGGAGACCAAAACTGTCTCCGTGCTCTACGTGTGATCACATCTACAGCCCATGCAACTACAACAAGGATCTTTACTGTCGGCTCTAGGAACATTCATCTTCCTAATTGCTGGCTTTCCTTATGTGATAAGTGTTGAGCAAAATTACTTGGTGCAGAACAGCTGTTTCCTCAGCTAATCTTCTCCACTGTGAATCTAATGGTGACTCCAAACGTTCAGCCTGCTGCCACTGTGTGTCATTGAAAGGCTTTCATGGCTCCCTTAAGCATCCACATTTTCTGAAAAGAGTGTGGTGTGATACAGAAGACAGCAAGAACTTTCGAATAGATTTGCAATACTGCTATTATACATTCTAATTTATTAATACTTCATGATATATGTAGCTAACATTTTTAAAACCGCTGGTGTACTGGTCAGTGTGTTAAACAACTTAATTAGTTTGCCAAAGTGATTCTTGTGTGTAAAAGGACGAGAATTTCCACAGATGGAGATAACTGCTTTGGACTGAAATTGTATGTGGTGTCAGGGACTAAAATTGAAAGGATATGTGCACATTCACTGTTGTTAGAAACAGCATGTGTGAATGAGATGCAAGAGTTTTGCTTTTTCTTGAGAATTGTTTGTTTACTGGATTAATTGAGCAGACTTGACTTCAAGCTATAGTCTTAGTTGAGTGGCGTCAAGGACTATTAAGGACTTGTACACTTGCTGATGTTAGGAACAGCAGAAAGAGACTAGGGACTGTATTTACTTGAATAGTGTAAACTGTTCTTGTTACTAATTGTATAATAAAACATATTTTTCTTGGACATGCTGATCGGAGCAGAACCTTATTGATATTAAACAATGTTTTACAAGAAGAACTATTGAGCAGTTGGTGAGTCAGTTGGTATCAGTGGTCTGTGCATCATCTGCTTCTGTTACCTTCAAGGGGATGTCTCATGTCAGATAGTTTTGGTAATTGAGTGAAAACTTGGCTATCACATGAGCTGACTACAAAATGCAATATGTTTATTCACTAAGCTACTTCAACATGCTTCGCAAACCCATGACCTTTAACTACCAGGAAGGATCATCGATACATAGAAATGACCCCAGTTGTAAATTCCTCTCCAAGTCACACACTAATTTGGAAGTATATTGCTCTTCCTTTGCTGTTACTGCAGTGTCCTCTCGATCAACGTTGTGAGAGTACCTTCATGAGAAGGCATGTTTTCATCTCAAGAGGTGATGAAGGTGAAAGAGCCATCTTTCTGAGGGCAGTAATGGATGAGCAATGAATGCCTGTATCCATACGTGAATGAGCCAAAGTGACCATATTCTGGTTTGGATGGGATCTTGTAAGGAATACTATGCTTTGAGTCTGCACCAGAGACTCTGATTAATTGATGTTGGTGTGGGGTGTGTTTCTCTAGCTGGTTATTTTATTCCTGAGAAAATAAGCAGCTTAGCTTCTTGGCTCCCTTAATGTGGATAAAGAATGTTCATTTAGAGTCAAGAGTTTTTGTCCTTTCCTACACCGCCAAATTCTGATGTCTTCATTCAAAGACAATCCTTGAGCTAGCAAAAGTTAATGGGCTTGGTGCTGAAAAGTCAAAACTGTGTCTTCTATTCACCAGTTTTACTGGTGAGAGGGTTCAAATGAAGTACTTCACTAGATAACTTCTAAATAGGAGAGGCGTGGCTAGGATTAAGTGCCTAACACATTATTCGTAGGGTGGCTATCGTAAATCAGTTGAACAGACAAAAGGTAAATGTTCGTAGTTTATGAAGCAGAATTTCATGAAGGAGCTTGATGTTGACTAGGATTGTAGGGGGATTGTTAAAGTTTATAAAGAAGAAATAAGGATATTTCCTTATATAACACCTTTGACAGTTTCATTTGAATATCCTAAAGGTCTTTACTGCTCTTTAGTGTAAAGCTAATTGTAACCTCACCTTGCAGTCCTGCAAAAGGTGTCCCTTTAGCAAAGATCAAACGCAATAGAAACATAATGAAGGACAGTGATCCGAGTCTTTGCCTCACAGTATGAGCCATCCAACTTCAATCCTGACCCCAGGTGCTGTTGGTGTGTAGATTGCATATTCCCCCTGTGAATTAGCTCCAGTTCTCTGATTGCCTCCCACATAACAGTTGGGGTTAATTGGCCACTATACATACTCACTGCCATGGAGATGAGCAGTAGAATATGGGGGAGATGCTGGGCCACAGGGACTGATTCTGTGCAGTATGAAGTAGTGTGGAAAGTGATTGGCTTGTTGAAAGTGAGGTGTGGTTACCCATTATATGGGGCAAACAGAGATGGGATAAATTTTACAGTGGATCAAAGTATTAACAGAGGCAACTATGTGACCAATAAATATCAGTAAATAGAAACAAGAACACATTCAACAGAATCAAAAACGCGGCATGTTAGAAGCACTAAACAGGTTACACATCATCTTTGGGGAGAGAAATAAAATTAACAAGGTTGTCATACTAACAATTATTTAACAAGTTAAAAGAACTGATTTTAAAATAATTATTGCCTTGACAACTTTTGTTTATATCTTGCCACAGACCTTCTCTTTAAATTAATTTAAAAGTTCAAAAAGATCAAAGTACATTTATTATCAAAATATGTATAATATATGCAACCTTGAGATTCGTCTCCTAACAGGCAGCTACAAAACAAAGAAACCCAACAGAACCCACTTTAAAAAAAGATGGTCAAACACCAAATATGCAGGGAAAAAACAAGTCATGCAAACAATGAAAATAAACAAATAAAAGTAAGCAAACATTCGGAACTGAAGTTCACAAAAGTGAGTCCACAGCCGCAAATTCGGTCATCGCTGCAGTCAATCCAGGTGCCCATTACTTGCAGGCCAAAGCCTATGTTCAGCACAGAGACAATAAAACTCGTGCAGCACCAAGCTGAACACTGGCCTGTACCTCACATCTGGTCCCAACACCCTGACCTTTTCAATCTGACCCGGTGTTTAGATCTGCCAAACAGCGGATTGTTCTCCACTCAGGCCTTGGCCCCACTGCCGCCGCCTCGATTCTGCTAGTAACCGTAATGCCACAACCATCCTGCCCCTTTGAGACTTCAGTTCACACCACAAAAATGCCAGGTAATACATGCAGGTTTAAAAACTCAAGTCTGAAAGGGAAGTTACATTGAATGCAGTGATTGTTTACCAGAAAGTGTGTAATTAATAAAGTAATTAATAGTTCTGTTTGCTGCCAACAAGTTGTCACTGTACTTCACCAGCACCATCTTAATTCTATACTTTTCAAGTTATGATGGTGGAGCCTCAATCTGCTCACCAGCTGTCTCTCTTTCCCACTGAGTGTTTCCAGTATTGGTTTTGATTTCTCCATTCAGATGTTTGACTACGTTTGGATGTCATTAAAAGAACTTCCAAACAATAATGCTGACTGACTTGTCTCAAGTCAGTGGACACAGATTCATCACCATTTAATGCCCTCTGCACCTTCACCAAACATCCTCCTCCTCATCAACACACACAAAATGCTGGAGGAACTCAGCAGGCCAGACAGCATCTATAGGAAAAAGGTACAGTTGATGTACTTTCAGGACTGCACTTTCTCATTCCTCTTTCCAATGCAGCTGTGGGAGATGCAACACCTCTTCCTTTCCCAGCTTCCAGGGACCCAGGCAAAGTAGGAATTCATTTGCATTTCATTCAAACTGGCCTACTGCATAGGCGATCGCTTTGTAGCACATCTCCATTGGGAAGATCTTGAGCTTCCGTTCATCTGTCACTTGAATTCTCCATTCCATTTCTACTCTGATCTCTAGCCTTCTACAGTGCTCCAGTAAATAAGTTTAAGGAACAGTGTTTCATCTTCTTCCTGAGTGTTTTGCTGCTGTAAGTCATGACATTGAATATAACAATTTCAGCCAACTTCCATTTTTTTAAATCTCCTGGATAAGCATTAGATGTTGATTTTTCCAGCACTGCCCATGAGATAAGTAAAAGTTCAGGGAGATCATTTCCTATGTCAGTACTGGCATTGAGGATTCTGTGATGCTACCAACACACATCAGAAAACCTGTGCATGCTGCCTATCACTTGCCTTCAAAACAGTTATAAATTTACATTATTTACTTGCAATGGGCGAGGCCCGTATACTAGTGATTCTTTCTGAGAGATTCTCACATTCAAGTGACTTGGGAGTATAAGTGCATTGTTCATTGAAAACAGTGTCACAGATAGGGGTGGGAGGTGAAGAAGGTATTTAGTAAACTGGCCTTAGCAGGCACTTGTATAAGTCATTGGAGAGGCTGCACTTGGAGTACTATCCACAGTTTTGGTTTCTTTGTTATAGGAAGGATGTGATTAAATTGGAAAGAGTGCAAAATAGATTTATGACGAGATTGCCAGGAATAGAGGGCCTGAGTTGTCAGGAGAGATTGGCAGGCTAGGTCTTTATTCCTCATAGGAGAATGAGGGGTAATGGGATAGAAATGTTTAACATTTTGAGGCGCATAGATAAGGTGGACAGTAATGGTCTTTTCTCCAGGATAGGGGAGTCCAGAATTAGGGGGCATAGGTTTATGTTGAGAGGGGAGAGATTTAAAAGGAAACTGAGGAGCAACTTTTTCACACAGTGGTGAGTACATGGAATGAGAAGAGTTGTTGAGGCTGGTGTAATGGTATCATTGGGTAGATACACTGAGGGGCAGGGCTTGGAGGGGTATGGGCTGAATGCAGGAAATTGAGACCAGCTGTGTGGGCACTGTGGTTGGCATGGGATTGTTGGGCCATAGGGCAGGCATCTGTGCTGTATGACTCTGCAAATGATGTCCTTTGAGATGAATATATTGCAAGTTATTCTTTAACTGCCCATTGCACTGCCAGTGTTGAGGGCGGCAATGAAGGTCCTACTTGGTCTTGACAGTGATCAAGGTTTCCTTCATCATGTCAGTAGCTTCCTGTCAGTTTCTACTGCTGTCAGCCATGCAAATCCATTTGGAGGCTCAGGAGTATTGTCACACACAGATGTTGAAGGATTCTTCATTGCTATCTCCGCAACAGTTTTGTTTGACCAGTCAGAGTTGTTGGCCCTAAACTGAACCACCAAACCTGGAGGACCAGTGGACCATTCTGAATCTAGCCTCTACCCTTTGACCTGTTTGGCATGGGTGAAACTACCAAGGGTCAAAACATAAAGCCCTGACTCCAAATAGCATTGCTCTCTAGGTCATTGAGGCATACAAGTGCTTGACTTCAAACAATAGTGAGTTTAGGGAGCTTCTAACAGAATACTGGTAGATTTTCTCCATTGTGACCAACTTAACATTTTATCTGAGGCATTTTCATTTCATGAAAGGACAGAATCTGGAGTTAAAGCTTCCTTAATTTATACTAATAGATAGCTTTAACACTCAATCCACAAATGAGGATAAAACAGTAAATTCTTTCTTATTTGAAACTTGCCTTTCATTCAGTTGAAACAGTAAGTTAAAATGCTGCAGGGAACTTCCGTAAAGGAGTCTGGAAAATCATCAGCAGTGTGCAAACATAAATTTCTGATACAGTTTTGACCCAAAATGTTGTCAGATTAGGAATCTCCACTTGCATGAGGATGGCTGGTGTTTGAGATGGTTCCAGCACATTGATGAAGTGGTGGATGATCCTTGGAGGCTGATTTTAATGTATAAATTATTGGAATGGAATAAAGGGAGCTTAACTCTGCAGCTGCCTGTGCAGATGTTCTTTATAAAGAAGAAACTTCCATCATTTTCTCAGTGCTGAAAAGTCTGTCTTGTTAACAAGTATGGGATTCATACAAAGCAAAGCAGTACTGTTTTTGTAACTTATGCAAGTTCCCTACAGTATTAAGTTTTGTGAATTTGTACTTGGGAGCTATTTGTGATGAAAATTTAAAGAACTGCAGGTGCTACAAATCTTAAATAAAAAAAGGAAAATGCTGCAAGTACTCTGTAGGTCAGGCAGCATCTGTGGAAAGGGAAACAGGTTTAGAACTCCTCAGCCTGATAAGTTACCTATTTCCAGTATTTTCTAGTTATACTTTTCGACTATGCTTTCATTTGTCTGGTTAGTGCCCCTTTTAGTCATGTGTGTCATGTCATTTGCTTCCGGTAGTACCGGTTGTCAGGAGATATTTGATGTTACTTCTCCATCCTCTCAGCTGGAATAGAGAGGAGAGAGTCCCGTCAGTCTGTGTACCAATCTTCCTTCCCTGCTCGCCCACCCCCATCCCATCCCACTGCATGGGGTTCATTGACTGTAATTGCACCTTCTTAGCTTGCATGTTGCTCTTTTATTTTTGGTTTTGTGCAAATTAATGGCAGGATAGAAGAGTGCAGCAC